>NC_067162.1:17089916-17413249 GCF_903995435.1 Acomys russatus
TTAAAACTAGGCCTCACACCATAGCTCAGGCCGACCTGGAACCTACTGTGTAGGCCTCAAACTCAGGCTATTCTTTCTACACTGGCCTACTGGAGAGTGAATTACAGGTTGTGAATCCACGTCAACCTGGAGCTTTGTTAAGAGCAGAGTGCAACAGAAGTCACTGAGACTAAAGAATGTAAGGAATACTAGATAAGAACACGGATAGCTGTGGGTGATACTCTCATTGTGATAAATGAATGTACATCCTACCAAGACATAACATATTTTCATCAGTTGGGGATGTAGCCAGTGGCAGAATGCTTATGTAGCATTCACAGGCCCTAGTTCAGTGCCCAGTACTACTCAAGAAAAAATATATATAATGAATATTCATGAGGGTATAGGTGAAGAAACTGCTCAAAAAACAAACAAACAAAAACAAACCAGCTTTTAGACTGCAAAGAGACATTAAATTGGTAGGTCGATGTCATTGGTCTCAATATTATTAGTTTGAAGCCTGAATTTATCATATATAAAAGATATTCATAGTTAACATGCATAGTGAGTAAATAAATGGACTTCTGAGACCTATGTTTTACTTCTAACTCTAGACATGATTAGATGGCTTATAAAGGTAACTATAACTTCTCTGATGCTCAGGACCTTCATTTAAAAATAGAAATACTATTTCAAAAAGATTCTGAGAACTAAAATAAAATATACAAGTAATGTTCAAAGCCCAGTATTTGATTTACGCTTATTATAGGCCAGATATTATTGTAAGACACTTGAATTGTCTCATTTGATCTTCCTCAGACACTTTGTGGAAATATTATTGTCACCCCATTTCCTAGATCACCAAAAAGACTCAAAGAGATTTACTGACTTACCTGAGTTTCCATAGCAGGGAAATCTGACTCCAAAGGGTCTACTCTAAGGTAGGCTAGACTGCCTGCCTTGACTCCTAAGTACAACGTGAATAACAGCCCTTCATTTTCTGCTCCAGTTATTCTACTTAAAACACTTAAGATTTTCATCACTTCTGTTTCAGTTTATCCCTGCTGCTGTGACAGATACTGTGATCAAAAGCAACTGAGGGAGGAAAGGGCTTGGTTTCTGGTTACAGGTTCAGCATCAAGAGAAGTTTAGGCAGATGTGCAAGCAGGGCTGCTGGCTGTTCCACATAGTGTTATCCTTGCCAAGGAGCCACCGCAGAAGTCCTGGAGGGATGGTTTTGGTGCTTCAGTCCTTGCTATCTTAACTTGGAGGCTCGTGCTCAGCTAGGTTTTTATACAGCTGCCTGCCTAAGGAATGGTGCTGCCTACAGCCGTCTGGCCCTCCCACATTAATTAGCAGTCAAGACAGGCTGATCTAGGCAATTCGTTAATAGAGAGTCTCTTTATCAATAATTCTAGGTTGTGACTGCCAAGTAACAGTTAAAGATAACCAGAGGACAAAATCTAATGTGCTTATATAGTATTTCAGTAGCTTATGAAGATTGGAGTGATCTTTTTATATAACTATGCAGATTGTTTGGAGGGTGTTCAAAAATACATATTTTAAAGAAATTTTATATCAAAAATCAAATAAATAACTGTCTAACTCTATTTGTTGGTTTACAGGTTGGAGGTGCATTTGCTCCCCCATTGAAAGATTTATGTAGATTCCTGAAAGAAAACTCAGAATATGGAGTAGCTCCTGAATGGGGAGATGTTGTCAAGCAGTCTGTGAGTATTTCACAAAGACACCATTTCAGAGATTAGAGCCATTTGATCATGGCTCAGATTGAACTTTCTTTTCAGAATAAGAATTCCATGGACATGAGACAACAGCTTTCAGTTCACAGTTTTTATTTTTTAGAATGTGTGATTGGTGATAGAATACATTGTAGAACCAGAAATACTTCCTTTTTTATTGCTAACATTGTTTGAATAGTACTACAAAGAATAATCACATAGGTATACAAAGAACTTTATATAAAATAATCATCATGGACAAAGTCTCTGTATGTAGCTCAGCCTGGCTTTGAACTATAATCCTGCCTCAACTTCTTGAGTACTGGATTACAGATGTGCGCCACTGCCTGGGTTCAGCATGGTATAAGAATAAAACAATAAATAATGAACCAGTAGACTTCCTATATAGGAGGTCTATGCAACTACTTAAAAAATTATGGCTTAGAGGAATAACTGGTGTCAAGAGAGAAAATGTTGACAATATACTAAGTATATTAATAGTTGAGATCTTGGGCTATGAGAGCCTAACCGTATGCTAATTAATTATTATTTCTGTAGGTGTCCAAATGAAAAAGGCATGGTGTAAAACTAAATTCAGTGTAAATATGTTTTTATTTTGGAAAGGAGAGGGGAGAATCACTAAATAAGTACAAAGCAAATGATGCATTGTGCACTGTAAACGCTAGCAGTGCTGGGGCTGAGTGCTGCGAGCAACATGGTTTTGTTCTCTTTGTCCTGCTGTGCTTTCTGTGGTGAGCCACAATGCTTTTGAAGAGAAAAGGAAACTGACCAATTAAAACGAAACAAAAATTAGATCTCTCCTTAGACTGTAAGACTATTATATCTGCACCTCCACAGACTGTGGCCACTAAGCACGTGGCTCAAGGTATGCTTACAGTAAAATACATATATTTTAGGAACCTGGAAGCTTATTTTAGAAAAAAAAAAACATATCATTTTTATACATAACATAATGAAGTGAAAGTATTTAGGTCATGTTTTATTTAATTAGCCTATATTACTAAAATTTATGTGACCACTACAAAATTTTAAACTATGTATTGACTTTCATTATATTTCTACTGGACAGTGTACTTCAGAGGTTATAAAATAAACCTTTGAAGAATTTGGTGTTCCAGAACATCCTAGGAGAATTATATAAAGGCAGCACAGATGGTCATTTATCCTGGACTTGTTCACTCTCTGTCAGCAGGTACCACTGCTGTTCTCAGCCAGGTGTTACGCCCTTATCTTTCTTTCTTTTTTTAAACTGCTAATCACAAATATGTAATTTGAGTGATTATACACCAAATAGCAAACCAGCCTTTTTGAATATAATATAACTTCATGAAGCCTCCTGCCTGTCATAAACATTTACAAGTGATAAGTATGTACACATGCATCAAAGCCCCCTGTAGTATACAGATAATAATGGGTAATAGTGCCTTTGCCCTTTTGAGTAGACCTTTTGTGTCTTGGCTCTGTTTGTCTTATTCCCAAAGTGACAATCAAGACTGATTTGACGCATCTCAGTTTAATGCCAACCTTTTGCTTATTTCCCCTGTCTTTCTTTTATTGCTTTTCCAGATCAGAAGGATTTGAACAAGTGGTGATGTGCACCAAGAAAGCATTATGAAAATACCCTTGATAATATTTATTTGGTCCTTAAGTTTCCTGTCCTAAAACTTAAGCTTTATAGTATAAAAAAATTAAATGCCTTCCTCCATTCTCTATAACTAAAAATAATGTGAGGGGGTGGATAGCTGGTTAAGGCCACAACTTAGATTAAAGTTATCTCTTTCATAATTATTTCATATCAATACAGGATAGGCTATTTGGTACAGATTTTACCTTCATGTTGCTGTTATTAATAAATGTGTATTTTCTCTAGGGGTTCCTTCCAGAGAGTATGTATGAACGGATTCTCACTGGTCCTGTTGTAAGAGAGGAAGTAAGCAGACGGGGAAGAAGGCCTAAAAGTGGAATTGCCAAGGCCACAATGGCGGCCGCTGCTCCTGCCAGCAGTGTGCCAGGCAACCCTTTGCTGGCCAATGGATTGCTCCCGGGTGTGGATCTCACAGCTCTTCAGGCCTTACAACAAAATCTACAGAACCTGCAGTCACTGCAGGTGACCGCAGGGCTGATGGGCATGCCCACTGCTCTTCCTTCTGGAGGAGAAACTAAAAACATGGCTGCTATGTTCCCCATGCTGCTGTCAGGGATGGCTGGGTTACCAAACCTGCTCGGCATGGGAGGACTCCTGTCCAAGACTGCAGAATCTGGAGCTGAAGAAAAAAAGGGAAATGACTCTAAGGAGCTTGAAGGAAAAAAAGAAAGGACAGAGAGCCAAAGTTCAGAGAACGGAGGAGAAAGCTGCGTGCCAGGTTCTCCTTCAACTTCCTCCACGGCTGCGTTGAGTCCAGCTGCAGCTGCCAAGCCCATAGCTCTTAACCCTCTCTTGCTGTCTAACATACTTTACCCAGGGATGCTGCTCACTCCAGGCCTTAATCTTCATATTCCAACCTTGTCTCAGTCCACTGCGTTTGATGTACAGAAAAGCAAAAACAGTGACTTAGGTTCATCTAAGTCAGTAGAAACAAAGGAAGAAGATTCCAGAGTTAGAGATCAGGAGGAGAAGGGAGGAACTGAGCCTAGTCCTCTCAATGAAAACAGCACAGACGAGGGTTCAGAGAGAGCATCTTCCGGGTCTGATAGCACATCGTCATCATCTGAAGATTCAGACTCAAGCAATGAGGACTGACCGGGGACTCTGCACCTCACCCTGAACTGGTTCTGCCTTCTCTTTAATTACTAACTGTAAATATCCCGGTGTCGAGTGCATCAATAATTTACTGACAGAACATTTCAGTTGTTTGTTTAGAAGTGCAAACTGCTTTCAGAGATGTTTTGCATGTTCTATTTCTTAAGATCCATAAGTTTCTGAACTCGGATGTACTATCAGATACATACACGTATAAAGTTACAACAAAAGGCATTATAATTTTGTTGGGGGTTAATTTTATGAAAATGATGCTCAATAAGAGTTGTATATTTAATATATTTGCAGTGAACACAGAATACTTTATGCATATTACTGATTTAATTTGAATATAGTTTTACAGCCTCCTTGACACTTATAATTTACAGATCAAAACTCAGCAATAATTTGGGCAGCTAATGAATGTCATGAAAGCTGTAGACTCTACATCACCATCCATTGCTTTAATTACATAAAAATGCTCTAGTGTCGTGATGCACTGCTGATGTCTCCAATTCAGGTACAAGTATGTTTTAAAGAAGAAATAAGTTTCCCAATCAGCCAATTTATCTGGCTACCTGTTACCTCAGCTGAGTTAGTTTAGGAAGTTTACATTCGTTTCTAATTCTGTGCTTGTTTTCAGGGGTTTTTAAACACATCCTATATATCATGTCAATCTGGCAAGGAACATGACTTGCATTTTACTGAGCTTAATTCAGAAATCAGTAGAAATGAAGTCATAAAATAATCTTGTGTCATATGGCTTTGGCACCCTGTGCACATACATTAAAACTTTTTGAAGTTCGGCCTCCTATTAAGAATAATCATGTCTCAGATGAATAATGTCTTGTTTCCAGGGTTCAGAAAGGCAAACTCATGAAGCGCCACTGAGAACTTTGAACACAGCACCCTTCACGTACAAGAAAGTGTTTGTTTGCTTTATTTGTATAGGTTTCTGCTTGTGTCTTATGTCCTGGAAATATTCCAAAATAGCAGGTAATAGTAGTCGAGTAATATGCAGATAGTCTGCACTAACTGCGTTCCTAGGAGTAAGAAGACAGCATGTTGCCCAGAGTCAGTGTCGGGCTATCGGCTTATAATAAATGCTGAGCTGCCCACTTTGAAAATGCACTTTGACTAATCTCAAAAAGATGTACAAACTATACCTATGAAGTCCAAGGCTTCTGTTCTGTTCCTCACAACCCTTCATCATGTACAATGTGTCTGGTATTTGATTTGTGATATCATTTCTCCTGCTAAAGCTGCTATCATTCTGCCAAGGTAGAGGTCCAAGGTTTACCTTTAAATACATTGGAGACAATTAGAACAGACGTAGACATTCTAAGGAGAGATAAATATTAGCATTTTCCTGGTGTCTAAATAAATCATGGTAAAGTTTGCAAGGTTGTAAATTTGGGAGGCGTACCCAAGTTCTTTCCTGTGGGAAAACCAACTTCCAGTGTGTTGTAACAGACCTGTTCTTTGTCATGGACTAAGCGATTGTACTGGGTTTCCCAAGACCTTTACCAGTAAATTGTGTTTCTGTATGTAAAAACGTAACCCATTATTAGACAATGTTATATGTATTTACCAAATTATATAAGTTCCATTGGGATTGTACTATTTTAATTTTTGTATTTTTCTCAAAATAGTACTTTGAATTGATAGTTCTTTATGCAATGTCTTAGCAATAGTCCCTGTAATGCCCACCCAGGAGCTGTGGGTAGTGACCCTTCATCATGAAAATGATGTATTACATTCTTCGTGTGTTCCCTTTGCAGTATTGCACTTTCATTTAACTAGAACACACCTGTGTGATAGCCAAAGTTTTTTCAGACAGTTACCTTGGTTTGCCAGTGGAGTGTTTCAGCACCACCCATATCCCTTCCTTCCTCTAGGTCCACTCACATGATCTTTATTCCTCTCTTTCCCAATTAAAAGAAAAAAAATGAAGTTAAAAAAAAAAAACTTAGATCTTGTCATTAAAATCTAATTTATAGCAAAATCTATGAGATAAAGTATTTTCCTAATTATGGTCTAATAAATTTGGGTAACATCCTAGTGATTCTCTTTCTATATATAAGGCAGTTACAGTTTTCAAAGCATTAAGGTTAATGTTAACTTTAAACAGTCTCTTGGGTTTCAAGACATTTCTTTGTAAATTGATTGGGGGAAAGTTGTCCAGGTGTCAGCTAAGAAAGACATGCAGATATGAAAATGTAAAGCTAAGGGTTATAAGAAAAGACTCGGTGGAATTACATAATACTAAAGCTGCAGTTGAAAGGATATCCCAGTATGTGTTGGTAGTTACTGAAAGAATTATAGCTGGTGTTGCCTTGTATTTTAGCCCTTGTTTCAGGTTTCATGGTTCAAGTCTTAGTCCAATTTTTCTTTTGGACATTTGCAATATTTACCAGTTGTGTTTTGTGTAGTCTAAATTTGCTTTCTGTAGTTGAGCAAACGTCTTAAAAAGTCATTTGTAATTTATTAAATTACTTTCTATGATGTTCTATAGAGCAAATGGAAGTTTAATTATTTTTTATTAAACATATTCTTTGACTACCCATGATGTCAGCCTCCGTACATGACAGTACTTTTTCACTTGAATTTTATGTATAATTTATATCACTCTAGTTATGAAAGAAACCATAGTTATAAATCTTTAAAAACACTGTGTATTTTAGAAGAAATACTAAGGTTGTTTGTGGTTGTGTGGTTTTTGCCAGGCATTTGTCAACCAGGCTGGCCTCAGATTTAGGGCTCAGTGATGTAGAAGGGTTTGGAAATTGCTATATTGTATCTACAATATCATCTTAAATGTCAGGTTTTCATTTTCAGCTCATTGTTCGCTGATACTGATATCTGCATAAAAAGGAAATAGCTCTTTTGGAGCCTTAAGTATTAAAGCCCTTGACTCTAAAGTGACCTCCACCCTGTGCCAGACATTGTGTTTCCCTTTCTTCCCCTTGAGCCTCTAAAACTTAAGCAAAGTTTGTCTCTTAAGGGACTTTGTTTTGGAAAGCAATAATTAGCTCTTACCATAAGATTTTCTGGGTCAGTGCCATCTTAGGCAGTGTGTTCTGGAAACATTCAACAAATAGCTTCTCTCATGGAGGTAAAGCTGAGGTGCTGTGCCTTCATTGTCCTGAACACCTACAGCTGTACTGACTTGGATATTTTTGAAAAAACACATATTGTGCATATATGTATATGAAGTGGCATATTTCAGATTTTGTGAAGAAAAATGTGAAAGAAAATTGTGCTTATACTGGTTTAGGGTGTCCTTTTGGGAAGGGGACAGGAAAACGACAACCACAAAAGGAAGATGGCTCTGTAGCAAACAGTGATGGCCTGAGTTTAGCAACTGCTTAGCAAGGAACATCCAGGACTGGGACCACTGTTAGGGACAGGAGAGGTGAGGAGGCTTCAGGGCCTCTGTGAGACACACCGCCAGCAGCCTCAACCATAAAGAATAAAGTCCTGAACATTAAGGTGTTCAGTTTGTAACAGAGAAAAGCATACATTTTCATATTAAATTATAGTACTTAATGTTAGTGTGCTGTTTCTAAATTACTGACCTCTGTCGGGCATCCTGCAGTGTAGAAATGAAACCCTTGCTCTCAGAAATGAGCATTTGGCTTTATATGCTCATTTGCCCTCATCCCTAATAATTTCCTTAATTTCTAGTGCTAAGTGTGCCCCCTTTTTGTTACTTGAGGGGCTGAGAATTGAGCCCAGGGCCTTGCATGTGATAGGCAAACACTGTTGCTGAGCTACATTGAGCACGCTTCCTGCTTCCTCTGTATTTAAGGATTTCAGTTTATTCTTCCAGATTCATAGAGAAGTTATCACTCAATTTTTCATCATTGGGAATATTCATCCATTTGTCCCAGTTCCTTAAACGAAAGTGTAGTGTTTTTGTAAACTGCCTAATTCACTGGTAAAAATCAGTATTTTTATTTCCTTTAAATTGTTCTTTTCCTTTTTGGAAAATAAGACATGCATATTGGAAAATCTGGGTTGGTGGGGTAGAGGCAGAAATACAAGATAAGAATCACCCAATCACCCAGAGTGCTCACTCACACTCACTGGGAAGTGTTGGTCCCTAATGACCTTCATATTCAGAGATGACTGCTAACCTTTGCTCCCTCTGTGCACTTATGTACTATTTTAATTGGAGTGGGGTTGATTGACAGCTGCATTCCTATAATCCCAGGGCCAAAATGAGGTCCCCGCTTCACAGCAGAGGAAGAAGAGAAGGCAGATAAACTATACATACTATTTTGTAACCTGCTCTTTTCTGCCTTTTAAAAGCAGCGTATCCTTTTTTTTTTTTTAGTTTTAATCTATGTGCATTGGTGTGAAAGTGTCAGATCTTGGAGTTACAGACAGTTGTGAGTTGCCATGTAGGTGCTGGGAATTGAACCTGGGTCCTTTGGAAGAACAGGTCGTGCTCTTAACCACTGAGCCATCTCTCCAGCCCCCGCAGCGTATCCTTTAGCCAGGCTGGTCTGGAACTTATTATGCAGCCAGGGATGAACTTGAACTTCTGAACCCCCATCTCCACCTGCCACGTGCCGGGATTACAGACATGTAACAGGATGGTAATGCTGTGAACTGAACGCAGGGATATTCCTGCATGCCACTAAACCACATCTTCCTGCAGCCCGCTTACTTCATCTATTGTATCATGATTCTATTTCAATGCCACTGAGGAATCCTACACATTGTAAGGGCTTCTACTGTTCCACTATACAGTTTATTTCATGCCTGGTTACTGAACATTTAAAATGAGTTTTGGGTATTGGGCTAATTAAATACAATGTGTTAATAGTTTAGTATTTATGGCGTTGTTACCGCTCTTGGTTTTTCATTTTGTTTTGTTTTTGATTTGTGAGTGTTTTGTTTTTATGGTGCTAGGGCTCAAAGCCAGGGCTTTTTACATCCTAAGCAGTCACTTACATTCCCAGTGCCTCACATTTAAATCATTGTGTAGTTGTTTTGGGGGATTTGCTGCTTGTTTGTTTGATACTGATTTTTGACACAGGATCTTGCTGTGTGGTACTGGCTGGCTTGATAGAATGCATATTGCCCAGGCTGGTTTCAAACTCAGTGATCCTCCAGCCTCCGTCATTCATTTTATTCCTCATTTTTGGAAATCTTTTTCACTAGATGCAATTTGTTGAGTAGTAGTGGTACAAGTTCCCTTCTTGTGCTGTGGGCTCACTCTCTGGGTCTGCGGCACTGGCACTTAAGTGGGGGCTAGTTTTCACAGTTTGTCTCTTGTGTGTGTGGTGCTCATGTTGCTGCTTACGAAACCAAGAGCTTTGCCCATGCTCTCAGTGTGACCTCTACGGTCAAGCCTCTTTATTTTTAATGCACAAATATTTATTTTCTGTTGATTTTAGTGGTTTTTTAAAAACAGTTTCACTAGGTAGCCCACACTGCTATGTAATTAAAGTCCTGTGCCACCACCCTCAGCAGTTTTTAGGATTTTGTTTTGTGTGTGTGTGGTGTATATGTATACACACATTTCTGTCCAGGGTGCACGTGTGCGAGTGTATGTGGAGGTCTGAGATCAACGTGAGCTGTTCCTAAACTATCCTCCACCTATGTATCTGTGTGTGTACGCATGAGTGTGTACACATGTGCATGTGAAGGTCAAAGATCAACACTGAATGCCATCTTTGATCCCTCTCCACCTTAATCTTTCAGACAAGGTCTCACACTGAGCCTGGTACTTACTGACTGGACAGCAAGTGCTAAGGAGCTGCCCCTCTCTGCCCTCACTGCACTAGGATCCCAGATGCACAGAACTATGCTATCTCTGTTTTGGTTTCTGTTGTTGCTATGAAAACACCGTGACCAAAAAGCGAGTTGGGGAGGAAAATGTTTATGTGGCTTACATTTCCACAGCACTGTTCATCAGTGAAGGAAGTCAGGACAGGAACTCAAGCAGGGCAGGACTGGAGGCAGGAGCTGATGCAAAAGCCATGGAGGAGTGCTGCTTACTGGCTTGCTCCTCATGGCTTGCTCAGCCTACTTTATTTTTTATTTAGTTATTTGTTTTAAATAGGACGACCAGCCCAGGGGTGGCACCATCCTCAATGGGCTGGGCCCTCCCCCATTGATCACTAATTGAGAAAATGCCTTAGAGCTGGAGCTCATGGAGGCTTTTCCTCGACTGAAGCTCCTTCCTCTCTGATGACTCTAACTTGTGTCAAGTTGACACCGAAAACCAGCCAGCACATCCAGTACATATGCCTAACTTTGTTGGATGGCTGCTGGGCATCCATGCTCAGGTCCTCAGGCTTGCTCAGGAGGTAGGTGTGCCACATGGGGTCGGTTTTTTATGTGTTTACATGACAAGCACACAACAGCCATTTATCTCTATAGCCCCAGTGTGTGTGTGTGTGTGTGTGTGTTGGTCCTTTTTGGAAAGGGGCTTCTTGTGCACACTGGACCTCAGCTTCCACAGAGTTTTTTGGGTTACTTGCCCCAAGCCATCCTCCTGCATCTGCACCCAGAGTGCCAGTGCTCTCAGCTTCAATGTGCAAGTTTTCAGGGTTTTGGTTTTTTTTGGTTTTGTTTTGTTTTGTTTGTTTGTTTGTTTGTTTGTTTGTTTGTTTTTTACCTTTTAATTGATCCTTTGTGAATTTCACATCATGCATCCTAACCCCACTTATCTTCCCTTCCCCTTGTACTCACCCTTCACCCTTGCAACCTCCCTCACAACTGAGGGGGAAAATCTTGTCGTGGAAGCCATAGTGTGTCACAGTGTGCCCCATAGCATACCCTTTGTCCACACTTCTTCAAATGTTCACCGCAATGACTCACTGGTCTGGTTCGAGGCCTCTGGTTTCTATTACTCTATCAATCCTGGAACCTCACTAGGACTCTTAGATATTCTGCTGTTGCCCTGGATCATGGAGATCCTGTAGTTTCAGATCCATAGGACTGGCTCCTTCATGCACTCCAGCAGTTCATTGAAGGGGGTAGATGTTGAGGTGGGTCAATTCAAAGCCCCCGGATCTGGACCTGACAGGTATCTGAGCTGGTTCATCCCTGCCAGTTCACCTGCTTTCACACCCTCAGGTTGCCCCCCCACCCCCCAACCAGGGCCCTCTCTACCTTGCTGCCCAGCCAAGGTGCAGGGTCCACTCTCCTGAGTGCTGTAGCAGGTGAGAGACAAGGCTGGCTCTCCACTCATGAACCCAGGGGCAGGTCTCCCAAGGTCTGCTGCAGGTGGTGAGGGATGAGAGGGGAGGAAGGTTTCTCTCTCCTAAGGACAAGTGGTAGGGGCAGCTCTCACATGCTTATATCCCTCTGGCCATCTTCACCCAAAACTCTGGGTCAACCTGACACAAGCTAGTGTCGCCTGGGAAAAAGAAACCTCAATTCAAAAATACTTCCATTACATTAGCCTGGGGGGAAGTCTGTGAAAATGTTTTCTTGATTACTGGTTACTTGGAAGGGCCCAGTCCACTGTGGGCAGTGCCACCCATGGATAGGTGCTCCTGGGTTGTATAAGAAAAAGATAGGACAAGCCACGAAGAGGGAGCCAGTCAGCAGCATTCCTCCACGGCCTCTGCCTTGATGATGGACTGTTACTGGAATATATAAACCCTGCCCTGCCCCAAGTTGCTTTTGGTCATGGTGTCTTTGTTACAGTAATAGACAGCAAGTTAGGGGATTCAGCGAATAAGAGCACTGGCAACTCTTTCAGAGGACCTAGGTTCAGTTCCCAGCACCTACATGGTGCCTCACAACTACCTGAAGTTCCAGTCCCAGGAAATCCATGGGCACTTCTGACTTCGATGGGCACAAGACATGTACATGGTACGTAGACATGCCTGCAGGCAAAATACCTAAACACACACACACACACACACACACACACACACACACACACACACACACACACACACGTGTGGCCATTTCTCCCCGTTAATGGCATACAGGATGCTATACCCCTTATTAATAACTTGGTTGGCATAAATTGTGAGTAAATGTAATCACATTGTGTGTTCCCCAAGTCTCCTGTCAGAGTGCTTTCTGTTTTCATGGGATTGTGTGTTTCATTTTGAATCCTGTCCAGCAACCAGTCTGTGTCTATGACTCGAAGTGTTTTCGTTACATACTTGTGTTGGTTGGTTTTGTCAACCTGACACAAACCTAAGCTATCTGGGAAGAGAGGGTCTCAACTGAGGAACTGCCTGAGAAAGCCACGGAGGAAAAGCCAGTAAATAGCAGTCCCTTATGCTCTGTGACTCAGGGGCGCCGATGAAATGATAAAGGGAATGTTAGTTTAGTGTCTTTGTCCAGGAGTGGACTTGGCAAGGCCAAGTCTGAGGCTGGAGCCACTGACTCAAAGGAGTCAAGGCTGTGGTTTCTGGGGGCTCTTCCCTCTGGGCTGTGGTTCTCAGTCCTAAGGCCAGTGTGTCCGAGGTGTCCTCTGCTCTCTTTGCCAATATCGTCTGACTTGGCTCTGTGCTAACCTTGACCACTCTCCCCTTGCAAACAGTACATGGGATGCTGAACTTCTTAATACACTTACTTGGCATCATCTTATGCAAGACGACCTGGTCCCAGCTAGTGCCTTTGTCTTATTTCCCATCCGCTGTTTTCTCACTCAACACCTCACACTTCACCATTTAGGGTCCCTTATTCCTGTGGGTTTGGGTCAGTCTTGGCTTCCTGCCTTGGGTTCCCTCAGTGATTCTGTGTCGAGGGACATGTATGCTAAATAAACCCTGCCCTGCCAGGTTGTTTTTGGTCGTGTTGTTTCTCAGAGCAATACAAAGCAAACTATCAAAACACCTTTAGACAAGTGTTCTCTCCTATGTTTTTATGAGAAAAGCCCCAAAAAAGGGTTTAATTCAAGGTGGCCTGTAAGTAAACAAGAGTGTATGTACTCTTAGTCCAAATTCATTCTAATTCATAAAATGTAAACAAATGTAAAAAAATTAGTTATTTTAAATTTATGGGGGCGGGTGAAGTTGGCATTATATGAACAATGTCGTCAAAAACTTTAAAGTAGATGTTAAAAATAACAATTTAAACCTGGGTGGTGGTGCACACCTTTAATGCCAGCACTCGGGAGGCTGGATCTCTGAGTTTGAAGCCAGCTTGGTCTACAGAGCTAGTTCCATGACAGAGAAGGCTATACAGAGAAAAACTCTCAAAAAACAGAAACAAAATACCAATTTAAACTTTAGTATCATTCTTCAACTATATCTACTTTATAAAAATAAAAATGTGATCAGGTGTGGCCTATGTCTAAGCTTTTATGGCTTTAAAATGAAAGCTTAATATTACATCAAGACTTTTATTTTCAAAAGTTATGCAGAATTATATTCTTTAAACATCAGTTGTAGGTATCAAAATAACCGAATATCAAGATTATTAGAAATATGCTTAAAATAATTGTCATTTTGAAATTTGAAAATTCTGAGGCATGTGTTGGGGGATGGTCTCGTGTATTTTGATGCTAATTACTGCTTACTATCTCTGTGACTTACTGTTTTGCTTAATAAAAAGTCATCCCACCTGGGCAGGGCAAAGGAGACAGGTGGGGCTAGGAGAGAGAGGAATTCTGGGAAGAAGAAGGACTGCCAAGAGAAGGAGAGAGACCTGAAGTGAAGAGAGGAAGGCCGCCATGGGTTAGCTGGAGGAGAAGCACATGGCTGGTGGTGTGGATGGAGAATCCAGCCCAGATAAAGAACATGAACAAGTATATGGGATTATAGAAGGGAGGGAGTTTGATAGAAGTTATTGGAAGCAGATGGCATGGGCTTGAGGCAGGGATCCCATGCCTGAGGCCTACTATGGAAAGTGGTTTAGAGGATTGATATCTGCCCTGCCCCAGGTTAACTAAGGCTATTTTAAAATATAACAAGTGTCTGGGTCTTCATTGCTTGATAGCCAGGCCTACAGGTAATAGAGATAATATAAATAATTATTAAAAACAATAGGCATGCTGATTTGTTGTCCCTGAATCTCAAGGAGTAACGTGTTAAGAATTTAAAAACATTGAGAAACTTGTTTTGTTTTTGCCATATGTTATACTTCTAACTATAATAGTATATTATTACTGCTGAATAAAATTATTCCGCATATTACATTAAAAAGATAGAAAGGAATCATTACATGTGTGAAAGAGATGTAAAAGGTAGTAAGCATAGAAACGTTTTGTAATTTATGTATTTTACTTGCAGAGGATCCAAGTTCAGTTCCTAGTAGGCACGTCGGGAAGCTCCCAACCACCTATAACAAGCTCCAAGGGATTAAATGCCCTCTTCTGGCCTCTGTAGGCACACACACTCACCAGCACATACCTATACACAGACGCAAACGGATACACAGACACACAGACACACACACACACACTTCAAATAAAATGAATTTTTTTAAAAAAAAGATTTATTTATTATTATGTATACAGTGTTCTGCCTGCATGTACACCTCCAGGCCAGAAGAGGGCATCAGATCTCAAAAAATGAAAAAAAAATTTTTTTTTAAAAAGAAGAAACAGTAGCTTTTGTAATTCTAATTCCAGGGGATCTGATGCCCTCTTCTTACCTCCATGGGTATACCAGGCACACACATGGTGTACAAACATGTGTGCGGACAGAACACCCATACACATAAACTAAATTGATAAAATTTTAAAAAAGAAGGCACGTAAATTTTATGTAATTCCTCATCCTCACTGAGACGGGCCATCTGAGGTCAATCAACATCATGTGTCATTAGGAGTCAGGCTCTTATTGCTTGTGTGAGGCCTCACAGGTCACTGGTTCAGGCTCCAAGCTATTATGGTCCAACTAAGAGAGACGAGAGGATTTCCGTCTTCCTATTTGGTCCTGTTATTTGGGGGCCGTTTTGTCTCTACACTTCCCCACAACAGAGTACTCAGGAGAGGTCTCTGGCACAGGGGTTAAGAGCTCCTTTCTTCTGAAACAAGAGCTGCTTGGCACTGCTGATCTGTCCATAGCCTTGTGGGTTGTATTTGGGGGAGGGAGATGATCACAGGAGCTTGAAGGTTGCACTGTGACATTGCTTACAAATGAAGAGGTCCTTGGTGTGGGAGACAGGTGTCAGCATAGATGATAATGGCTGTTATCTCTGGAAAAAAAATCACCTGGAGCTCGATGGCCTGTAATCGAGAATATATCAAGCTCACCAGTGGGTTAGGTGTAAGAAGGCGCCAAAGGCAGAAAGCAAGAGGCAGCGAGAGAAGAGCTGTGGGCGCTAGGACTGCCCAAACACTGGGGGAAATCTTCCTAGAATAGCACTCCTAAGGCAGTGCGCAGGTGCAGACACAGGGAGGCGCTGCGAGGAGGCAGTGTGCAGGTGCAGACACAGGGAAGGGCTGCCAGAAGGCAGTGTGCAGGTGCAGATACAGGGAAGAGCTGCGAGAAGGCAGTGCGCAGGTGCAGACACAGGGAGGCGCTGCGAGGAGGCAGTGTGCAGGTGCAGACACAGGGAAGGGCTGCGAGGAGGCAGTGCGCAGGTGCAGACACAGGGAGGCGCTGCGAGGAGGCAGTGTGCAGGTGCAGACACAGGGAGGCTGCGAGGAGGGCAGTGCAAGGTGCAGACACAGGGAAGGGCTGCGAGAAGGCAGTGTGCAGGTGCAGATACAGGGAAGAGCTGCGAGAAGGCAGTGTGCAGGTGCAGACACAGGGAGGCGCTGCGAGAAGGCAGTGTGCAGGTGCAGACACAGGGAAGCGCTGCGAGAAGGCAGTGTGCAGGTGCAGACACAGGGAAGCGCTGTGAGAAGGCAGTGTGCAGGTGCAGACACAGGGAAGCGCTGCGAGAAGGCAGTGTGCAGGTGCAGACACAGGGAAGCGCCACGAGAAGGCAGTGTCTAGGTGCAGACACAGGGAAGCGCTGTGAGAAGGCAGTGTGCAGGTGCAGACACAGGGAAGCGCCGCGAGAAGGCAGTGTGCAGGTGCAGACACAGGGAAGCGCTGTGAGAAGGCAGTGTGCAGGTGCAGACACAGGGAAGCGCTGTGAGAAGGCAGTGTGCAGGTGCAGACACAGGGAAGCGCTGTGAGAAGGCAGTGTGCAGGTGCAGACACAGGGAAGCGCCACGAGAAGGCAGTGTGCAGGTGCAGACACAGGGAAGCGCTGTGAGAAGGCAGTGCGCAGGTGCAGACACAGGGACGCTCCACGAGAAGGCAGTGTGCAGGTGCAGACACAGGGAAGCGCCGCGAGAAGGCAGTGTGCAGGTGCAGACACAGGGAAGCGCCGTGAGAAGGCAGTGTGCAGGTGCAGACACAGGGAAGCGCCACGAGAAGGCAGTGTGCAGGTGCAGACACAGGGAAGCGCTGTGAGAAGGCAGTGCGCAGGTGCAGACACAGGGAAGCGCTGTGAGAAGGCGGTGTGCAGGAGAGACATTTAGTTCAAGGACGCTAGGAGTGAGGGGTTCACAAGACTCCACTCTTTCTGAGGTCATTTTCTTCTGTAGCCACAAAAGAGTATACAGGGGAGTAAACATTATCACACCCTATACATTTATTGAAGCATCTTACCCATTGAGTGTAATTAATATACGTTAATGCACAAAACTGTAAAGTCCAGTAGTTATTTGGAAAGGCTTGCGACAGAATAGCTATTTATGACAGAAAGGGGATATTGAAAGGGGTAAGAGCCCCTTTACTCTCCTAATCTATTTCAGTTTATTTCACACTGACAACCCAGATATTTAGACATAACAAATCAGGCCACCCAAGAACCACCTGAGTTACCCTCACTAAGAAACATCACGGTGGCCTGGAGAGGTGGCTCAGAGGTTAAGGGCACTGACTGCTCTTCCAGGGGTCCTGAGTTCAATTCCCAGCAACCATATGGTGGCTTTCAACCATCTATAATGAGATCTGGCGCCCTCTTCTGGCAGAGCACTGTATACATAATAATAAATAGATCTTAAAAAAAAAAAAAAAAAAAAAGAAAGAAATGTGAGGCACCAGAGTACGTGAGAAAGTCATATCCCACTCTCCACTCAACTGTGGAGAATGTTCTGACCATTGGCTAGATCTGGGTAGGGGTTCAAAGTTTACCGCCTGTGTTGTCCTTGGCTGGTGCCTTAGTTTGAGCGGGACCCCTGGGCCCAAATCTGCCTATCATAACGTTCTACTTGTAGGTGCCTCACATTTGACCATGTCCCCTGGATGGGGAGACCTGGTGGCACTCAGAGGAAGGACAGCAGGTTACCAAGAAGAGACTTGATACCCTATGAGCATATACAGGGGGAGGTACTCCCCCTCAGGAACAGTCATAGGGGAGAGGAATAAGGGGAAATGGGAGGGAGGGAAGAATGGGAGGATACAAGGGATGGGATAACTATTGAGATGTAACAAGAATACATTAATAAAAAAAAATTTAAAAAGAAAAAAAATAAATAAAACACTGTAGTCTGTATAAAAAAATGATTTAAAATGAAAAGAAAAAGAAACATCATGGACTGGAGAGACGGCTCAGAGTTTAAGAGCACTGCCTGCTTTTCCAAAGGTCCTGAGTTCAATTCCCAGCAACTGCATGGTGGTTCTCAACCATCTATGCTGAGATCTGGTGCCCTCTTCTGGTGTGTGGGTGTACATGCAGGCAGAGTACTGCATACATAATAAATGAGAGTTGGGTTTATAATTTCATTGCCCTGGAGCTGGAATTCTAGGTGGTTGTGAGCCTGATATGGTTGTTCGGATTTGAACTCGGATCCTTTGGAAGAGCAGCCAGTGCACTTAACCATCACCCTTCCATCCCTCAAGATTACTGAAATGGCTAATAGATGATGGCTTAAATCCAGTGTCCTTGTGACCTACATAGAAGTAAGTATCTTTTTGGTCAGTATTGTATGTGCATGTTTGAATGCACTTGTGTGCATGTTCAAGTTTGTGCACATGTGTGTGTGTGTGTGTGTGTGTGTGTGTGTGTGTGTGTGTGTGTAGGCCATAGAACAACCTCAAGTTGCTGCACACAGATAGTGATCCCAAAAAAAGAACCAGAAGACTTGAAACCTGCATACATAATAAATGAGAGTTGGTTTTATAATTTCATTTACTTTTTAAAGTGTGTGTGTAATATTTAATTTAGCCCGAGCTGGACCGCGTCTGACCCCAAATCAAAGGTCTCGGGAAATGACCCAGGGCACTGACCTGGGAACCTTTTTATAAGTTCCTCACCTCCCAGTGCCTCCTAAGCAGGGGGGATCCTAGTTAGCGTAAGGGGGTCTAATGTCCAAACTGTTTAACTTTCTCTGTTCTCCTTTTTCACCATTTGCTCAGGGAAGTGTGTCTCTTAGTAATCCCATCTTCTGGGGGGCAGGTCAGTTGCTATCAGATGACGCTGTCTCTGGTTGCAGCTGTGATCTTGAATCTTTTTTTTTTTTTTCCCTACCTTTTAAGTCTGTTTCTTTGAAGAACTTTGTGGACCTTACATAGGCTGTTTGTGGCACCAAGGTCATCCGGTGTTAGCTCAGAAGGCTCCGCACTTCTTCCGCTGTTAAAGCACTCCCCTGGCTCCACTCTTTCTCTCAAACATGATTCCCAGGCTTCTCACTTTTTCAGATCTTGTCTCTTGCTGCCCAGCAAGCCCTAGGACTCCACCTGCCTATGTCTCCTTATTGTTGAGTTTACTGTTAGTCTTTTCATCTTAAAAGACTGAGGCCATCACAACAATTCATGTTCTTGGTGGGCCGTTCTAGCACTGAGCCTTGAGTATTGTTGTCTAAGCATCATGACCTGGGCCATATTTATATGTTCTCTAATAAAGGATAGCAAGTGGTTAAAAATGTAGGGGCCGGGTACTTTGTCCTCATGACTATTAGCTGGGTGGCACCCACTCTTTGTTTGGTATAAGGTAGGACACAAAGCATGACTAGGTAGGACACAAAGCATGACTGGTTTAGACAGAACTAAGAGTCTAATTTTTGTAACCATTTGTCCCTCATGCCAGAGAGTTGCCCTTGACTTAGCATTTCAGCCTATAAAGCGGGAAAATGGGCAGTCATTCTCTTCTGTAACTCCTTCCAGCTGACACTAGGGGCGCTGTTGTCAAGGCCCAGGAAGGCTAACGGGGCACTTCATCAAAAGCATCTGTTTCGCAGATCCAGTTGAAGAAACAGGGAGTAGCCATCTGTGGGCCTGGTTTACATCATCTTTCAGCAGGTCCAGATCTCAGCAGCTCTGGATGGAGTCTGTTAGCCAGGTAGAAATCTGTTGAGAAAAATACAGACTAGGGATAGAAGTTAAAATTGTGTCTATAGGACAGTTAGAGTAGGCTTATGTCTTTGAAACCCGGTAAAAGCATGAACATTCTTTTTTTTTAGTCCGGAAGACTTGATACACAGATTGGACAGACTCATTTTCAGCATGATGAGCAGCACTCTTAAGTCTATATTGAGAATACAACCAAAGGGAAATTGAATCTCGAGCTTGGGACTGATTAATAAGCAGCCAGTACTCCATCAGCTTATTGACCTCATTTTAAATCTATAACTTGCATTTATGTACCTTAAAACTTTAAAAAAGATCCTTTAACTTTTATAACTTGCACTTACCAACATTTAAACACTTTCTTGGACTCTTAAATAACAAACACCTTTTCAGGCTCTCAAACACTTGCATTTTAACTTGAAATAGTTTCTTATTAACATTTTTATCAACCTTTAAATGCTTTCTCAAACCCTCAGAAAACTAGACCTGGTGTGGAATTCCTATAAAAGATTCACACAGAGACAAGAAAGGAAGCAAAGCACAAACCGACAAAATCAGACTGTGGGAGCAACCTGCTTTGTCTCCCAAGATTGAGGTTGTCTGTCTCGTCCTTGAGTCTGTCAGCCTCATCAACACCACATATACACAACAGCCGTTGGACACACAAACATGTTCAGCTCGCTGATTTACTTCCATCACGGGGCCAAATCGGGAGATTGGATTGCTCCAGCTGCCCACCAGTGGGGATATGAGTCACTCCCCAAACCCTGGAGAAAGGGATGTCTTCTGATCTCCCCAACAGGGGGTACTCCATCCCCTGCCACAAGCATGGACTGGTCCAACCATAATGAAACCAAGAGACACACGACAGACACAAGACACCACGAGACATACAACAAGGGGTGGTCACCTTACTCTGCCCCCCCCACCCCGGCTGTAGTCTCGGCTCTTAGGTGGGCTCTTTTCTCGGTGGGACCTCCAGAACTGTAAGACCTGGGGGCCTAGGTCCTACTTCCCAGAGCCCAATGAGATACGAGAGTCCAGTTCGATGCAAACAGCAAGGGATGCTTTATCGATCCATCCCAAAGCTTGGGTCTTTTATACACTTACAGAAGCAGAACTTAGTACAAACACGATTGGTTAGTTGACCTTTAAAATGATTGGTTACTAGTTTGTTTGTTTGTTTGTTTGTTTGTTTCGAGACAGGGTTTCTCTGTGTAGCCTTGACTGTCCTGGACTCATTTTGTAGTCCAGGCTGGCCTCAAACTCACAGTGATCCACCTGCCTCTGCCTCCCGAGTGCTGGGATTAAAGGCCTGTGCCACCACTCCCGGCTGGTTACTAGTTATTTTATCCTTGAGGGGGCAAGAGCTCAGCTTGGGACATCACGTGCTGTCAGGTGCTCAGGACAGGTATGGTTTTAGAACAGCCCTGAGGCCATCTCAGAAGGTACCGAGTGTCCAGGGTTGAAAAAACAACTTTTCTGTCTTTTCATTACAAGCTAACCCACCCTTCCTGACCTTTAACCTCCCTGTCTATTTATTTATTTTATTTATTTATTTATTTATTTATTTTTGCTTTTTCGAGACAGGGTTGGACTTGCTTTGTAGACCAGGCTGGCCTCAAACTCACAGTGATCTGCCTACCTCTGCCTCCCTAGTGCTGGGATTAAAGGCATGAGCCACCACGCCCAGCTTTCTCCCCATCTCTTTTAATTTTTGGTTTTTTTGGGGGGGGGGGGTTGAGACAGGGTTTCTCTGTGTAATCTTGGCTGTCCGGGACTCATTTTGTAGACCAGGCTGGCCTTGAACTCACAGCGATCCACCTGCCTCTGCCTCCCAAGCGCTGGGATTAAAGGCGTGCACCACCACGCCCCGCTTCCCCATCTCTTTTAAAGGTGAGTTGTAAGGGCTGAATTCTGGTGAGAGTTCTTTGTCACTGACAATCTTCCCAGCTCTTGCCAGTGTGTTTGTTTCTACCAGATTCTCTTCTCCACCTGCAAGACCATGCAGTGCACATTGAAAGTTCCTTTTCCAAGAGCATATTCTTTGGATAAGAAAAATACATGGCCAGGCTCCATGGAGCATGCCTGTAATCCAAGCACTCAGGAGGCAGAGGAAGGAGGATTGCTATGAGTCCAAGGCCAGCCTGGTCTACAAAGCCAGTCCAGGACAGTCCGGCTACACAGAGAAACCCTGTCTTAAAAAAAAAAAAGCAGGGGTGGGGCTGGAGAGATGGCTCAGAGGTTAAGAGCACTGGCTGCTCTTCCAAAGGTCCTGAGTTCAATGCGCAGCAACAACGTGGTGGTGGTTTACAACAACATGGTGGCTCACAGCCATCTATAATGAGATCTGGTGTCCTCGTCTGGCCTGCAAGTACACATACAGGCAGAACAATAAATAAATCTGAAAGAAAGAAAGAAAGAAAGAAAGAAAGAAAGAAAGAAAGAAAGATGGATCATCACATCTTTCCTCTCATTTTAACACCCCAAATCATAGGTATAGTTGCGGAGCCACTTAGGTGCTGTTAATTATCAAACCTGAGACAGGCGGCTGAGGTACCTATTTAACATATCAAAGCAGATCTGGTCTGGCCTCCAGGTTCTCACAGATCCCTCTATCCCCCACCTCTTACAGGGCCTTCCTGGATGGCATACCCTACTCCCCACCCTGAACTCTCCAGCCCAGGGTACTGGGCTGCTCCTCCTACATAATCCAAACATTTTATATACCAGCCTCTCTTTGTACGCTTGGGCCTCCTGGGAGCTGCACCTCGTTCCCGTCTGCCTCCTCCTCCCCACCCCCTTCCCCCACCCTGTCACATGGCTCAGGGTCATGTCCACTCTGGACTCACTCAGGTGTTTCTGCCTCTAACTACTATGCTCTTGCTTTCTTTCTTTCTTTCTTTTTTTTTTTTAAATCTATAATCAACTTCTTCCTCCACCATACCTAGGAGTGCAGTGGAAAGTTTTGGTGTCTTTAAAACCTCAGTTATGTTATGTAAATATGTTTTCGTTTTAATCCCAGGTGTGGGCAATGGGGCAGATTCAGAACTGTGCACAGCAGCAGACTATTTGCTTCATGCGGCCTCTGAGAGGGGCTCTTTGTCAGCTGCAGATAGTTTAATTCTGAGGCCTCTGAAGAGGGAGTAAAATGCCAGAGCAAGCAAGAGAACAGGGTAGTTCCAAGAATGAGGAAGGAGGCTGCTGCTCGCCCTGCTGCTCCTGGTTGCTGTTGATGCAGTTTGATGAGAAAAAGTTGGAGAGATCCTGAACCGATGATTGGACTTGCCCCCAAGGAACCCTAGGACCCTAACCAGCAGGAGATAGCTAAGAGACCTACCCCTCTTTCTTCCCTAATCGTCTTTCTCTCCTACTTGGTGTTGGGGTGTTGGAAGGGATTGGGGTGTTGATGGGAGATAGAGATATAAGGAACCTAAATTAAAATAGGATTTAAAAAGCCGCCAACATAGGAGAAGTCACGTTCCTTTCTTTCCTCTGCCTGATTGATTTTCACTCAGGTGCATTCCTCTCCTGATAGGCAGCACAGTGGAGTCTCAAGTCTTGACTGTATTCAGTGGCCTTTATAACTTTGCTTCATTGTGATCTGCCCTGAAATACTTTTTGTAGATGTCAAGGGATCAGCTCCCCGAACGCTAGGTTCTGAGCAGGGCTCAGTCTGCTCTGCCACCAAGTTTGGTTGTATTTCCTGGGGCCCTGGCCTGACCCACACACAACATTACATGGGAAAGGTCTGGAAAGTCGGGGTATCCTCAAGTTGTCAATTCTGTAGTGTGACGGCTAATATAAAGCGCAAGTTAATTTTAAAAACACATTCATGATTACTCGTTTGGTTGAGGGTTTTTTGTTTGTTTGTTTGTTTGTTTGTTTGTTTGTTGTTCTGGTTTTTATTTGGTGAGTGAGATCGATCCTTAAATGTATCTTGGCCATAGTTAGCGTTGACATAGGAGCCTCACCTGAGGAATTCTCTCTATTGGATAGGTCTGTGGGCCTGCCCTAGACAGGTGAGCCTGCAAGAGTGAACTAGCCAGAAAGTGACTGGACTGTAGAGACTAAGATGAAATAAGCCCTTTCCTCCCCGAGTTGGCTTCAGTGTTTATCTTAGTAATAGAGAAACGAGCTATTATCTTTACTATTATCTGAGGTCCTGTAGGTGCTTGTGTGAAGAGCTTGTATACTAAAGCTCCTCCTGTCGATATTTCTCAGTCCTTTTTCCCTCAAAATGAGCCTTCTGAATGGTATCACTATTGAGAGACACTTAAAAGGGAAGAGGGCGCGTTCATTCGCCCCTAAATGAAGCATAGCTCATTTGCTCGCTCTTCATCCACGACTTTTGGGCCCCCTGAGATTCCAGGAGAGACTACATTTCCCAGCAGGCCGTGCTCAGACCTACGGGTGCCCGCATGGGACCGGGACATTCTGGGGGCGGTACCGTAATGGTGTAGGCTGCTGACGGTCAGGCGCTTCGCGGTTTGAATGGCTGCGGGCCCGGGCCCTCAGTACATCTGAAGAGCCGCGGCCTCGGGGTGAGCCATGGCTTCTGGAGGCAGCCAGTCGCCACCGCCTCCTCCTCCGGCCGCAGCCAGTTCGGAGGAAGAGGAAGATGATGGCGACACTGGGGACGGCGCTCAGCCCGCGGGGTCTCCGGGCCATCAGATCCAGCAGCGGTTCGAGGAGCTGTGCAGCCGCCTCAACATGGACGAGGCGGCTCGCGCCGAGGCCTGGAGCAGCTACCGCAGCATGAGCGAAAGCTACACGCTGGAGGTGCGTGCGTACACCGTCCGCGGAGATCGGGGACTCGGGGTGGCTGTGGGGTCGCTCGGTCGTTTGCACAGCACGGTTGCCTCTGCCCTGGCTTTGCAGCCCTCAGAGGAGAGACGCGTTAAGTTTCGGGCTTGCTTTACATGTTGAGGACCGCTTAAGATTTGTGGTCCCCCGGCGGACGAAAACCGGGTGTAAATACACAACATTTGTTGCTGAGCTCGGACACTCTTTTTGGCTGTCATCCAGGTATATAGCTTGTTTTGTCCCGTTTGGGGGACGGGGCTTGCGGTTGACAAAAATGGCCATTCGGGCCAGTGCCTGTCAACTCTGCAGGCACCTCCCCTGCATGGGCCAATGGGAAGTGACACGGAAGTCCGGATTGTTTATCAGCTGCCTGTGCGTTTGACCCTTTGGTTTTGTGTATAGTTTATAGAAGGAGCAGGGCAAAGAGACCCACCATTCAAACACTAAGTAAGGTGTTATTTAACTATAACACGGTGGTTGTGCCTGTATCATTCCGCTGAGTCCGTCTGTTTGTCTCTGTTCACACTTCCGATTTCCCCCTCTATTATTATACCCACAAAAAAGAAATACGACGGCCTTAGCATTAGTTCTGTGTGACTATGGGCAAACGTTTAACCACTGGAAACTCAGCTGTTGTTGATGTGTGTAAGCTGCTGATATTTGTGCCCACTTCCAAGTGCTGTCCTAAAGGTTAACTACGGCAATGTTTATGTGTGCAAAACTCTTACTGCATCGTCGAGATGGTCCCTATAAGTTAGCTAGAACAAGCGCAGCAGGGGCTTCGATGCACAGACTAAGTCCTGTGAAGCCTGGTGTCACATATGCACGTGACATTTAACAGATGCTTAGTAGGTTATTGTCACTTTAAAGCTCTCTGTCTCTGCCTGTCTGTCTGTCTCCTCTCTCCCTGTCTGTCAACCTGTCTCCCTGTCTGCCTGCTTCCCTGTCTTCTGTCTGTCTGTCTCCCTGTCTCTGTGCCTGTCTCTCTTCTCTCTCCCTCCTCCCTCCCCTCTCTCTCGCTCGCTCTCTCTCTCTCTCTCTCTCTCTCTCTCTCTCTCTCTCTCTCTCTCTCTCATGTGTAAGGATAGCTTTGGAGAGTTAGTTCTCTCCAGTGTATCACTGCGGATCACAGTGCCTTTACCTGCTGAACCTTGCCAGCTTAATTAGTAAATCGCTTTTGAAAACACACTTATGCTTTCTTATTTAGTTGAGGAAAACTTATTTTTATTTGGATTAGTTAGTGAGATTTTAATCTTGATTCTTAGTCCACTTTACCCTTATCACAGTCTGCTTCAGCCATCAGCTTGGCACAGCGGTGTAGGGGAATGGTCTAGTGTATTTTTGATGCTAATTACTGCTTGCTGTCTCTGTGACCCACCTTTTGATTAATTAAAAAGACCATCCCACCTGGGCAGGGCAGAGGAGATAGGTGGGGCTTGGGGAGAGAGAGAGGAATCCTGGGGAGAAGAAGAAAAGGAGGTCTAAGAGGAGGAAGGAGAGAGACCTAAGGGGAAGAGAGGAAGGCTGCCATGGGTTAGATGGAGGAGAAGCACATGGCTGGCGTGGATGGAGAATTTGGCCCAGATGAAGAACATTAACAAGTATTTGAGATTATGGATGGGAGGTAGCTGAATAAAAATAGGTAAAAACAGATGGCATGGGATTGAGACAGGGATCCCATACCTGCCCCACTATGGGAAGTAGTTTAGAGGATTAATGTCTGCCCTGCCCCAGGTTAACTAAGGCTTTTTTTTTTTTAATTAAGGCTATTTTAAAATATAACAAGTAAAAAAAAAAAAAAGCCGGGCGTAGTGGCGCACGCCTTTAATCCCAGCACTCGGGAGGCAGAGGCAGGCGGATCGCTGTGAGTTCGAGGCCAGCCTGGTCTACAAAGCGAGTCCAGGACAGCCAAGGCTACACAGAGAAACCCTGTCTCAAAAAAAAAAAAAAATATAACAAGTGTCTGTGTCTTAATTGATTGATAAGTGGGCCTACTTGATCCTACTGGTAATACTGATAATTTAAAAAACAATAAGTGGCACCCAACATGGGCACTGGGGAGGGGGAACCCTCATTTGAGGAATCGCCTCCATCAGATTGACAGTGGGCGTGCCTGTGGAGTATTTTCTTAATTGCTAATTGATGCAGTGTGCTGTGGGTGATGCCATCACCTGGGCAGGTGGTTCTGGGCTATATAAGGAAGGTCGCTGAAGAAGCCAGAACGTGGCATTCCTCTGTGCTCTGTGTTTCAGCTCACGCCTCCAGGCTCCTGCCTTGAGTTTCTGGCTGTAACCTGTGAGCCAAATAAACCCTTTCCTCCCAAGTAGCTTTTGGTCATAGTATTTATCATAGCACAAAAAGAAATCTAGAATAACCGTTAAGTTGGCCTGAGTATTTGTCTATCTTGGAATATTTCCTGAGCACCTGTCATTTGCCACAGTATTCTAGGTGCTGGGAATAAAGCGGTGGACAAAACCTGGAACTCCTCACTTGTGAGCTTATAGTCAGGAATGCTGCAGACGGGCTGGAGAGGTGGCTCAGCGGTTAAGAGCACTGTCTGCTTTTCCAGGGGCCCTGAGTTCAATTCCTAGCAACCACATGGTGGCTCACAACCATCTGTGATGAGGAATGCTGCAGGCTAATATGAGCCAGCTGAAACTGTTCAGAAGAAAACAAAGCTTGCCTGATATTTAAGCCTTGCCATTAGCTTTAGAATTGTCTTGATTTTTTTTTTTTTTCTGAATTCTTAAAAAAATATTTTTGTGTGTGTGTGTACGAATGTTTTTCCTGCATGCGGGCTTGGAAACTGAGAAGAGGGGGCGTCAGATCCCCTGGATGTGGAATTATACAGTTAAGTACCACCATTGGGTGCTGGGACTGAAACCTGAGCCCTCCGGAAGAGCGGCCACTACTCTCAGCCGCTGAGCCCTTCTTCCTCCAGCCCCATTTCCTGAATCCCTGTAGTTCATTTAATTCTCTCAGCTAAGAAAATGAAACCTCTGGGCTTAAGTAGTTTGCCCATGGTGCTATCTCGAATATGTGGCAGGGGCGGGATTTAGCAGCAGTTCTGCTTAACTTATAGGGCCATGGACTGTGAACATGAAATGACACCCCACCCACACTTTTTTTTTTTTCTGGAGACACAGGGTCTTATAAAGTGCTACCTGGCCTTTGACTTGCTGAGGATGACCTTGAACTTCTGATCCTCATGCCAATTGGGATCTGAAGAGGGGGCCATCATAGTCAAGCAATGCCCGAGACATCAAGCCTGCCAAGGAAGCACTCTGACAGCTAAGCTACCTCCTCAGCCCTAGGATGACTTTTGTTTTCTTTTGTTTTTTGTTTGTTTGTTTGTTTTTCGAGACAGGGTCTCTCTGTGTAGCCTTGGCTGTCCTGGACTCACTTTGTAGACCAGGCTAGCCTTGAACTCACAGCGATCCACCTGCCTCTGCCTCCTGAGTGCTGGGATTAACCTAGGATGACTTTTAATGATTTTTAATAAATACCTGTTTCAGGGCTAATGATGAAACAGGTGCAGAGGAAGCTGCTCCTGTGCTGTCTGTGGCTCCAGGCATGTATTACTTTATAGAGCTTGTCTCTGTCTCCTGTATCCTTCAATCATTGTAAAATCCTCATGTCTAAGGGGGCGGGGGTAGTGTAGTTATAAATTCTCCAAAACTAAGTAGACTGCAATACATCGTCTGTCTTAAACCCGCCCCCCCGCCCCACCCCGTTTTTAGAACAAAGATGGCATTGTAACTGCTTACCTGTGTTCTTCCTAAAAGATCTTGATGGCAGAATGACTCAGTTGTTTTAAAGCTCAGTTTACCTCAAGGTCATATAATTGGGAAAATTATGGCTGCATGGGGTTAAGGATGTACTGCGGTGGAGTGTGTACCGTCGTGAGTGAGGCCTTGAGTTCTAATACTCAGCAGCGCCAAAAAATTAAAGCCCCAAACCAACACACACACACACACACACACACACACACACACACACACACACACATGAAAACCAAAACCAAAACAGGAAACCGTCCTCCAAACCAAACATGGCATGAAACCATTTCTCAGAGCTGTGTTTAGGGAGGGGAGGGGACCTGATGGTGCTTGCTGTACAAGCATGGGGGCCTGAGTTCGGATCCTAGCATCCATGCTGAAAGCCGGAGTACCAGGCTGTGGTTTGGGGACTCAGGCAGTACAATGGAGATGCTATGTGTATGCATCAAAATGAGCCACAGGGATGAGCAGAGCTCAGCACAGCTCAGCGTGGCAGGGCTCCTAACTGGCTGCTGTCACCTTGTCTCTCTCAGCATGACAACTGAAGGTAGTCACACTTTTAGTCACACTTTTTTCAATCCTGGTTTATGACTCCCAAGGGGCACATCCTCAAAGATGGAGCCAGGATGGGATTGGCATTGCCTTTTGTGACCTGTGAGATTGCATATTGTCACTTTTACCTGTGGCGTTAGTAGGAACAGTTAATTGGGTAAAGGGACGTAAGACTATCCTGTTTCAAGGGTAAGGAACAAAGACGTGCATGGAAGAATGTTAGTGTGTCACATACAGGAAGAGGACGTGGGCCATCATGCATATATCTCTGTCAATATAAGTGCAAGAAGTTTTACACTGAAACATACAGAAGTCATTGGCTAAAACTCTTTATTTTCTTTTTCAGGGAAACGATCTTCACTGGTTAGCATGTGCCTTATATGTGGCTTGCAGAAAATCTGTTCCCACTGTAAGCAAAGGGACCATTGAAGGAAACTATGTGTCTTTAACTAGAATCCTTCGATGCTCGGAGCAGAGGTAACTATATTAGAGCTTAGAAAGTAGGATGTAGACGGGCGTGGTGGCGCACGCCTTTAATCCCAGCACTCGGGAGGCAGACTCAGGTGGATGTCTGTGAGTTCGAGGCCAGCCTGATAGACAAAGCAAGTCTAGGACAGCCAGGGCTACACGGAGAAACCCTGTCTCAAAAAACCAAACAAGCAAACAAAAAGCCTTACAAATCACACTGATAATGAAAATTCTCTTTGCTGTTTTCTGAGTCTCTAACATGTAGATTGCTAAATCTGGAAACGGAGTCATGGCTTTCCTTATATTTCAGAGTTAGGATCATATTGCACTAATTTGAATGTAATTTGCATTTTAATGCATTAAAGGTTATGACTCATATTGTATAATGTTCCTATAAGTTTAAATAAAGATGAGAAGCTTTTAAAGATACTATGGATTGAAAAGGTAAATAAATATCAATTATGTTTATCAATTATGTTTAGATACATATGCATAGAACATGTGTTTTAATGTACATGGAATGTGTAGTAAAATTGAAGCTGCATACTCTCTGATCCTAAGGAAACTCCTACACACATACCAAGATGTTATTGTACTGCTTACAAATTCATGATTTATATGTATATGGGTGTTTGTGTTATATATGTGTACCACATGTGTCCCTGGGGTCTGTGGAGGATAGACGAAAACATTGGGTCTCCTGGTACTGGAGTTACAGATTGGTTGTGAGCTACCAAATGGGTGCTGGAACAGAACCTGCGTCATCTGCAAGAGCAACAAATGCTCTTACCACTGAGCTTCCTCACCAGCCCTACATTAGCTTACTTGAGGAAAATTAGAAGTAACCTCTTCTGTCGATTGAGTGAATGCAGAAAGTCATTGTATTTCATAGGAGGGAATGGCTTTAGTAACTGGGTGAGTTAGATGTGTCCATGTATTGACACTGATGAATCTCAGAAACATTAAATGAAAAATAAGTTGCAGAATGCTACTTACAGTGTGATACGTTTTTACATAAGGTCTAAGGACAAAAGAAACATACTTTTTTTTAATGAATAAATGTTTGGAAAATAATCAGCCTAACTTCAGATTGGGGGTTATACAGAATGTGGGGAGTAGAGAACGAGATTAGAAAGATGTTTAAGTTGAAATTTTGGCTGTTTTTATACTAACTTTATGATCTCATTTTTTAGATTCATTTTCTTTTATGTGTATTGAGTATTTTACCTGCATGTATGTGCACCATGTCCGTGGTTTTGGTGCTCAAGAAGGTCAGACGAAGACATCAGACCCCCTGGGACTGTGATCATGTGTGACCTTGTGGGTGTGGGGCATTGAACCCAGACCCTCTGCGAGAACAGCAAATACTCTTAACTGCTGAGTCATCTCTTCAGCCCCATAGTTTTTAGTATTTAAAACATCTGAGCTGGGCCCAGTGAGGCGACTCCATGTGTAAAAGCCCCTGCCACGCTCACAGAAAAACTTAAGCGATAAAGTGGACAGTGGTTGAGGGAAGGCATCCAGCATCAATTTCTGGCTTCCACGTGCATTTGCACTCATCACCTACATGGACATGTGCACATACACACAGATCGAACCTGAGCAAAGCAGACGAGGAGGGTTAGAGTGATAAGACTGATGGTAGGAGACTAATTTAGTCAAAGGCCTGTGTTTGATTTTATGTCATTGTCCAAATATAAGTTGATGAAATGATTTTGGTTTACTGTTAATTACTTGTATTGGCATAACGTTACCTTTACGTTATTAAAGTACCTTGTTTTTATTTATCAGCTTAATTGAATTTTTTAACAAGATGAAGAAGTGGGAGGACATGGCAAATCTACCCCCAGATTTCCGGGAACGTACTGAAAGACTAGAAAGAAACTTCACTGTTTCTGCTGTAATTTTTAAGAAATATGAACCCATTTTTCAAGACATTTTTAAGTATCCCCAAGAAGAACAGCCCCGCCAGCAAAGAGGGCGAAAGCAGAGGTATGCTTCCGTGTGTCTCTGGGAACAGCTTTTCTCTGGAGTGTTAGCTCTTCACTCTTTAAAAAGAAGCACACTTTCCTAAATAAATTTCCCTAAGAAGCTGGGGTTGGTTGTTTTGAGATAGGGTCTCATTATGTAGCCTTGGAGGTATGGATTTCACTATGTAAACCAACCAGGCTGGCCTCCTCCTCATGAAGATCTGCCTGCTTCTGCTATTGAGTCCTGGGATTAAAGACGTATGCTACCACACCTGGCTTAAAAAGGATTTTTTAAAATGATAATTTATTATTGTTTTTGCTGTGTGTTAGAAGTTGCCTGGCTTCTTTCTTTCTTTTTCTTTTCTTTTCTTTTTTTTTTTTTTCCTGGCCTTTTTTTTTTTTTCTTTTTTTTTTTTCTGGCTTCTTTCATATAATGCACAATGTTTGGGTTTTATGTTGATATAAAATTTCCCTTTTAATTTAAGCAACCAAAAATGCAAGTGAGACCTTAAACACTGTCTCCAGTTGGTCTATACCAGATGCTGATATTTTCTATTTCTATTATTTGGCCTGTATGCCAAACTGAATAATAGTCACGGAGTAAGCTTGGCACTCATAACCAATCAACACCAGAGAAAGCATGTTGGGTGAGAAGAGAGGAAGTCAACTGCTGTGACCTGGTTTACTGTCAGGACTACAAAACCAGTTTACCCTGGTTCGTGGTCTGGCTTCACAATTATGAGACATAAACTGTCCTCTTTTCACAGCCAAAGTTGTTTAAAACAGAAAGGGAACTTTTGCTTTTAAAAGTATGTCAAGAAATTTCCTCTTAAAATAGGACTACAGGGGCTGGAGAGATGGCTCAGAGGTTAAGAGCACTGTCTGTTCTTCCACAGATCCTGAGTTCAAATCCCAGCAACCACATGGTAGCTCACAACCATCTATAATGAGATCTGTTATCCCCTATGGCATACAGGCACACAAGCAGGCAGAATATTATATAAATAATAAATAAATAAATCTTTAGAAAAAATGAAATAAAATAGGACTACAACAATATTCATAAGACATGTAGAAACCAGACATGGTGGTGCAGGCCTTTAGTCCCAGCCCTCAGGAGGCAGAGGCAGGCAGATCACTGTGAGTTCGAGTCTAGCCTGATCTACAAAAGGAGTCCAGGACAGCCAGAGCTGTTACACAGAGAAACACTGTCTCGAAAACAAAAACAAAAACAAAAACAAAAATCCCCCAAAACAAAGAGACATTTATAAGGGCCTCTGGGTAGAGTTACACACAACTATCATCCCAGCCTTAAGGAGGCTGAGGCAGGAGCATCACCTGGACTGTATAAGAGAGATCCTGTCTCAGAAAGCCAAAAAGAGAAATAAAACCTAGCAAAAATGAAAACCACCTCAAACGGGGGAAGGAATATCATTGCATAGACAGGCTAGCCTTCAACTCGCTGGCTTCCAAGTGCTGGGATTACAGGAATGTTCTGCCACACCCTGTTTACTCCATAGGCTCTTGCTGCGTTCTAGCACTTTCTTCTAAGTCATACTGTGAGATGTGGCACTTAACTGTGTGTGTGTGTCATGAGGCAAGCACTTTTCTCAGATGTGAGCATGTGCTATGAAAACCTTGTTGGGCAAGGGGAAATCTGCTCCTCCAGGGGGCAGGCAACCCACGCACTTGATGGTGTTACCGTGATCGCAATGCCTCGTGAGTATGACTGTAAGGTACAACTGTGATAGGAAAGCTTGTCACTGTGTGTTAAACACACCAACAAGAAACAATTGCTTAGGTGTTGTGTAGGAGATGGGGGTTCAGAGAGAACCCACGATCTCTCTTCTGAGAGTTGAGATGTAAAATGAGAAAATGAGAGGAAAATAATGTACAGGCCATGTGAATGCAGTAAAACAGAAAAGTGAGGTTTCTGAGGCAAAAATAAATCTAGATGAGCCAGTTTGATAGTGTTGATAGAATGGAGTGAGTAGACGTGGGTAGGATTTTGGCAGATGACTTTAGAGACAGAGACGGAGAGGGTCTTCAGTGCAGAGGAAGCGGCAATGGGTGCAGAAGCAGCAAGCGAGAGGGAGCTGGGGAGCAGACAGGTTAGGTATTTCCAGGGCCCTAACGTTTACAGAGCTACAATTTAGAGTAGCTTATATATTAAAAGCAAAAAAGCATAAATTTCATACTTGAGGTCAATCAATCAAAATCATAAAAAGTTTATCATCTACTTTGGCAGAAAGGAGTTTTTGTTGTTGTTGAGACAAGGTCTTATGTAGCCCAGGAATCCTCAACCATGGTGTAGACGCCACTTTAGAAGCACTGCTTTAATTTTCACATGACTGTGACCTCCTAGATTAAGTCCAGTGCTCCTAAACACAGTGATTCTGACAGATGAAGGACAAAGGTCCAGGAAACAGGTGCCTGCTCATGCTAGCCCCAGAACCAAGCCAGTCTCTCCCTGTTCCCCAGGGTGTGCTGCTCTTCTTGATCCTTATTAAAATAGGCCACTGTAAAGCTGGGCATGGTGGCATACACCCGTAACCCTAGCACTCGGCAGATGCAGGTGTTCAAGGTCAGCTTCCTGCTACATAGCAAGTTCGAGGCCAGCCTGGGTTCCCTGAGACCGAGTCTAAGAAAATAAAAATAAAAATAAAAATAAAACGAAAGATGAGACAGCTCCTGTGATTTGTACACCATACAAGTCTGGTGTAAGCACTGGCCGAGATTTTGGCAAAAACAAAACAAAACAAGTTAAAGTGGGTCTGAAACTCCGTTTTGCAGACAGCTTGGCCAAACACAACAGGTCTCTTATTGGATGGAGTACAGGGAGTATAGCTTTCACAGTGTGCTGCATTTTGGGAAGAGGGCTCCAGTTGGTTTGCATAACAGAAGAGCTAACAGCAGACTGCCTGCAGCCTATAGCAGCATTAGTTGTGTTGGATGGCATCACAAGAGCTGCTTTCTTATTTTGTGTCTCATGTGTCTTGACCCCAGAAACATAGAAAGTTCCCCTGCTGAGCTTTTCCTGCGTCTAGGTGGTTTGCGGTCAAGATTTGGTTGGGGGGGGGGGTCTTCCTGTAAACATCCCTGAGAAGCCAAGTCTGGTGTCTGTGGGCTTGTTTCACACCTGATTGGAGTCATTTAGGACGCTTTTTGTAATTCCTGTGTTTGTCTCATGACTGTTCCCTCCCTCCTCCAGGCGACAGCCCTGTACCACATCTGAACTTTTCCACTTTTGTTGGGTGCTTTTCATATATGCAAAAGGTAAGAGAAGAGTGACATTTACTTGGATAGGAACTAGCTAACCTACATTTTTAGGTGCTGACTTTATGAATCAGGAAAAAAGTCTCACTTTTCCTAAGAGGCTCTTTAGACTGTCTTTACTGTATCTGCACTCGCTCGTACTAAGTGGCATACCGTTTCATTTTATCCGTGTCCACATCTCTTTGATGCAAAGCCATTGTTTTGAGTTGTGAACAGAAATGCCCCACTCTGTGTTAGCTTGATATGGCACTCTGCTCTTCATAAGACGTGCCTGAGTGGGGCTGAAGTCCTCGGAGCAGGTCTGATGGCATTCTGCATGTCCACAGGTAACGAGCGTCACTAAGCTAAACCAGTGTTTAGAGTCTTTTTCTCTCCTTTTTCCATCTTTATTGCCTTGGTATGTATGTTCCGTACAGGGATAATGCTTAACAGTCTAAGGAGAAGGTGCAGGTACATATGTTAGGCTTTTTTCTATAGACTGTGGCAGACTGCTGCCACTAAGGTCAATAAGATGTAAAGTGTCAGAACTGGAAGGAGCTTCATGCATGCCGCACCCTGCTGGTATGTTCTAAGACCTGGAGCCAAGGGTAGTCACAACCCTGAGCACTATGATTGCTATACATACCTACACAAGCTTAATTTATGCACCAACCACAGGAGGAGATAAGTGACAGTTCCTGTTGACAAGAACGGAGCAGTTATGGTAAGATAGTAGAGGCTGTGTTGACGCCGTCTCTATCAGTTATCTTATTGTACTGTCTGAGAAGCACCAGCATATGACTCTTTGAAAGATTTGTTATGTATGTGTGGGTGTTTGCCTGCATGAATGTCTGGGCACCATGTGCATGCAGTACCAGAGGAGGTCAGAAGAGGGCACCAGATATCCTGGACCTGGAGTTAACAGCTGCTGTGTGGGTGCTGGGAGCTCAATCCTGTGCCCTCTGGAAGAACAGCCATTGCTCTTTAACACTGACAGCTCTAAAAAAAAAAAAAAAAAAAAAAAACAAAACAAAACTACTTTCATAGTTTTAAATTTAAATTAAGGACACTCATCTTTTTACTTAGATCACCATGAAAGCAGCTAATTGGCTAGTGGATGCCTAGCATATTCAGCCCGGATATGCAGGACACAGGGAGGATTCGCGTCCCCGTTGGCACAAAGCTGGATAGAACAGAGAAGCATGCCATTTTAAGCTTGGTTTGTGTTCGTTTGAGGCTAACTATTCAGGCCAGGCTGACCTGGAACTTGTGACCCTCCTGCGTAAATCTTCCTAGTGCTTAGATTACAGGCTGCCTATCTGAGAGTTTGTTCTTATTTTCCATTTCATATTTCTTTTGTCTGTTGATCCAAGGTAACCGAAACTATAAAAATAAAACCACGGATAAGGGAAATTACTGTGTAAGAGTTTCCCTTTATCAGATCAGTTATCTCAACTGATGCATTTCAATACTAGGCAACTAAAGCCCAAACACAGTTACTAATGCGAGGACTTGAAGGCAGATCTCCTGCCTCCGGTTTGAAGCTAGACATGGGCTCCATCAGTGCTGTGGTTGCAGCTGAGGTCCTCTTTAACTTCATTACCTAAACTGCATGCCAGCAGAGGGAGGACTCTTTGTGCGGTGTCTAGTTTTGCTGTCTGTAACAGTGATGCTGGAAACTTTCTTCAGTGTAGTTAGAAGGCACAGATGTGCTCCAGTGGTGGGGTGTGTGCCCAACGTGCACAGGACCCTGGGTGCAATCCTATGCACCACAAATATAAAATAAATGTGATATAGATCAATGACATAAAATAAAAGCTTGGAGTATATGAGCTTTCTGTGAAGGCTGCCTCGTTAGCTTATATGACTGTTATTACATATGATAGTAATCTTACGATTTTATTGAATACCTGTGTGGCTATTAGGATTTTAATCTAGTTTGTGTGTGCTTAGGAGTGAATGTATTTGCTAGTGTATAAACTATTAAATAATAGAGTCTCAGTCACGCAGGAGCCACCACACTTTACTTGGCTTTCTTCCCCTCTTTCTGAGTGGGAGTCGATGGTTTTGGTGCACAGCACAGCTGAGTGTGGCATCTGTGGTGTGCTTGGATCCGTAGCTTAGCTGCTTTCATTCATGCTTGGTTTAGTTGGGGGAAGATAGACTTTGCCTGCAGCATACGGACATTTTACACAACCTCATTCCCAATAACAAGCTAACTCTCTGTATGTTTGCTGATTTCTTATGACAAGTGACAAGTTTGAGCTGTCACACGAAGGCCTTTTTGAGCAGCAGACCACTTCCTGTTTTCATAAAATCACATTCCTAGACAAGTAAGCCAACTCTAGAGGGTTAACCCTTTCTACTTTTCTGTTATCTCTTGATAAAATAGCTGGTAACGTAAGGTCTGTTTGTAAGGTCAGGGTTTGAAATGGTAAGGTGGTCTTGTTGGGACTGTCCTGGAATTTCAATTACAATGCCACTTTTAGGGGCATTTCAGCCTTTGGTTAGGAGTTACAATGCTGCTGTTCCCAGTACACACAGGGGCAAGTTTAGACTTGCCCATGATGGCTTGGCTGCTTAAAACCAGTGGGTGTGGCTTCCTGTTTTATGTACAACAATCAGAGTAAATTTTTAATATTTGGCCTTTTATAGTAGAGGCAAGCAAGTTAGCTTGATTATACCAATGCAGACTTCAGTCTCTTACTAATCATTTACCTTTCTGGCAGCAGCAAGATTTTATTTTTGTTTTTTGCTTCAACTTACTCCCCAAAGAAAAAACATCCTATGTCCTGAGAGCTAAGGTAGGTGGTAACTTTCTTTGGAAGGAAGCAGCGGAGGGAAATGAGACAGAGCCAAGCATATGTGATGCATGCCTTGGGCGGGCACTGTGTGTAAAGTGCAGGGGCCTGACAGCAGCCCTCCAGACAGACACTAGCAACTTAAATAGAGTCGGTCAGCACTCTTAAGCCAGCACTGCAGGAGGGGCGAGTTTGTAGGCATGGGCTGAGGTTTTTTTTCCTTTTGCTACAGGCATCGGCAGTTGTCCTTGGACTAGTAGTAGCTTTTGAAGCCAACTGTCTGTGTTCATGTTCTATTGGAATGATGTTGAACGATCTTTTATTACTATATAGAAAAGTATTTTAAATGCTGCCATTAGTGCTCTAATGAAAGGCTCATTTCTCTTTACAGTATGTATGAGAAAAATCACACATGAATCATTTTCCAGTGTTTTACCTCTAAATATTTCTAGTAATTTTCCCAGCAGAAAAGCTTCTATGTAAAATAATTTGTTACAGCTTAAGAAAGTTGGTAAATTTGTGTGTGTGTGTGTGTGTGTGTGTGTGTGTGTGTATTCAGCATTCCAAGGAGTAGACTAATAACAAAGTTTTATTTAGCTACTAGCTGCTTAATAGATGCCTATTAAATGCATATTGAATTTAGGTAAACTTTAGTTTTCATTAAGTTTGTAGACATACATTAAAATGTCAGTGCCCCAAAATGTAAAATTGCCAAGACACATTATCACTCTTGAACCAAGTTGGTGTAATGGTGTATGGCACCATTGTAATTAAAGGAAGCAGTTATGTTAACACACTGCACAGTGGAGCCGACTTAACTCTGTGACTTTATAATCCTATAGGTAACTTCCCCATGGTTAGTGATGACTTGGTCAATTCGTACCATCTTCTGCTGTGTGCATTAGATCTAGTTTATGGAAATGCCCTGCAGTGTTCTAATCGTAAAGAACTTGTGAACCCTAATTTTAAAGGTAAGTTTATAATCAGACATTTTGACAGCCCGTGTTCTGCATGGCTTTTACTCGTGGGAATTGTATCCGCAGAGCCAGGTTTGCTAGCACCAGGGAACACGAACATTGGAAAGCTTCCACTGTGGGGTCAATGAGAGCCTGTTCTGGAGAGTCAGTCTCTGCGTTCATGTTTAAAGCTGTACCTTATGTGTGTTTGTGCACCACGCGCATGCCTGGTGCTCTCAGAGGCCAGGACAGTGTCAAGTCTCAAGTCCCGTGGCTTAGAGATGGCTGTGATCCATGTGTGCTGGGAGTGGAACCTGGGTCCTCTGGAAGAGCAGGTAGCCCGTGCTTTTAATTGCTGAGCCACCCCGCCAATCTCCACCCCACTCCCCCTTCTAAAAACAAAAGCAAAGTATCACCAAGTTTAGTCTCAAGTGACAACTTTAGAAGTTTTTGGAAAATATATTGAGAAAGAGAAGAACGTAGAGACTCGGGAGTATCAGGGACAACTCACTCTACAGTCCTGTCTTTGTGCTTGGCGAGTTTGGTGCTCCAAGGAGCCAGAAACAGTTCACTAAAGGAGTCTCATTTCACTTCTTTTGCTACAAGAAAGTGAAGCTCTAAAGTAGCACGGCCTTTGCTCTCCAGGTGACAGGGATGAGAGCCATACTCATTCTGGCCGTGCATGTAGTGTGCTTTAAGTGATGTGACGGCTCAAGGCTGTACACGTGAGTTCTGAGGACGTATAGACATCTGTGCCGCTGATTCTGCTTGAACGCCGTGGGAGAATCCCATTGGGGCGTGACGTCAGTTAGAGTTTCAACCTGCCTATCAGGACTGATTTTAAAATTGGTGGAGTTAACTACAATTAACCTGTCCCTCATTGAGATGTGGGACTGAGATGGAGTTCTGCGACAGACTGCTCACCTGGCCCTGAGTTTGATCTTCAGTACTGTAGAACAAACAAAAAAAGTAAAAGAATAAAACAAAAAAATAAGGTTGTAGATTCCACTTAAGATTTTTTGTTTTGATTTTGATTTTTTTGAGACAGGGTTTCTCTGTGTAACCTTGGCTGTCCTGGACTCACTTTGTAAACCAGGCTGGCCTCAAACACACAGCAGTCTGCCTGCCTCTGCCTCCCCGACTGCTGGGATTACAGGCATGCGCTGCCACACCCTGCTCACTTAAGATTTTTTTTTTTATTATACGTGTTCATATAATAAAGATAATGCAGATGGTCCAAAATCCAAAAGACTACACTTGAAACTTCACGTCCAGGCATTTTGGACAAGGAACACTTGGCCTTTATCCGTTTCTGCATTTTCCTTTTCTTCATCCTTTCATTTTATCCTTTTACCTTTTTTCTAGGTACTGAACACAGGGCGCCCTAGTCTATGTTATATTGTTGCTTCCATTTGATGGGTTAATGTGGTCTTCTATTTTTACCTCCTTTAATTTTCTTTGAAATGTTTGTGTTCTTATGAAAGAACAAACTGTAAATCAATATAACTGTATCTAATATGATCAAGTCAGAGTTGGTAATCTGTGTGATTAAAGCAGTTGTTATGCTTTCGTGTGGGGCGGCAAAGGGAAGGCATGTGCCTGCCACATGTACAGGTGAGAGGACAACTTGAGGGAATGAGTTCTCTTACCCACCATCTGAGTCTTGGGCATCAAATTCAGGTTGGCAGGCTCGGAAGCAGGTGCCTTTCCCTGATGTGAGCCCTCTCACCACCCTGAAATGGATAATTTTGCTTTGTTTATTTTTCTGAGACAGGCTTTCTGCAGCTCTGGCTGTTGTGGAACTTCTCTGTAGACCCAGCTGGCCTTGAGCTCACAGAGATCAACCTGCCTCTGCTCCTGAGTGCTGGGGTTAAAGGTGTGCACCACCACACCTGTCAGAACTGTGTAATTAAAAAAAAAAAATTTTTTTTTAAAAATTTGAATGTATGCTCATTTGCAGAGTACAGTTCTTAGGTTTTCAGATATTCTCCCAGAAGCTTTTTTTTTTTTTTTTTAAACAATCTTTAGTCCATAACCAATCTTTTGAGTGGTGATGTATTCTACCTCCACCTCCATTTTAAAAAGTATTTAGTTTATAATTTATATAGTCTTTCTCTCTGTGCAACAGGGTCCTATAGCTCAGGCTGCCCTTCTCATTCACGACAGTCCTGCACTGGGTTGTAGATGTGAGGCAATGTGTCCCTTTTTGTTTGCGTGTTCTGGGGGTTCTACATATCCAGCTCTCCATCTTTTGAGGTGTACGTAAATCAGTCACATGTGTCAATCATCTCCTGACAGACTCACTAGTATTTGTTTTTCATGCCAGTGTATTATACGTTAGCAAATTGACGCTGACTAGTGTTGCCATCTTGTGATTTTATACATTGTAGGCCTGTCAGGGGATTGTCACCCCAAGGATTCTAAGCCTTCCTCCGACCCGCCCTGTGTCATTGAGAAGCTCTGTTCTTTACATGACGGTCTAGTGTTGGAGGCGAAGGGAATCAAGGAGCATTTCTGGAAACCCTACATTAGGAAACTCTTTGAGAAAAAGGTCTGTAAGTGTTGATGTAAGAGTGTTCTCTGGATAAAGATTGGGCAGTGTGTAACCCAAAGGCCTCTGTCGTCTTCACAGCTCCTCAAGGGGAAGGAGGAAAATCTTACTGGCTTCCTGGAACCTGGAAACTTTGCAGAGAGTTTGTAAGTATTTGGGCTGCAGATCTGCTCTCTGATATTTTTGGCTAGTTGGTTCATTTTGGCTTTTGGCTTTTCGAGATAAGAGTTTCTCTATGTAGCCTTGGCTGTTCTGGAACTTGCTCTGTAGACCAGACTGACCTCGAACTCAGATCCCCCTCCTCTGAGCCACCATGTCTGGCCTGTTCTGTTTTATCTGTGAAGAGACCTCAGTGCTCAGTATTTGGTCTCTTTGTACCGCAGACAATTTTTATGCTTTATACGGTAGAGCTCATAGAGGCCATAACAATTCTGGAAACTCCTACTATAAGCACGTATGTTTAAGCCCAGTGAAACTTTTTTTGTTTGAAATTTTAACAATCAAGATTTTGGATTATAAATTTTGAAGTTAAGAAAAGATTTTGTACCTAGCTATCAGGGTACATCCCAGCCCTTAGAACCTGAGGCAAGATGACTAAGTTTTTCTCAAAAAACAAAAACAAAAAGTTAAGGAAAGGGCTAAGAAGGCACTTTTTGGAAGTACAGAGGTAACAAATGTGGCAGTACCAGGTCTCTAGAGGTGTGTGCCAAGAACAGCTGAGGAAGTGTTCCATATGGTCATGTGCATGTTAGTTGTTATTTTTAGCTTTTTGAAGGCAAGTTTGTGCAGGGTCCCTACCTTGACACACTTTTGAAAACATTTGTTCAGTGTGTGCTGGACACACAGAATAAAGCAAGCTATGAACAACTGTTCTATTGAAATAATAGTAAAATCATGTAGTAAAGAGTGGAGGAGTGAGCTGAAATGGTGGCCCTGTCTCCCCATAGCAAGGCAGTTAATAAGGCTTATGAAGAGAGTGTGTTAGCCGCTGGGGACCTGGATGAGCGGATATTCCTTGGTGAGGATGCTGAAGAGGAACTTGGGACTCTCTCCCGGTGTCTGAACACTGCCTCGGGCCCAGAGAGTGCTGAGCGAATGCAGGCGAGAGACATCCTGCAGCAGCATCTTGACAAGGTGAGTCAAGCCACACAGAAAACAGGGAGCCCTGTGTGATGTGCTGATCATGGTTCACGGTCTCGGGAGAGGCAGGGTTCAGGCAAGAGGAAAAAAACGGGCTTCGGTTCTCCTCATGATCCTGAGTGTATGTATGTTTTAAATGCTGAGCAGGAAAAGAAGATTCTAGCTGTCTTAGTGACTTGTTTTTTCATTTGGTACCGGCTTTCAAGCATTTTAGTTAGGTCTGAGGAAAGAATTGACTGTTAATCTAAACAGATGTTGTGCTGCTGGCTTCTTTTGAAAAAGTGGGCTGTAGCAGATACTCTGCACAGTGGACACAGGCATTTAGAACATATTAACTCTAATTAGGGCCTATGGGTCTGCAGTCAGTCTTGAGGAACATTCTGCTGAACTGAAACCAATTTTTAGGATAATGGAGACTGACAACTCTAATTTTCCCTTCCCTATAACTGAGACGCTTCAGACTTGACACTGTCTGCTTGGGTTCTGTCTGTCTGTCTGTCTCTGCCTGTCTGTCCTCTCTCTCATACACACACACACACACACACACACACACACACACACACTTTTTTTTTTTTAGCCCGGGATCTCACAATGCATCCCAGGTTAACCTCAAATTTATAGCAATCATGTGTCAGCTGCCTAAGTGTTGAGGTCATGGGCATATGTCTCCCCTCCCCTCCTCCCGGCTCTCAGCTCATCTGATAATACTCATATGTTTTTATATGCTAGGTTGTGTCCTGGACTCTCAAAAATACAGCAGTAGACAAAACAGCAACAAACACACCCTGTCCTAAAGAAACTTAAATTTTAGCTTGGGAAGTTAGACATTAGTTAACCAACTAGTTAAACATATAATACCTTGAGTGACGACAAATAAAATTGATAACAGAGCATTGCGAGTGGGACAGAATAGATGGACCTTGGGGGCCACTGTAGATATGGTGACTAGAAATGTCTTTGAGGGGTTAGTATTAATAGGCTGCTGAGGTAATTGAGGTGGCAAGCCTTGGGCATAGACAGGGAAATTTATTTGAAGCCAGGAGAGTAGCAACTACAGAGGAGGCATGGTGAGAAGATTGTGTGGTAAGAACTCAGCACATGGGCTGGAGAGATGGCTCAGATTAAGGGCACTGACTGCTCCTCCAGAGGTCCTGAGTTCAATTCCCAGCAAACACATGGTGGCTCACAACCATCTGTAATGTGATCTGATGCCTTATTCTAGCCTGCAGGTGTACGTGTTGGCATAGCACTGTATACATAATAGTAAAATAAATCTTTAAAAAAAAAGAACTCAGTACGTGAGGGAAGAGCCTATCAAGATAAGAGCTCACGGAGTAGGAGACAGCAGGTCATTTAGTCTTTGGAAGCCATTGTAAGGGCTTTGGCAGTAACTGAGATGAAAGCTTGCAAGAGAGTATTTGGGAAGATGACCATATGTGATTTAATGAACATTTTTAAAGGTCCTGGAAGGGGGGGTCGGTGTTGTTTTAATTGAAAATCCCAGATTGTTCTATCTTACCAATGAAGACTCAGTAGCCAGATGCTGTGGTGGAAAACCTGCTAGCTCAGAGAGGCAGAGAAAGCACCCAGCTGACTTTGGTACTCAGCTCAAGTCATGATGGAAAAGCCCCAAAAGGCTCACTAGCTCAGCTGACAGCCCAGGAGGAAAAGGCCAAATAGCCCAAGGCCAAAGGCTTTCTAGATCAAAGTGCCAAAAAGACAAAGGCCAAGAAGCTAAAGAGCTAAAATCCCAAGACCCAAAGAGCTAAAGCACCAAAGACCCCTTCTTTTTCTACATGCTGTCTTAATCTTAAATACTCAACTGAGAGCCAGGCGTGGTGGCGCACGCCTTTAATCCCAGCACTCGGGAGACAGAGGCAGGCGGATCGCCGTGAGTTCGAGGCCAGCCTGGTCTACAAAGTGAGTCCAGGATGGCCAAGGCTACACAGAGAAACCCTGTCTCGGAAAAAAAAAAAAAAAAAAAAAAAAAAAAAAAAAACCAGAAAAAATACTCAACAGAAAGCCCCTCCTACTCTTTAATCCCTGTCAGCTGATTTCTTGCTCCACCTCTTGACCTAGGCTTAGTTTTTTCACATCCTGTGTGCAGATAGCTCTTGGAGTACAGGTGTGTTAGGGCTCAGCCACAAGAAACAGGAATTTACAGTTCAGTCTCAGGGATCACAGTGGCATCAATGACAGATTTTTACAATTCACAATCTCGGGCATCACAATGGATCAAATATCCTGCAACAGGTGGGTCCAGGCAAGAGGATGTAAAGAGGGTATTTTAATAATTCTTGATAGTGTATGGTGGCTTGGTTTATAGAAACATTTCTATTTGGACCACATTTTAGAGATAGCACTCACAGGACTTACTGATCTTTGGATTATGGTATCAAAGAAATAAGCCAATGATGTGACCATTGGGTGAATGATACAAGGGCAAGTCCTTCTAGATGCTTGGGAGGTTGCAGTGATCTGGCCCTGTCACTTGTGTACTCATCTCCTGTCCCCACCCATTCCGCCTCTTATTTCACTCTTTAGATGTGCCACCGTGCTACCAGCTCGAAGCCGTGTCCTCATTGTTGCCTCTGCCTACACATGTTTCTGCAAGATACTCATGTGACTGGCTTACTAAATTTTTTTTTTTCCTGGTCTCTGATAAACTGACTCCTGTCAAATAGCAGCCCAGCATAGCCCATCCTCAAGCCTTCCCTTCCTCTTACTCTGCCGCTGGTTCTCTTAGTACTAGACTGCAGGGTAGTAAGGAATTGAACTCTTTGCTCTGCCTCTCTGCATTACAGAACAGGCTCCAGGAAGGCTGCGAGCCGTGCCATGTGCAGTGCTTGCTATGTAGTAGTTATCCCTACAATTTCACTGTTGACATTCCTCAAGAGGGAAGGGCGGGTCTGAGATGGATTTAAAAGTGAGGGTTGTTAGCAGGTCACATCTGAGGTGTCCTGGGGGGGGATCCTAGGTGACTCACTGAGTGCGTGGTTTAGAAACATATTGCTGGAGCTTCCGGGAGGAGTTGCGGTTGTCGTTGTATGTCCTGGAGTCACCAGGGTGTGGGTGGTTACAATCATGAGGTGAAGATTTCCAGCAGTGAGAATCATTCAAGAATGAATATCTAAAGCAGCGTTCTCATGTGTGGGTCGCGACCCCTTGACAAACATTTATCTCCAAAACTGTTTAAATTATAATTCATAATAGTAGAAAATTTACAGTTATGATGTAGCAGTGGAAATAACTTTATGGCTGGGGTCACCACAACACGAGGAAGTGTTTAGTATTAGGAAGGTTGAGGTCCACTGACCTCAAGGCAGAGTTCTGGAGCACAGCAAACCCTGTCTCTATTGGGAGAAGGTATATTCTGGGTTTTTGGTGGGTGGTGGTGGTTGCTGTTTTGAGACAGGATCTCTCTGTTACCCGAGTCTGTCCTCGTCTATGCAGGCTGGCCTCAAACTCACAGAGGTCCTTCTGCCTCTGCGCGCTGAGATTAAAGGCGTGTGCCCCCACACCTGGCCTAGTGTTTTTATATCAGCTCTGTATTCAGACCTGAGTTAGAGGAAAGTATCCATAAGTGAGACTGCACAGGGACTGTGACACTAAGCCCTTCCTCAGTGCAACAACAATGGGAAGCCTCATGCTGCCCTTGAGGACTGAACAGGAAGGTGTGGTTGTCACACCTAGTTTCTATGAGCCCATTGCTGCCTGTGGCTGAGACTGTCTTACGTGCTGCTGGCTGCTGCTTCTTGATGTGCACCCAGGACATTTGTGGCTCACAGTACAGGTAGGTAGTGCTTTACATACAGGGCAGGCGGGTGCTGCGAGAAAGCCCAGGAGTACAGCTCTCCGCGTACCTAACCCACCCAGGCCATTTATTGCCTTTAAACAGCTCTGCTCTTGTTTAAGACATATAGAAGGTGTCCTCACTTCTATGAGTGAGCGCCTTGTGTTTCTCGGTGTCCTGAGAATTGAATAGTCTGTTACAAGTAAAGAATTTGCTAGGCATTTTTCAAAGTCTAGGATGAGTGCATTCAGCACTTAGGGATAATTGCTGAATTTTGAATATTAAAAACACTTCAAGCTAACTTAACCTTTAGTTTCTTTGAAAAATTAGAAAAGCTGATTTTCTAGCATATGTATTCATGTTTAAATTCTTTGTCACAAAGTCACATATTTGTCATCTATATATTCAAGAATGTTGGCTAACTTGTTCCGTTAAAGGCTTATGTACTTGAGGAGAAAACTGGCTGTGGATTCTAGGAACTAAAGTCAGGGGAGAGGGATGAGGACTTGCACTGCATCACATTCATTCATTCATTCATTCAGTGTTTACCTTCTGAAGCAAATTGGACACATTGATTTTCATTTAGGCCAGATTCAAGTCAGTGCTTTCATGTGTCCATCTTTGAACGTCAGTCTACAGCAGTGGATTAAAGCTGCGAAATCATGTTTTTCAGCATTGAGAGTGATGTTCTTAATGTTTTCAAGTGTGATTTCCATTCAAGGAGAGCTAGTAGAGACTTAGAAGCTGTGTGTGTGAGCATACACTGTGCCATTGCGCTCTGCCCTACACTGGCACGGGCCTACTCTTTACGGTTTACTTAACAGAACTTGTACTTGCCTAGAGTATGTACTGTCCTTTAACACATATTTGGATAATGGAAGCTTTGAGTGGACTTATGTTTAAATTCCCAAAATGGTGATGCGTGAGATGCAAAAATATACAGATAGAAAGTCGCATTGTCTTGAGTTCCTATTTGTTAATTTGAAGAAACGTACATATTTTCTCTTCTAGTCTAAAGCACTTAGAGTCTGCACACCACTGACTGGCGTGAGCTATGTTCAGGAGAACAGCCCTGGTGTGACCCCCGTCTCCACAGCTGCACATAGCTTGAGTCGTCTTCACACGATGCTGACCGGCCTCAGGAACGCGCCCAGTGAGAAGCTGGAGCAGATGCTCAGGTGGGTCTGCTTTCCAAGAGTTAGTTGTTGACATTTCAACTTCTTACCTTAGTTTTTCAGTACCAGTGCTTTAAGCTGCCCTTTAACAATTTTACATGGATTGCACAGTTAGTCTCATTAGTCAGTAAATGGCATAGAAATGTAAAATATGAAGTAGGCATGCATGCTGGCACTTGCTTGTAATCCCATGACTCAGGAAGCTGAGACAGGAAGGTCACACAGATAAGGCTCCTCGGGGCTACAAAGTGAGGCCCTGGCTCAAAAATAAACAAGCAAATAAATAAACAGAATTTAAGCCGACATGTAAGTAGAAGACAGTCTTCTCTGCTCAGGTTTATTTAATGTGCTGTAGGAGACACCAACTACTAGAAGACCCCCCATATATCTGCCTTAAAAAAATCACTTACGTTTGTTAGCAGCAAATTTAAATAGCACAGTAGACTGACAGAAAACGTGCTTGAGCCCGCACATGCCCACATCCTAGTACTTGGAAGTTGAAGCAAGAGGTCAAGAGTTCAAGGTCATCCTCCACCATATGAGTTTGAGGTCAGCCTGGACTAAATAAAACCCAGGCTTAAAAAGCCTCATTGACCCCCAAGCCCCACCCCCCAAAACCAAAACCTAAAACAGAAGCCCATACAACCAAGCAAAAAACACATGCTTACATAACTGAAAAAATATAGTTAATGGATAGAGTCTGCTGTACAATAAACCTACCAAAAACATTGTGTAGTTGCTGTTAGCAAGGAAATTTACATACTTAAAAATTGCATTATCCAGAAAAAAGCAAATCTATTATTCTAATTGTTACAAACTTGTTTTGTTTTGAAGTCTGTTATTCTAGTTGTTATAAACCTGTTTTGTTTTGTTTTTTAATTTTGTTTCACGAGCTTTGTTGTTGTGTTATTATTCTCCCTTTGTTTTCTTTGAGATAATGTCCTTGCTATATAGCCCTGGCTGGTCTGGAATTCACTATGTAGACCAGACTGGCCTTAAACTTAAGACCTTCCAGCCTCTGCCTCTTACGAACTATGATTATGAACATATGACACCAAGCGAGACTAAATATTTTTTCCTAACTAGAAATGCTTTTTGTAATTGTTATGAGGTTGAACTGCTGAAACCTGATCACAATAACATTTGACTTGCAAGAATACTTTACATCTCTCTATTTATATTTAAAATTCATGAACAGAGTGGTGGGGATGCACACCTTTAATCTGAGCACTTGGGAGGCAGAGGCAGGTGGATCTTTTGAGTTTGAGGCCAGTCTGGTCTACAGAGTGTGAGTCCCAGGACAACCAGGGCTACACAGAGAAACTCTATCTTGAAAAACAAACAAAAAATTCTCACACAAAAGTAGAAAAACAAAACAAAACAAAACAAATTGGGAAAACAAAATAAAACACTTGCTTCTGCCCCCTGTTCTTCCACTAACAACCATATACTTATATACTTGGGACCCCATTCAAAACTACTGATAAAAGGAAGACTAGGAAAAAAATGTATATTAGACCCAAACTGACCTCAACCTTCTAAGTAGCCACAAATGACATTGAACTCCTACTGTTCCTGCCTTTACCCCCAAGTGTTGGGACCATAGCATGTACTTCTGTATCTGTCTCAGGGTGGACTCAAAGGCATATGGTCCACATATGCACTGTGCTAGCTCGGAATTTGGGGCATAATTGTTGTATATTAGACATGGATAACACACACATGTTGTCTTTTTTTTTTTTTTATGAAAGGTTTTACATTTAATTGAAGATGCATTTCACTGTGTTAGGAAGCTTAACTGGTGAAAGCTTAAACTATTACTGGGTCTTCTGTTGTCTAAATTCCTCTATGTCAGCTAAGATGTCTTTCAGTGAAACCACTCCTTATGGTCTCAAAGTTGATGCAGTTTCTTCTCGTTGTTAAATCTGGCCAAGAAATTGAGCCTCATCTGTGTGGGAGGAGATGAGGTTGCTAGGGAACACTCTGGATGCTGCCGCCGCCATGACACTGCCAACCAACACGAGCAGCTCTGACCAGGGATCCTTGATTCCAGGAGTTCACAAGGCAGTGTCCTCTCCTCACACCAAGCTTCATCTTCAGATACGATGAGAAAATGCTTTCAGAACCAAAAACTCTAGCAAAAGAGTGACTGAAACCAACCACAGTGGCATGGACACAGTTTTAATTGCCCCCCTCTCCGGAGCCTTGGAGTGTACAGGCAGGATCCTAAACATGTTGTAGGCTAAAAGAGACTGATGATGATTCTGACAGACTTCCTGTACTCCTGTGATATGCGGGCATGAAAACTCGGCACTTCTTTCAAAGCCCAGTGTTGCTACGAGAGCTGCCCACACAGAGGTTTTTACCTTCAAATAGACCAGCCAGATATGTCCGCTTGCCTCTTAGCAAAACACTGATAGCTCTGCTCTGCAAACACGAGTGTATTTTGAAGTCTTGAGCACTTTCTCAAACTTGGGAAGAGCAGCCTTTGTGAGCCAGAGGGGTCAGTGAACTCCTGGTAGTTCACCAAGAGCCGCACACCACAGCACAGTCTCTTCACTCTTGAGTGGAGGCTGCACGCTGTGAGTAGTTCTTACAGCCAGCTGCTGCCTGTGACCTCCTACTGGTGGACCTGTGGACAGTCTGCATGGTATGGACTGCAATAGAGAGAAACTTCTCCTTTACTCCTCGTGCTGGAACCCTGCAAGCTAGAGGGGGCATTGCTCTAAGAGTGGGGATGGTACAGCAGTGGCTATAAATCCCTCACACTGTTAAGGAGGCAGAGTGTCAGTGACGATGGGCTGATGGCCTTGAACAAGATTCTGGAGGGCAGCTCACCTGGAAAAGCCTGAGGGCATTCAGTGCGTCAGCGGACTGCTTTCTGCGAGCTGCGTAACACTGTAAGCTGGGAAGGACTTCTAGCTCCTCTGCTTTTTCCACTCTGAGAGGGACAGCAATGACCTTTCAAGACTGAAAAACTTGTTTGTTTTGAAGCAAGGGCTTCCGTACCTCAGGCTCGCCTCTAAGTGTAGCTACAGGTGTAGCAGGGGATGACCTGAGACCTCTGAGTCCCCTGTTTCACCTCCCACGTGCTGGCATCACAGGCCTGCAGCAGCAGTTCGAGAGGTGCTGGTGGGACTCAAGGCCTCATGCATGTCCACCGGCTAAGCTACATCCTGTCCTTCTGTGACTTTGGCAAGTTGATTTGAGAAAGCTGATTCCAAAGTTCCTAAGACTTGATGGTTTGGTGGTACAGATCCTCTACAACACTGGCTTTTCCTGGGAGTGTCAGATAAAGAAGACATTATCTATAAACCTCAATGATTTCCATCCAGAGCTAGCTAGGCTCATTGGGCTTCGTGGAGGATTGATCACTTCCTTTACATTTTCACAGTTGTCTTTATTCTTAAGTTGATTATGATTGACACCAGGCAATCCAGGCTTTTGTGGCGTCTCCCTAAGTCATATTTTTCAGATGGCCTTTATTTGCCCTGAATTTAGAAGCATTTTATTTTTGATTTTTCAATTAATTGGTAGCGAGCAATTTATAAAACATTCTGGGGATGTGGGTGTGCACAGTCCTGTGAACCCACGACACATAATCTGAGTGTATTATCTGCTTCCTTAGGAAGAAAATAAGAAAACCTGTCTCTGGAATCTAATACTTAGATATGGCTTTGTGAATTATATGCAATACGGTAGCTTCTTCCATGTGTCAGTTTGACTAGGTTTATAGCACCTAGTTTTGCTAAACACAAATCTGGATGTTGCTTCAAAGGAGTAATTAATTTCTTTTTTAAAATAAGGTCTTGACCAGGCCCATGGCCTTGATCCTAACACTTAGAGCTGAGGCAGGAGGATCACAAGTTCAAGACTATACTGAGTTACAGAGTGAGGCCATGTTATAAGCATATAAAAACAGAAACGGTGTCTCTGTTGCTGAGGCTCAGCCTGAGTTCACCGTGTAGCCCAGGTTGGCCTTAGCTTCCGGAGTAGCTGAGAGAAGCTTTTGTGTGTATGTGATAAAAGCCTATATTATAGCTGTCTCTTGGATAATTTTATAATCTGTAGTCATGACATCTTTTTGTTTTGTTTTTTTAAGAAAGGGTTTCTCTGTGTAGTCCTGGCTGTCCTAGAACTCACTCTGTAGACTAGGCTGGCCTTGAACTCACAGAGATCTGCCTCTGCCTCCTAAGTGCTGGGATTAAAGGTGTGCACCACCACCGCCTCGCTTAGTTAAGACAGCTTTAACCATAGGTGTTATTAGTGGGATTGCATATTGCCAGTAGATGTTAGGTAAAACCAGCCCTTTTTTGGGGGGGGGAGAGGCAAACTTTTAGTATATATATATGCTCATAATTAAATTTCTGGTAGTATATTACATATCTATTTCTGATTATGTCTCACAAGCATGACACTTATTTTCTTTATAATTTATAAACTGGCTAAAGTTCTGTAATGTGTATTTGATCATATATACTTAATTTATATTCATGTATATGATTAATTTAAAGCATAGTTGTTTAAATACATAATTGTTATAATTTGGTCATATATGTGTTGACCTTTCAGCCAACCTGTGCAGACAGATCTCATCTGCCAGACTGGGATCTGAGGGCCTGTAAGAATGGAGTGGATTTAGTTTCAGTGTACTTTATACACGAATATAACAAAAACAGTGATGATCCAAGGAAGGTTGTCTGAGTTCCCCAAAACAAGATCAGAAAAACATGTAAATAAACGCCAGTAAGCACAGGCTAAATCTCAACAGAGCAGCCTTTCCCAGAACTTCTTAGAAGACAGAGCAGTTGGAACCCAGTTGGCTGGCATGTACTATAGATAATATCTGGAAAGTACAAAAGCAAGCCAGAAGGCTGGATTCAGAGTGCATTGACCAGGTTGGGTTCTGTAGCTTTTTTCCAACATCTAAAAGAGTAAGCATGTCTTATAAATTGAACATAGATGTTTGTCACAGGAGGCACAAAGTCACCTCTAAGAACAACACAGGGAACAAAGTACACCTGAGGTAACAGGCCCTCGGCCTTTTTTCCTGGAGGCTTTCTCTCGGTTCCTCAAGGCGTTATTGACCATGCATCATTTTTTTTTTTTTTTTTTTTTTACTGTGTTCTGACGCACATGTGTGTGTGATCAAATTAAAGCAGTTATTGTAAAAGCCCCAAAGGGAAAAGAGCGTGTATGATGCGTCTGCATTGAACATATATTACTAATAAAAAAAAATCAATGAAAAAGAGGGTGAGGGAGACGGTTCAACTTGTAAAGTATTTGCTTTTTATGAGAATCTGATTTTTATCCCTGGCTCCCATGCAAAAATCAGCATGGGGCAGCACAGGCTTGTAGCCTCAGTGCTAGGGCGGTGACGGGGCCCCGAGGCCAGGTGACCAGTCACCCTGGCCAATCATTCATCACAAGGTTCCCAGTGAGCAACTCATTCTTACAACCTGTACATAACCTCTGACATTGATCACCAGCTTCACACATACACACACACGTACAGGTCTCCACACATGTGTGCCCATAAGTATTTGAACATACACACATACACACACTCCACATACAAATAAAGATTTAAAAGTCAATGAATAAACGTCATTTGGCTTCTCTGTGTTTGCAGCACAGGTTCTGTTACCGTCATTCTATTTCTTAGAAGTTTTGCTGCCCACTAGACAGTCACCTGAGGGCAGCTTGCTTCCTGTCAGTGACAGGATATATAAGGCTGTGGGGTCAGTCACAGCATCAGGTGAGCTGCAGACCAAGCCTGCTGAGCTTAGTGCAGTAAAGTGAACAGCTCCTCACAGGAAATATTTCTGCCACCACGAAATAGTAATGCTGTCATCTTCGAAACGAAAGTGGACTTTCTTTTTTTACGAAGTATATAGTATCTGTTGAATGCATTTTATGTTGATGAATTTATAGTTTTAGACATTATGTCTCTTTGTGATCATGAGATAATTTCATATTACTTTGTAGGTCATGTTCCCGAGATCCCACTCAGGCTATTGCTAACAGACTGAAAGAAATGTATGAAGTATATTCTCAGCACTGCCAGCCAGATGAGAATTCTAGTGATTGTGGCAAAGGTAAGATCTACTATTGTCCAGGCTGCTCCTCACGTTCTCATCTGACTACATGGAGTCAGAAAGAGGAAGAACAACTTAGAACTTTAAATTGAAGGCTAATGTGTAACTGTCCATTTCTCTGTCAGTGAGGTGATTTCTGGACCCTTTTCAGAAACAAAGTCTAGTCTAACAGCTTTTGGCACTTTTTGTTTTGTTTTGTTTTGTTTTGTTTTGTTTTGTTTTTTTTGGAGACAGGGTTCTCTGTGTACCCCTGGCTGTCCTGGAACTTACTCTGGAGACCATAAGAAAAAGAAAGAAAGAAAGAAAAAAAATGCCAGGCATGGTAGCACACGCCTTTAACCCCAGCACTCAGGAGACAGAGGCAAGAGGACCTCTGAGTTTGAGGCCAGTCTATAAAGAGTCCAGGACAGCCAGAGCTCTGTGTAACAGAGAAGCCCTGTCTCAGGAAAAAACAAAAAACAAAAACAAAACAAAACAAAACAAAAAACCCAAAAACTTCTCTTGAGACCTCGTCTCTTAAAGGTCCCACCACCTCCCCACAGGCCATTATGGGCACCAAGGCTTAAACACATAGGTCTTTGAAGAGCTTCCACCACCAAGCCTGACAGCATAGAGCTGTTGTGTTCAAAATGATAAAGTGTGTACGTTAATATAGAGTTACTAAGTTCTTTATGTGCTGCTTTCATGTCGGTTTTAGAAGATCGGGAGATTGTTAACATGAAAGGTGTGGAGTTCACTTTATAATCCCAGTACTTGGAAGGCTGTGGCAGGAGTAGTGATGAGAGTTACAGGCCAGCCTGGGCTACAGAGTGAGCCCCTGGCTCGGGGAAAAAGGAGAAAAAAGGAATATTGAAAACTTTTAGGAATAATTGAAACATCAACTATAGAAAGTATGGGTTTGGGTCAGACAGATGGCTAAGCAGTTAAGAGTAATGGCTTTTCTAGGAGACCCAGGTTCAATGCCTGGTACTCACACACACTCACACACACCGCCATCTGTAACTCTGATCCCATAGAATCTGAAGCCTTTTTCTGACCCCTTGAGCACCCACACACACATGGTACATGGACATACATGCAAACAAACACCCATATACATTAAATAAATAAAATTAATTAAAATATGGATTTGGTTTTTAGATTTTATTTTGTGGATAGAGAAACGAGAGATGAGTCTTTTCCATGATATTTACTTCTATTTAATTGTGTGCTTTTTTTTTTTTTCAACAGAAATTGCCAACAAACATTTTCGTTTTGCAGAAATGCTTTACTATAAAGTATTAGAATCTGTTATTGAGCAAGAACAAAAAAGATTGGGAGACATGGATTTATCTGTGAGTACAGTAATACTGTGTTGATCAACACAGTAAGACATAGCTTCATTCCACCCTACCCAGCAACGAAAGGCCATTACAAAGAAAAGATGTGTGCCTTTAGGGGCTATGATTAGCAGCTAAGGAAACTTGTGTGGAGCCCTCTGACCTGACCCTAACAATGTGAGGGGTGTGGAACGCAACAAGGGAGAGATTCTTGTTGTAGCAGGCCATACATCATAACATGGATCTTAGAATAGAAGGACTTTGTAGATGTATCAATTACTTACTTATTGTTGTAATAAAATACACTTAAAGTTCCAGAGGGCTAACGTTCATGATGGCTGAGTGAAGGCACAGTGACAGGAAAAGGAAGCTGAGGGCTCACATCTTCAACTGTGTAAGCACTAGACAGAGAGCAAACTGGGGGCGGTGTGAGGCTTTGAAGCTGTGAGGCCCACCCCCAGTGACATACATGGCCCACAGTGCCACACTTCCTGGATCTTCCCCAGATGGTATCTAAAACAGTAGCACCAAATGGGGCCAGGTATTCCTCAGCTCTTATGGGTGACATTGTCATCCTTGGCACCGCAGTAGACAACTGTTCAGACACTCCAGCTTCAGCTGAGCTGCTCAATAATACAGAGATTTTGTACAAGCCTAATAGAAGGAAGACAGTGAACTCATTTAATGCTGCCCTGGAGGCTGATGCAGGAGAATTAGTGTCAGGGCCACCTGGGCTTTGTACCAAGTTTGAGGCCATCTTGTGAAACTCTGTGAGATCCTGTCTAAAAGTAAAATAAGACAACAAAAACCAAAAAAAACAAAGGGTAGGGATGAACTTCATTTCATTATTACTACCTAGCATTGCAAGGCCTTGGGGACTATCACACACAAAAAAGGATTTTTTCCAAAATGATCTTAAATAAACCAATGAAATGTCTTGTAAAATTAATGTCTTGCAACTGTACATAGTTTTTTTTGGGTTTGTTTGTTTTTTGTGGCAATTAAAATAGTCTCTTACAAAGATGAAGCTAGGGAGAACTGGAAATGTCCAGTTTGTGAAATTAGCCTAGCGAGGGACATGAGCTGTGGAGCGCAGCAGGGCGTGAAAGCACCACAGTGCACCTCGTGGCATCTGCCTTCATCTCACATTGATTAAAAGGAGAAACCTTTACAACTAAGAGTGCTGATTTTGGAGCTGAGGAGGTAACTCAGCATTAAAACCGCAGACTGCTCTTGTAGAGGACCTGGGTTCACTTCCTGCACGCACATGGTAACTTACAACTTTCTGTAACTCCAGTCCTAGGACACCTGACGCCCTCTTCTGGCATCCATAGGCACCAGGGTACCAAAGAGTGGTGCATTTTTTTTTTTAAAGATTTATTTATTTATTATGTGTACAGCATTCTGCCTGCAGGCCAGAAGAGATGGTTGTGAGCCACCATGTGGTTGCTGGGAATTGAACTCATGACCTTTGGAAGAGTAGTCAGTGCTCTTAACCTCTGAGCCATCTCTCCAGCCCAAGTGGTGCATTCTTAACCAGGGAGCCGGCTCTAGACCCTTGCCTTTATTTATTTTTTACTAAAATATACTATATATTATAATAATATAGTTGTTTGTGTATGTCTGTATGCACTAAAGGAGCTAGCTGACTTAACTGGGTATGTGAAAAACACTAAATTCTATAGAAACCATAGCTACAATTTAGGGACTAATACTAAGTAGGTCCCTGTATATTCATCTAAATTTATCTATTAAATTTTTTTTTCAAAACACAGGGTTCCTCTGTGTAGCCCTGACTGTCTTGGAACTTTGTAGACCAGGCTGGCCTTGAACTCACAGAGATGGCAAGCTTCTCCCTCCCAAGTACTGGGATTAAAGGCGTGCACCACCACTGCCTGGCTTAAAATATTTTTATTAAGGTGAAATACACTTAAAGCACTTTAATCATCTTGCAGGTTACACTTCAAAGTACATTAGCAGTGGTTTATGGTCACTGTCTCCTCCATCCTACGCCCTTTAGAGACTAATTTTCTGCTCAGATTTCTCTCAGCCCTCTGTGCACTGTTTTCCAGCATTTTGAGTCTACTTATTCTAGGTTCCTTAGGTAGTTGGAATCATATCTGTCCTTTGTGTGCGGCTTGGCTTTCTGTCTTTATCTATGTTCTAGCAAGTTTTACTGCTTCTCTCCTTGTGTTTGAACTTTGTGCCTGTGGCTCCTTTGTTGGTAGACAGCGGATCATTGTGCCTTTGGCTGTTGTGAACAATGCTGCTGTGAATGCTGATGTGGGGGGCGTGGTTTTGAGTTCTTGCTGTTGGTCCTTTCTAGAGTAAGAACTGCTGTGTGTCATACAGAGGTTTTGGAGATTGGGCCCAGAGCCTCACATAGGCGAGGCAAGTGTTCTACCACAGAGCAACAGCCCTAGCCCCAGACTGTAATTTAAGTGTAACTTTGAGGAGCCACTATACTGCTCAATAGCAGCATTTTCTATTTTACATTCCCATCAGCAATACCTGGGTTGCAGTTTTCTCATATCCTCAAAACACTTGTTGTTCATCGTCTTAAAATACCTTTTAAAAGTATTTCATAGCATACGGGTTTGAAAGTTCTTGTATATTCCTTTAACCTGTATTTTAATAAAAGGTGAGTATATTTAAACTGACTGGATATGAAATATGTTTTCAGAGTAGGCTACTGTTTCTAAATGTTCCTTTGTTTTATAGGGTGTTCTGGAACAAGATGCATTCCATAGGTCACTCTTGGCCTGCTGTCTTGAGGTTGTCACTTTTTCCTATAAGCCTCCTGGGAATTTTCCATTTATTGCTGAAGTATTTGATGTACCACATTATCATTTTTATAAGGTATTTAAAAATTATACTGTGATATGGATGACACCAACAACTTGTTACCCACCCTTTTCACATTAAATATATAAGTGTATTAAATATGTAATAATCTCTATGTAAGGAAGAAAGGAGAAACAGTCTTAATACCTATGTAAATTCTTGTAATATACAGTAGTATGGGAGATTTCTCTTGTCTGAAACATTCAGCTGATTTCTTCCACCATCTGCCAAAGGACTGCAGACTACTGTGACTGAAAAGCTAAGTGGGGTGCAGGTCAGATGTGGTGGATTGCACCTATAACCCAGGACTTGGAAAGCTTTTATACAGGAGGATTGCAACTTGACCTGGGCTATATACTGAGGGCTGTCTCAGACAGGTAGAAAAGAAGAGAGAGTGGCAAGGGTGGAGGGGTAGGAAGAGGGGATGATGGTCTGGAGAGAAGGCTCAGGAGTCAAGAGCGCTTCCTGCTCTTGCAGAGGACCTGAGTTCAGTTCCCAGCACCCACATCAACTCCAGGTCTAGAGGACCTAAAACCATCTGCTGGCCACCTTCCCATCCATACACAAAGGATAAACACACACACACACACACACACACACACACACACACACACACACACACAGACACACATACACAGGCACACATGAATTAAAAATAATCCAGGCCGGGCGTGGAGGTGCACATCTGTAATCCCAGCACTCGGGAGGCAGAGGCAGGTGGATCGCTGTGAGTTCAAGGCCAGCCTGGTCTACAAAGCAAGTTCAGGACAGCCAGGGCTACACAGTGAAATCCTATCTTAAAACAAACAAACAAAAACAACAACAAAAAGCCAAAAAAAGTTTATTAAAAATCAGCATTCATGTCACTAATTAGGTATAGCTTGTATATCAGTCTTTCTTATTTATGAAAGCTTAATATCGTAGCTATCTTTCATGAAATAATAAGTTTTCTATCATCCTACTTATTTATTTTGAGACAGGGCATCAAACTTAAGGATTACTTGAAACTTTTAATTCTCTTGCCTCTACCTCTGAGAGCTAGGATTACAGGCATGAGCCCCATAGTATTTTCATGTTCAGAGATTTTTAGTATTATTTCTGTTTTATTGATACTGGAAAGTAGCCTACAGCCTTCAGCATACAAGCGCATGCTCTGTCTCTGAGCCATGCATCCAACCCCTAAGAGTACTGTTTTCAGGCTCAATATACAGGTGTGCTTTGTAGAAAATACTTTATATTATCCATTTGTGTAGCTTTATTAAACTTGCAGACTCTGATAAATTGTGTGAATATCTTAAATATTTAGATGCTTCATTTTGCTTTTATGCTTTTGCATGTAAAATCATAGTAATTATTGATCAATAAATTGGGGCATTTTCTTTATTTCAGATAATAGAAGTATTCATTAGAGCAGAAGAAGGTCTTTGCAGAGATGTCGTCAAACACCTCAATCAGATTGAAGAGCAAATTTTAGACCATTTGGCATGGAAAACCGAGTCCCCACTGTGGGACAGAATTAGAGATAACGAGAACAGAGTCCCTACGTGTGAAGAGGTTTGTGACCAGATCTTAACACCTTTCTGTAAGGAAAGTGCATCAGTATTGCTTATAGTCCACGCTACAGAGAGCGGTTGGAGCTAGGTCAAGGGTTTGCAGTGTAATTAATAGTTTATTCTTGTATCAAAGAGGAAATAATCAGGTTCCTCAAGGAGCCTGGAGCACCCTCAAGTTTCCCATGACAGGAAAAACCGAGGCTGCTCTTCTGACCCTGCAAATTAGTGCGGAACCCTGGTTCGGATGTCCAAGATGAGTTCTGAATCTTTTTTAAGACTGAGGGCTTTAGTTTTAGTAATTTTATTAAGAAAAAACTAATCAGACAAAGATTGTTTTCTTTTGCCTTAGACTATTACTTTTTTCTTTTTTCTTTTCCAAGACCAGTGTTTCTCTGTGAGGCCCTGGCTGTCCTAAAACTTGCTCAGTAGACCAGGCTGGCCTTGAACTTAGAGATCTGTCTGCCTCTACCTCCCAAGTGCCAAGGGAGAAAAGGCGTGTTCCACCACTCAGCTAGTGATGTATTCTTAGTGAGAAACTTTTTTTTGTGTGTGAGAAACTTTTTGGCTTATGATTTTGTGCAAACAATTCCTTATAGGTGATGCCACCTCAAAACCTAGAAAGAACAGATGAACCTGGTACTGCCGGCTCTCCCTTAACTCCAAGAAGGGTGAATGAAGTCCGTGCTGATGCTGGAGGCCTTGGGAGAAGTAAGTTTAAATACTAAGAGGAATATTTTGAGGTCTTGAATCTAGACACTTAAACTCCTTCCAAGCCCGTAAGTAAAATTAATAGGCTATGCAGAGCAAGAATATTCCATATCCTTTAGTGACATATCAGTCACTTGAAAAATATTTTTTTTCCTGCACAGGAGGGTTGGGTTAGGGTCTTGTGTTGTCCAGGCTGGCCTTGGCATTGCTGTATAACCAGGGATGCCCCTAGACTCCTGACTGTCCACTTTTCCCAATGCTGGATTCCAAGTGTGTACCACCACACCTGACTTAAATGTGCTTTTAGGGAATATTAAGAACATAAAAAAAATTATGAGAAGATTTGGCTATTTAGCCCAGGCTGACCTTGAATTCTAATCCTCTTGTCCCACCCCCCTACCCAAACACAAAAGGATTACAGGAGTGCTGCACTTGCAGGTATCTTTTTAGAACACTTACATGTAACTTGGTAATCATTTATAAGTGAATATTTATCTATAAACATACAAAAAGGCAGAAATGAGGAAAGCAAAATACTAACAAAACTTACATCAGGGCTATAGAATTGTCAGTGAGTTCTGTCTTCCTTTTTTATGGGTTGGTTTTGTTCTGTTTATTAGAAGTAGGAGTCTCACTATGTTGCCCAGGCTGATTTCCAATTGTTGGTCCTCCTGACTTAGCCTCTGGCACAGCTGGGAATACAAGTGTGCACCACCTCCGCTGGCTATTCTTAAAGATAGAGCTGAAACCCAGTGAGATACAAATAAGCCAGTGAGATACGCTTCAGTGCTGGAGCTGTACCATGGCTACTTAGGGTAATGTGACATTGATGCCAGCCCAGGAAGTGCAGAAAATACAGCTTATGCTCTAGCTGGCTCCTTAGCTGACTGCCCAGGTGCAAGGGTTACATTTATGTATTGGGGATCTGTCATCTTTGGTTTTCTTTTCTTCCTCTCCCTCCCCATCGGTGCCACAGATCGAAACCAGGGCCTCCCAAATGCAAGGTGCATATCTGACTATTGAGTACACCTCCAGCTCCACGACTATTTTCAAAGAACAATTACATAGTTCTAGAAAGCTCTGAACCCATTAGAGCACTGCTGTTATTAGGTCAGTTTATCATGTGCTTGACACGCGTGTAGCTACAGAAGGGCTCAGTGAAGTCGTTTACTCTTAGCCTACTCGATAAACATGGCTGGCACAAGGTATGCTGGCACACTCCCGTCAGCTCGGCACTTGAGAGGCTAAGGAGGAGGATCTTACCTTGGAGGCCAGTCTGATTTAGCTACATAATGAGACCTTGCCTCAAAACAACAAATAACAGAATCCAAACTAGCTCACTAAATGCTTTATGAAATCTTTCTCACTTACGAAGTTTTAGATTTCTATGTATGAGTGTTTGACCTGCACGTATGAATGTGCCAGGTGGCTGACGATGTCAGAGTGTGGGACCCTCTGTAAGGGAGCTATGGGTGATGATGAGCCACCCTGTGTGTCAGGCCCTCTACAAGAGCAAGCGCTCTTACTGGCTAAACCAGCTCCAGGCCTTTCTCATTTTTGAAAGAAAAACTATAATGGTTTTAACTACTTTTCAGTCACAGAGACCTGGTTTCAGATCTGATAAGCTGGTCTTTTTCAGTCCAGTTTTGTAGTTTTCCTTCCTAAGTCTGTGAAGGGAAGGTTGACACTCAAATTCCTTCTCTTTGTGCTGCTACTCTCCCTTTCAGAGGCCACATGCCACTGGTTCCTCAGCTCTGTCCGAGTGCTTATGTCTTCTTGCAGGCCAGGGAGTGATAGGACATGGCTTTCAGAATTCACTCTTTCTGTTGTCTGCTATGATCTCCCTACTTTTATTTTTAAATTTGAAAAAGCTACTGTTACACAGGTCTTACAGGTAGATGTGGGAAAAGGAATACTTACATTTCAGAAATGCACATACTAGTAAGAATACTTAAACTAAGCCATAATAGTGACCAAGAAGAGGAGAAAAAAAGTTGTTTTGGCATGGTGGTGCATGCCCTTGATCCCAGCATTTGGGAGGCAGGGGCAGTTATATCTCTGTCAGTTTGAGGCCAACCTATGCTAAATAGTGAGTTCTAAGACAGCCAGAGCTACACAGAGAGACCTTGTCTCAAGAAACAAACATTTAGAGAGAGTGTTAATAGTTGTACAATGCTGTATATATGTATTTTAAAATGGCTAATGCTGATACTGTCTTTTTGCAACAATTTAAAATTATTTAAAACAAGTGGCACACTTATTTATAACAATGTATGGCACACGAATCCTATCTGCATAAAGCTGTTTAGAGCTAAGTTTATTAAATCTCAACCATACATGTACCTTACTGAAGAATATGGGATATTAGTAGTCTTCTCTGTGGGAAGAGACTGAGAAGTATCCATAGAAAGCTGAGGGAGAATACTGCTGGATGACACATCATCATGTCTCCTGGTCAGGTAATGTCTTTGCTAAAATTTGAGTATAGGGGAAAAACTGGTCCTTAAGTGACCTCTGCATAAAGTAGCAGCAGAGGACAAGGTGGTGGAGGGCAAAATCCAGCTTAGTTTATGAGAAGGAAAACCAAGCATGCTGTGACACAGTATTTCCTTTGAGAAACGCCGATGCTTGAATTTTCACTAGAATAGATATGGGAGCAAGTGCTATGACTTTTGTACATTTTATTTGGTTTTAAAATTATGAAGTATTTGAAATGCACTGTGTTTGAAAAAGAGCTTAGATGGAAGTCAGAGCTGTTTGTGTTAAATAGTCTAATTTCTTTGGGTCATAGGTATACCATCTCCAACCACACTGTATGACAGGTACAGCTCCCCAACAATCAGCACTACCAGAAGGCGGCTTTTTGAGAATGATAGTCCCTCTGAAGGAAGCACATCTGGGCGCATCGCCCCTCAACCCCTAGTCAATGCTGTCCCTGTGCAGAATGTCTCTGGGGAGGCTGTTTCTGTCACACCAGTTCCTGGACAGACCTTGGTCACCATGGCAACAGCCACTGTCACAGCCAACAATGGACAAACAGTGACCATTCCAGTACAAGGTAAGGAAGGTGGAGTTAGGTATTTGTTCTCTGGCATTTGTTGGAAAGAGCGTCAGTATAAGATGGCCATGGTGGAGGGTGGGGAGGAGAGACGCGAACCCCTCACATCAACAGCTCCTGTTTCCCTCTGTAATAACTCAGGGATTGCCAACGAGAACGGAGGGATAACGTTCTTCCCAGTCCAGGTCAATGTTGGGGGCCAGGCGCAAGCTGTGACCAGCTCTATCCAGCCCCTCAGTGCTCAGGCCCTCGCTGGAAGTCTGAGTTCTCAACAGGTGACAGGAACAACTTTGCAAGTCCCTGGGCAGGTGGCCATTCAGCAGATTTCCCCAGGTGGACAACCGCAGAAACATGGCCAGCCTTTAACCAGCAGCAGCAGCAGCACTAGGCCACGGAAGACTAGCTCGTTATCACTTTTCTTTAGAAAGGTAATATTTCATGTGCCTTTAACTGGAGCACAAGCTCGGGGAGTGTAAGTATCAAGGTTTGATATATTCCTATTTCTTTGTTAGGTTTACCACTTAGCAGGTGTCCGCCTTCGGGATCTTTGTGCAAAACTAGATATTTCAGATGAACTAAGGAAAAAAATTTGGACCTGCTTTGAATTCTCTATAATCCAGTGTCCTGAACTTATGATGGACAGACATCTGGACCAGTTGCTAATGTGTGCCATTTATGTGATGGCAAAGGTGAGTGCCAGTCAAGCATGGAAAGGGAGAGATGCCACTCTGTTACTCATCACAGAACATTTTTTAATAGTTACTCACTGAGACTTACATCTCCAAATCTGTGCGGTCAGCAGAGCTTTAGAATATTCCATTTTCTAGACATTGGGCAGTACTTTTATCCCTCTGTTAGTGGACATGTGGGTTTTCTGGCAATTATGAACAATGCTGCTGTGAGCGTTGTGGATAAGCTTTTATGTAGACGCAGGCTTCCATTTCCCCAGAGTAAATGCCCAGAAATGGCTCTGCGGATCATACAGGAACTGTATATTTAAACACTGAGGAACTGCCAGGCTACTTTTCAAAGTGCGCTTCCACTTTGTATCTATGCATGCAGTACGTGAAGATCTTAGTTCCTCTAGTTTCTCATCAATACTTTAAAAAAGGGTGTAGTATGTGTTTGGGGTGTGAGGGAGTTTTTGCCCTGTGAATTCATTGCCAGGTTTGAGACCCAGTATCATGAAGCTTTATCAGTGTCTTTTGCATTTTATAACTTCTGACTTATTCTGAGTCATTTTTACTTGTGGTATGAGATTCAAGACCAGCTTCACTCTTTGTGTTGCTTTCTGGTTGCCGTATCGTTCGTTATTTAAGACACATCTCCCCACTGAATCTTTGCAGAATCAGTAATCGTGGACACATGGGTTATCGCAAGATGACTTTTATTTTGTTGACCGATGTCCATTAGACCTAGTACTTTACACTCTCAATAACTCTTGCTTTTTTGTAAATTTTGAAATTGGGAAATGTGAGTCCTAACTTTACTTTTCGATTATTTGAGCTATTCGGAGTCCCTTGGAATTCTGCACAAATTTAAAAATCAAGTTGTCACTGTCGTAAGAGTCACTTGAAAATCTGTAGATCAATTTGGGGAGTTTAGTCATCTTTTGTTCAGTCTTCATGAACATGGCTTGTTTTCCTATTTGTTCAGACCTGCCATTGGTTAGCAGTGTTTTGTGCTTTTTAGAGTGTAGCTCTTGCCCTTGCTGTGTCCCTGTGTTTTGACGGTGTTGGAATGTAGCTGTTTCATTTTGATGCACTCATTGGAAGAGTATAGGAAATAGTTGGGGTCTACATCTTGACTCGGTACCCGGCAGCCTTGCTAAGCTGGCTCTTTTATTTATTTATTTTATATTTTATTTTTTTTGTGGTGCAGAGTAAACCTAGGGCCATTAAAATGCCAGACAAGCACTCTACACTCACCTAAATGTCCAGGCCTGAACCTCTTAACCCAGTGAACTTTAAGCATGTTCTATGTCAACTGTTTTTATGTGAAGATTATGCAGTCTTAATAATTGTGCTACTTCTTGTCCAAATTCCTTCTCCTTCCTAATTACCATGGCTAGAAAATCCAGTGCAGGGTTAGAAGCAGAAAGCCTTGTGTGCTTCCTGGCCTTACTGAGAAAACTAGTCTTTCCCTATTGGACTATGGCATTAAATGTTCCCCATCACCTGCACCTCAGATAGACTGTTTCACCCAGTGAAGAAGTGCCCTTTATCTTCCTAGTTTTATTGAATGTTGTTTCATAAAAAGGTATTGGATGTTATTAAAGGCCCTTTTCTGTATTCATTGTGAGTTTCGATATTCTAATGATAGAGTATATTACAATTGGCTGGGTTTCATGTTAGGTCATTGCCTTCCATTTGCAAATCTCTTTTAGTTATGGTGATGCTTGATTTCTTGTTTGGTTACTAGTTTTTAGAGGAATTTTGTGCATATTCTCTAGCTGTTGTCTGGAAGTCTGTTGCATGGCTTTGTCTGATCTTGTTCCTGGGGTAAATCTAGCCTTTTAGAAAAATCAGTGTCCTATCTTATGCTCTGTGAAGTTTGGTATTAGCAGAGAAGCCAGCAGAGGCTGGTCTTTTCTTTGTGGGTAATTTAGTGATGAATTCAGCTTCATTCTTCTCATGGGTCTGTTCGGGTCACCTGTCACTTCTAGAGTCAGTTTTGGCAGTGTGTTCTTTCAGAGACATTGTCGGTCCCTCCTGAGTTAAGGACATGTAATCCTTTTTGTCCTGTAAGATCCATAGTAAGGTCCCTTTTCCATTTCTGATTGTAGTAATTTGAGTTATTTTTCTTGGTCAATCTAAATAAAGTTTGACAAATTTTGATAATTTCTAAGACTTATTTAGTTTCATTTATTTTCTCTATTAAGATATGGCCTACCAGCACTCGGGGAGGCAGACATTTTCTGTTCCTAAGCACTGGAATTTTAGGTATATACAACCATGCCAGGTTTTTGTTGTTTTGGGATTTGTCCCGCCCCTCCCCCCAAGACAGGGTTTCTCTCTGTCCTAAACTTGCTTTATAGAACAGGCTGGCCTTGAACTCACAGAGATCCACCAGCCTCTGTCTTCTGAGTGCTGGGATTACAGGTGTAGACCACCACGCCTGGCTCAGCCATGCCAGTTGGCAATGCTGGGCATTGATTCCAAGGCTTTGTGCATGACAGGCAAACACTGGACCAACTGAGCAATGCCTCTGTCCTTCCACTTGTTTAAGAAAGCTAAATATGGGGCACCTATTGGAGCTGGAAGCAGGCACGCAGAGAGACAGGATGGCAGAGAAATCAGGGTATGCAGCCATCCACTGGAGCAAGGTTGACCTGCCAGAGACAGAACTCTTTAAAACTATTTCTTCCTAAGAAGCCACCAACTCCCCAGAGCCCTCATCTCTTCAGTTGGGGGTGGAGGTCCCTGAGCACCTGTTCACTACCATGTTGGAATATTGACTAGACTGATCTTGAGCAGGCAACCACATCTGCTATGTATTCATGAGTATAGTGGCCTCCTCATGTCCAGAAAACACTGCTTAAGTCTAGTCTTACCCTACCTCTGTCCCATACAGTCTTTCCACACCCTTGTGGAAAGTAATGGTCCCAGAGCCTTTCCATATGAATTTGATAATTACATTTTCTAGTTTGGGATTTTATTGAATATATAGATGGCTTCCCCAATATAGACATTTTCTCAGCATTAATTAAGCTAATCCATAAGCATGGGTGGTCTTTCCATCTCTTGGTGTCCTCTTCGTTTTCTTTCTTCAATGTCTTAAAGTATCCATTGTATAGGTCTTTCACCATGTTGGTTTATTTCTTGATATTTATTTTTAGAAAGTAGCTTTTATAGGTTGACTTTGTTAGATATGTGTTTCATGTCTAAGGGTTTTTTGTTGTTATTGTTGAGTCTTAAGGATCTTTTAAGTATAGTTTTATGCCATTTGTAAAAAGAAAGAGAGAAAACTAAATATTATATTGCCATTGTGAGAATAGACTGTTTTCTAGATGTTTGTTAGGTCAGTTTGTTAATATTTTGTTTTCTCCCCAGATCTTCTATTGTTGAAAGTTCTGTATTGAAATCTCTAAATATTTTTAGATTGTCTGTTTTACCCTTTTTGTCATGGGGTTCATGTATTTGGTGCCCTATTAATTAGGTACACTTATGTTTCTTATAACTTTTTTTTTTTTTTTTTTTTTTTTTTGAGACAGAGAGGCAGAGGCAGGCGGATTTCTGTGAGTTGAGGCTAGCCTGGTCTACAAAGTGAGCCCAAGACAGCCAAGGCTACACAGTGAAACCCTGCCTCAAACCCCCCCCAAACCCAAAAACAATAGATATTTTTCCTAGTCTTACAACTTTCTGACCTTTAGTGTGTAATCCATTTACTTTTATTGTTAACTGACTCATTTGTCTGCCATTTTACTTGTTTTCTGTGTATCTTATATACACTCATTCCATTTTCTGTATATCTCGGTTCCTTTATTTCTGTGTGCTTTCTTTTGAATTAGGTATTTTCATATTGACTTTTAGTAATGGTTTTGGCTTTGCTATATATTCTCCCCTGCCCCACCTCTCTCACACACTTGAATGTCTCAGCACTAGCTTTAAAGTCATGTCAGTGAGATGTATACACACATTAGTGTTCTTTCCCCTTTTATCTTCTTGTGATGGTATTGTTTATGTATTTATATATATTTCATTGAAGTACTGCAAATCCACCATTACCTTGATTCAATGGTATGACTTCTAAAAGAACCCGGAAAGGTGTGTAGTTATAGATGCCGTTATATTAACCTTAAATTTCTGCTTCTTATTGGTTCCTCTGGGTTTAAGTGGCATTTCCAGGCGCTTGTCTAAAACCCTACCCATCTCCTTTGTACATTTTTGGTAAGTGTGTATTTCTGTTGCAGCTGTAACAATATATCATACACACTTTGTTTTATATAATCGCTTTTTAATTAAAAAGAATATGCATTTACCCCGTCCTTGCAATATGTTAATGTTTTCCAAATGTTCCTGCCTCTCCCATATGTACGTGTGCTTGTATTACCTGCTGTCAACACTTCCTGTTGCCTTTTCTGTGAGGCCTTCTGAAAGAACGCTTTGTAGTGCATAGGATGTTTGTCTTTTGACCACCCTGAATCTGTTACTCCATTTGCATAGCTTCTGAGAAGTCAGCTCTTACCTTATTGGACTTTCCCTGTAAAGGAAAAAAATGTTTTGATACTTTCTATAGCTTTACACATTTTTACTATGATAAATACGGCATGGATCTCTTGATTCCGTCTGCTGTTTGCTGAGCTTCCTGAATGCATACATTAATGTTTTAAAGTAAACTTGGAGGCTGTCAGTCTTTTCTTAGCCCAGGCGGACTGACTCTTGACCTTCATGCCCCTGCCTCCCATGATGCTCAGCTTAATGTGTACTTCTTTGAGCATCTTTTCTTGCTTCTCCGCCTGTCGTCCCCTGTCTCATGAATGCTGATGTGCTAACCGGTCTCCAGCAGTTTCTGCAGCTATTCCTCTTTATTTTTTTCTGTTCTTCAGACAATATACTCCTTAGGAAGTTTGTTGCATTTTTTTTTTTCCTTTGCCTGTTCAGATCCAACAACTTCCACTTCTAGCCAACTTTTCATTTTAGTTACTGTGCTTTTCTACTCCAGGTTATGGGTTACATACCAGTTCTTTAGTAATTTTCAGATTCATGAATAGATGGTTGTTCATTTACTATATAGTCTTTGAATATGGTGGCAACAGGTTCACTGAGCTGCTCACTCTGTCATGCCTGACGTGGATCTCTCTAAGTATTCTCACTGTTTGTAGGTCACAAAAGAAGACCAGTCCTTCCAGAATATCATGCGTTGTTACAGGACTCAGCCACAGGCCCGGAGCCAGGTAACCATGTTTTCCCTCAGGGCTGAAAGTAAAGCTTAAGTCTGTGATGAGTTAAAAAAAAAAATTAGCTATAGTTAGTTCTGTACCCCTTCACAGGATTCACAACTAAAGGGATTAGCTGTTTTCTTTTCTTTCTTTCTTTTTTTTAACATCACTGGCATACAATTTCATGCAAGTTCTTTAAAGTCCTCTTCCTTCAGAGGCAATGGTGTGAAATATTTATTTTTATGTATATGGTTGTATTGCCTACATGCATATCTCTGCACCACATGGGTGCCTGATGCCTTCAGAGGCCAGAAGAGGGCACTGGATTCTGGGAATTAAACCTGGGCCTCTAGAAGAGTAGCTGGTGCTCTTAACCACCGAGCCCTCTCTCCAGCCTGGGACATCTTTCTTTCCTTCTTAGGTTTATTTATTTATTATTTGTACAGTAATCTGCAAGAATGTGTGCCTGCATCCCAGAAGAGGGCACCAGATCTTACTATAGATGGTTGTGAGCCACCATATGGTTGCTGGGAAATGAACTCAAGACCTTTGGAAAAAGACCATGCTCTTAACCTCTGAGCTATCTCTCCAGCCTGGGACACACTTTTTTTTTTTTTTTTTTTTTAAAGATTTACTTATTTTGTATATAGTGTTCTGCCTGCATGTAACACCTGTAGGCCAGAAGAGGGCAGGCACTACATTTCATTGTAGATGGTTGTGAGCCACCACCATGTGGTTGCTGGGAATTGAACTCAGGACCATTGGAAGAGCAGGCAGCGCTCTTAACCTCTGAGCCATCTCTCCAGCCCCTGGGAGACACTTCTTAATCCAGAGAATCATGAACTAGATACGAATTAAGAATTTAACTGATTTCTATGTCACCTTTTAGCCTGGTTTAGTAAAGTAATAAACTAAGACAATGTTGAATGAAAGTTAAAAACTCTCTTTAACATGGCTCATTTGTCACTGAAAATTTAAGAATGTTGATAGACCTTTGTTTCTTAAAATGACTTGACTTTATGGTTGATATTAGTACTGCTCTGTAGTGGTTTTGGCAGTACTTGGAATTTGAAGTGACACAGACTCTGCTAAAAGTCCCAGCTGTTAGTCAATAGCTTCTATGACCTAGATCACAAAGTTTTGTTATTGCTGTTGTTGAGACAGGGTATGTAGTACAGAGGCCTGGCCTGGCAGTCACTGTGTAGATCAGGCTGGCCTTGAATTCACCAGGATCTGCCTGCTTCAGCCTCCCAAATACTGGTATGAAGGAATGTACACACACACCAAGTCCTAGAGTACCTGCTTATTATTAACAATGAGTGCATGCAGACATATAGCCACATATGGCTAGATCAAAATTCTTGTGTGTGTGTGTGTGTGTGTGTGTGTGTTTGACAGACAGAGAGACAGAGACCAAATTGGCCTTGAACTTGCAACACTCCTCCCTTAGCCTTCTGAGTGCTCAGATCATAGACATGTACAATTTCTAACTTGGTTGCAGTTCCTAACATTCCCCAATGACAACCATAACTATGGATTTTTTGTGAGAACCAAATACCGTATGTTAAGGTCCTACCACCTAGCTGGTATTCAATAAATGCAAGTTTCTGGCCTGTTCTCACTATCTCTTTAAAGGTATACAGAAGTGTTTTGATAAAAGGGAAAAGGAAAAGAAGACATTCTGGCAGCAGTGACAGCAGAAGCCACCAGAATTCTCCAACAGAACTAAACAAAGAGAGAGGTAAATAAAATAGATCCTTATAAACATCTAGTTTTAGGCCAAGAAAACTAAGAATTTTAAAATAATACTTATAGAAGCAGTCTATTCTCAAATAAATTGTTGGAATAAATGAAATTTAGTGGCCATTTGTTCCTTATTCCAATGCTTTGAACATACAGAGAATAACATTTTTTCCAATAGCAATTTCCAGCCTGAATTCCTTGATTACACCTGTGCTTTGTAAATGCTGCTATTTGTTGACCTAAATTTGTTAGTACAGGGCTCAGATTTCAGAGACCTCTGTGTAACTTACTAATATAAACCACTCAGTCAACCTGTATACACTTATACTGCAATCAAGTTATTAGTATTTTGAGCTTTGTTCCTTGGAATTAAAAACAGCTCAAGGTCAAGAGTGCTGTCCCATGCCTGTAACCTCATCTCCACAAAGTGTAAGGCAGGAGGATTGTGAGCTCCAGACCTGGATTATAAAGTGAGACCATGTCTCAGTGGTGGTGGTGGAGATGATGAGGATGAGGATGATGATGATGATACAACCAACAGCTGAGGAGATAGCCCAGTCACTACAGTACTCTGTACGAGTGTGGATTTGTCTGATCTCTATCCTCTACATAAAAAGCCAGGCATGATGGCAAGCACTTGCAATCCTACTCTGAGGAGGCAGACAATGATCACTAGCATTTGCTAGCTGGCCAGCTAGTGCAGGTGGTGAGCCCCAAGTCCCACTGAGAGACTGAGTCTCAAAAACCAGCTCCCAATGAATGGTTCCGAAGGTTAGCCTGTGGCCTCCACACAGATGTGTACCTGCATACACATGAAGAGATACCCCAAACCCCAAAGTATCCGAGTGCCTGCTTATTGCCACAGGCGACTAATGCACACATGGAGCTGTTTCCTAGTGAAGGGCCTCTTTCAAACGGTCCAGACCAGCACCCTTTGTTCTCTTGGCTGCAGCCAGTAGAGACTCCAGTCCAGTTATGAGGTCAAACAGCACCTTGCCAGTCCCACACCCCAGCAGTGCCCCTCCTACCCCAACTCGGCTCCCAGGCGGCAGCAGTGACATGGAGGAGGAGGAGAGAGGAGACCTCATCCAGTTCTACAACAACATCTACCGGAAACAAATGCAAACATTTGCCATGAAGTACTCGCAGGCAAGCGTAAGTGCTCGGGGCCACGGAATGCTGCTTTCACTTGAGTGGGAGGAGTCATCTGTTTGAGTTCATACACTAGATTTACAAGTAATTCTTCCACTAAATAAAACTAAGGATGTCTCCAGTCTCCAACACAAGTACCTTGCTTCATCAACATAATTTCTGCTGCTGCTCAGCAGTAAGAACAAGACTGTAGAACTTTCTCCATCTAGTAGAACAGGAGACAGCAGCCGAGCGGGTTTAGATTGTGTAGTGTTTAACAGAAATGACCCTGCAAATCGCTGAACTTTTTCTGTATTTTGTGAGCATAGTAATAGTTTAAGGACTGCATGATGTAATGTGTAGCACTGCTCACCAGGGACTGGCAGAAACTAACCACCTTCGAGTGTTGGCTGTTAGTGTGAGTCCCTAGCTGCTCAGCGTTCAAAAGCTTCTGGTTGATTCTGCCTCTTCCCTCAATAAAATTGATGATTTTTAATACAGCCTGGCTAGAAAATTTCTTTCTTAGAACTACTTACTTTGTTTTCAACAGATGGACACTCCTCCCCTCTCCCCCTACCCATTCCTAAGAACCGGCTCCCCTCGCCGAATACAGCTATCTCAAAACCATCCTATTTACATCTCCCCGCATAAAAATGAAGCAATGCTTTCTCCTCGAGAGAAGATTTTTTACTACTTCAGCAACAGCCCATCAAAGGTAAGACTATATAAATGATTTTAACTAACTCTAAATGCTTTAGGATGCTAGGATCAGTTTCTGTCAGTGTAAGCACTTCCTAGAGGGAGGGTGACTGCCAGGCAACAGAAGACATAAAGTCACAAAGGGCAAAGCCCCGGGTGAACTGGCTTGATTTTTGAGAACATTAGGGTTGAAAATAAAATAGAAGAACTAAGTCCATTTTCTTGCCTCCTTTCTTTCTGTACATTTTGGACACCAAGTTTTCTTTGTTAGTAAAGTTTTTCTACTTTTGTTCAGAATAGAAACTTTGGATCTTTAAACTAGTTACTGAGTTCTGTTTCTGTAACAGGCAGTGTCACTTTCTTTTGGAGTCTGTTTAGTGGGAAAATGGAAAGCTCAGTGTTAGACATATGTGGCAGCATCTGTCTCAGTCTGAGGGAAACGAGGTTCAATGGTGGAGAGAATAAATATAGTTCCTGAGATGTGGAAGTGCGTGCAAACAGAGAAGAGGAGGAAAGTGATGTCCTTAAGGCAAAGGCTATCTCACTGGGAGTGCTGCAGACAGACTCAGATGGGTACAGAAGGAAGCTATGACAAGCCAAATACCCTCTTGAGTGGGTTGTGCTTGGGGAACCATGCAGCACAGGGCAGGGCTGAGACTTAGTATGACACCTGCACTGACAACGCTGGAGGTTACACACTGTATTGCCTATTGGTGGCTCTTTGGTGACTGAGCCATCTCTGCAGCCCTTTTACCTTTTTATACATTTTGGGATGTATTGGGTTAAAAGTGCAAGTTTTATAGGAAATTCTGGCACAATATAAGAAATCTCATCCCACTGCATTGCTTTTGGGGTAAACTGCTGTCAGTTTCACATAATCCCACTAAGAGCATCTGAAAATAGATGTAAAAAACTTACATTAACTGTTTCAAACGTGAAGACACAGTTTAAAGGATGGCAAGCCTGCTGGTGGTGGTGGCAGCGCACACCAGCACTTGGGAGGCAGAGGAGGGCAGATCTCTGAGTTTGAAGCAAGCCTGGCCTACAGAGTGAGTTCAAGGATGGCAGTCCAGATGTCTAGTACTTGATGAATGAAATACGTATGTGGCCCCAAAGGTGAAGTACTAGCACATAGTTCTATGTGGGTAATCCCCGAAGACATGGCAGTGACTTATGTTAGTTATAGAGGACTGCACAAGATCTTACTTAGTATATATGAGGTTAGTTATTATGTACACATCTCTATATAGAGAGAATATATGACAGTAGTTATATATGTATATATCTACATAGAGAGAAAATATAAGGTTAATTGAAGACTGCACAAGATGAGATGCCCACAATAAGCAGATATGCAGAGGCAGAAAGCAGGTCAGTAGCTGCCTGAGAGAAAAGGAAGCATTTCTGCTATAGTGAGAAAGGTTTCTTTGAGAGCAGTGAGGGTGAGTGCGGGGCATGAGCTGTACCATGTGGATATCGCTGGAGTCACACACTTTAAACGTGAACTATATAGTATGTACACTACATGAACTATATGGCATACAAATTATAGTTCAGTCAGGCTGTTGTAAAGAATGTTCAAAACATCGTGCTAGCACCAAGTACAAAGAGAACTGTAGTAGCTATGGAACAGGGGAAGTGGACTTCAGAGCAATGAGCATATGACCTGGGCTGGAAATACAGCTCAGTGGTAAAGCATTTGCCTAGCATGTATGAAGTTGTATACTCAATTATGAGAGACATGAGAGGAGAGAGGAAACGTGCAAGAGTGGGAAGAAAATTACATTCACAGCCAAGAATCAATGTAACTGATAAAATAAATATATAAAAGATGGGAACATAATCCAACAGCATCAATTGCACATGGAACACTTTAGACGTTGACCGCACTCTAGACTGTGCCGGTCTTGCCCATGCTCGGCATGTGCTCTTCATTCAACTACACCCCCACATTCTTTGTAAATTAAAGAACTCAGATCATGGCGGGGGGGGGGGGGTTGTTTTTTGTTTTTTCTGGCCATAATGGCAATGAATCAGAAATTACTAACAAGAATGCTATTTGAAAATCTCCAAAGTTTTGTGGTCAAAGAAGCGCTCACAAGAGAAACTGGAAGGATTTTATTTAATGAGAATCTACAATGTTAAAATTGTAGATGTCTTAGTCACTGTTCTATTGCTGTGAAGAAGCACCAGGACCAAGGCAATTCTTATAAAGGAAAGAAGTAGCCTTAGCTGCTTTCCAGAAGTCCTAAGTTCAGTTTCCAGCAACCACATGGTGGCTCACAACCATCTATACTGGGATATGATGCCTCTTCTGTCATGCAGGCTCACATGCAAATAGAGAAATCATAATAATAAATTACATGAATATAATAATAATAATAATATTGTTATTGTTATTATTATTATTATTATAAGACAACGACGACTTAGGAACCCAGTATTAAATTTCTTGTTTGCTTTTAGATTTTATATAGAGTATTTTACCTGTGTTTTGTGTATGTGCACTGTCTGTATGCCTGGTACCTGGGGAAATCTGAAGGAGGGTATTAGGTCTCTTAGAATTGGAGCTAAAGATGGTTGTGAGTCACTGTGTAGGTGCTAGGAATTGAACCTCTACAAGAGCAACAAGTGCTCCTAACCCTGAGCCATCCCTCCAGCCCTTCTGTTTGGTTTTGAAACAGGATCTCATATTCTGTAGTCCACACTGACCTCAAACTCATGCCAAATTTCCTGCCTCAGCATCCTAAGTGCTGGGTTACACACAGGACTACCATATCAGTCTTAAATTCTAGTTTAAAAAAAACTCCTCAAACTATAGCTGTAGGCAACTTTATTGGGGAATTCTACAAGACATTAAAGGAAGAAATGATGCCAGGTTTATATTAAAGTCTTCAAAAATTGTAAAGACGTACCATTTCATAGTTCAATAAAAACATCTTTGAAAGAAATGATTTGATGCAAATTTGCCGATATGACGTCATCCCTAAGGGTGAGAACCTGAAAGTCTCCTTTCCAGTATTTACTTTCCCTTCTGTACATCTTTGCCCTGTAGATTCTGCCATATGTAAAAAGGCAAGATAAGCCATACATGGATTGTATATAGCAAAACCACAAAGAAGTATGAAAGTTCCTGGAAGTAGTAAGACTGGGAAGGTTATATACCTGAGGGGCAAAAATATTTACTAATGAAGAACAAGTAAAAACCTTTTTTTCTTTTGTAAAAACATTCTTAAGCAACATAATAGCATTAAAAAGTAAGTAGGGATGCTTTTAAACTACAAAATCTTGTTGAAGGAAATTATAGCTTGAGAAAATAGGGAAATGCTTTTAAATAAAAAAAAGTTTTTTTCCTAATTTACAAATTTAACTTAACCAGTCAAAATCCCAGAATTATTTGTATAAAGTAACCAGATGACTCAAAAACAAGCAGGCAAAGGAACTCAATAACCCAACTTTTTAAAAGTTGGAAGGTTCCCACCACCTGACTCTCAGCTTATAGTAGCAGTGTTACGGCAAGTGCAAATGCAGAGGTCAGTACAACACCCTGAAGCAGACCTGTGTGCGTGTGAGCGGATTCCTTCACAAAGGTGCTGTGGCAGCTTGTGAAAAGTCAGTCAATGGGTCGTGCCAATCTATGTGCTGCAATAATTGTAAACTCACATGCATGTCTTGTGCCACATGTGAAAATTAATGTAACAAATCAGATATAGATGAAAACTAAGTCTTGGTGAGCATGTGTTTTGGACAGATTTCTCAGATACAACCTAAAAATTATAATCTATAAAATGAGTTGTAATTAATCAAAACTAAGACTCTGTGCTCTTAGCCAGGTGTGGTGGCACACACCTTTAATACAGCACTCAGAAGGCAGAGGCAGGCGGATCAGTGTCAACAAAGTGAGTCCAGGACAGCCAGGGCTACACAGAGAAACCCTGCCTCGAAAAACCAAAAGAATTTGTGCTCTTTAAAAAACAGTGTTAGAGGAGCTGGGGAGATGGCTCAGCAGTTGAGAGAACAGACTGCTCTTCTAGAGGACCTGGGTTCAATTCCCAGCACCAACATGGCAGGCAGCTCACAACTGTCTGTAACTCCTAGATATGACACCTTCACATAGACATACATGCAGGCAAACACCAATAGACATAAAATAAAAAAACAAAGACAAACCAATGTTAGAATGAACAAAGCCATGGGCTGGGAAAAAACATGGAGACATTCCGTTTCTGGTAAAGGTTTACATGTTCACAGTACATAAAGGATCTGCAAATCAAGGATAACAAACGCCAGGTATACAAGTCCCAGCAATTCTGTAGAGCAACTAGAACCCATACTGCTGGAGTGAGCACACAATGCTACAGCCATGCTAAAGCACACTTTGGCAAGTTCTAAAGCTGTACCAATCATCTTATTCTTACATATTTAGTGATGTGGAAATTTATGTTCATCCAAACCATGAATGTTTACAGTAATTTTATTCCTGGTCATCAGAAAGTTTAAAAGAACCAGAATGTCCTTAATCTGATTAATGGTTAAACAAACTTAATTTCAGTGAATTATTACAACAACAACAACAACAACAACAACAACAACAACAACAACAACAACAATAATAATAATAATAATAACAATAATAATAGTCAGCACTCGGGAAGCTGAGGTATAATCTTAAGTTTGAGACCAAGCCAGCCTGGCCTTCACGGAAATGCCCTACCTCAAACCCCACCTACTTTAAACAGCAAAGCCAACCAAACACTAAATCATGCCAGAACCACTGCTAAACTCAATAGTATCATTGAACTCAGTGTGTTCATATGTAAGTGAAATACACTAGGAATTCGTTGTCTGCTTATTACAGCAGTCCAGAGAAGACTCTCTAGGGACTCAGTGAGTGCCGGGGCTTCAGGGAGCATAAGGGAAATTTGGGGAAAAGGAAATGCATTATGTTTTTTGTTAAGGTTATGCAACACCCAAGATGGTCCTCTGTCCACACATACACTTGCATGCAGAAACACACACTATTAAGATTTAATGGAGATAGCTGGGCATGGTGGCACATGCCTTTACTCCTAGCAGAGGCAGGTAGATCAATGTGAGTTTGAGATCAGCCTGGTCCACAAAGTGAGTCCAGGACAGCCAAGGCTACACAGAGAAACCCTGTCTCGAAAAACCAAAACCAAAACAAAAGATTTGATGGAGAAAGATGTCATGTGTCTCAACAGGTGACAACTGAACGAAGGAAAATGATCACACAGCAAGTAGTATCAATCTATAGCCTAAACATTCCCAGTCCATTTACCCTAGCACTCCTGTAAGAGCATATTCTGTGGACAAATCACAGTTTTGCCTATAATATAGCAACTAGGAAAAATAACCAGTGGGGGATCGTCCATGACAGATGTGCTCTGAGATGCTACATAGATGTTAGAGACGAGGCGGAGCCACACTTGCTGATACAGCACACTATAAACAACCCTTAACCTCACACAGTCCCTCCCATAATATGCTATCTATAAAACCAAAAAACCTCCCTAATGCTTATTTCCTGGAGAAAGGGCAGAGGATAGAAACTAGCCGGATTTTACAGTGCAGTAATAGTAATGTACCCCTGGGGTGTACGTGAAAATGAACTGGGGTGGAGTAGGTTGGAGACATGGTTTAGCGGCACCCACATGGTGGATGGAGAAAACTGTAGTAGTCCACACACAGAGAGAGGCTAGGTAGATTCTCTCTGTGCAAGTCTAGGATGTGGCTCTGAGGGTCAGCATGATGGCTAAGAGGGGAAAGGCACTTACCTCACCCCCCGAGCTGACCTCAGTTTAGTATCTGAACCCACGTAAAGTTAGGGGAAACTCGATAGCTGTCATCTGACCTCTATATGTACAATTTGGCACCCCTCCCCCAAAATGTTAAGATTTGAACTGTGAAAAAATATTGTGTAAATGAGTTATACCTACAAAGTGTACTTTAAATGTGCTGTTATGGTATCTGTCTGTAGACTGAAGAGTAACTTTTAATTTAATCAACTAATGTAATCAGTGAACAAGATAAGGAATACCTGAAGGAAAAACTAGAGGAGAAAAGTCCAAAGGAAGCCTTGGCTGGCCTGAACTTGCACTGTGGACCAGCCTGGCCTCAGTGATCCACTTGCTTGCCTCTACCTTCCAGAATGCTGGGACTACAGGTGTGTGCCACCACCACCCTGCAGAAGCTTTTATGAGTTAAAGTTTTGAAAATATATATGTGGGCAAAAAACATTGATTTAATTGAGAATTTCAGAGGTTTACTTCAAAGTACAGGATTGCATTGATGGGCTAGTGTGCACTCATGGTAGTGTTTACCTGGAATGCATTAGGCCCTGGTTTCATCTCCAGAACCACAAAAAGATAAAAATAATAATGAAATTATGTCTAGGATATACAGTTCTTTTGGCTCTAGGTCTCCTGTAGCCCAGGCTGGCCTCAAGTTTGCTGTGTGGTTGAAGGTGGCCTTGAACTTGTGATCCTTCCACCTCCATCTCTGGAGCGCTGTATTCCAGGTAGGCACCTTTATGCAGTGCTGGTAACATTCCACCAATGGGCTACAGTAGGAGCCCTAGGATCTGCATTTTAAAACCTGGGGGATGAGAAGTAACCAGAATTGTCCAAGCAGGGTGGTGCTATTTACCCACCACGGTGAAATTCCTTAAACTATGTGCATGTTAACATTTTCAACAGCGCATTTGTTCTTTTGAGACAGTGTTTCTCTGTGTAGCCTTGGCTATCCTGAAACTTGCTCTGTACACCAGGCTAGCCTCTGCCTCCTGAGTGCTGGGGTTTAAAGATGTGCACTACCATTGCCCCCTCAATGTCCTTTTAAAATAAGATGTGAATAAAAGTTCTAGTCAACAAGGTACCCAAAGAAAATAGTGTCTGAGCAGACTTCGGGGCCCTGGGACTGTCTCAAAATGAAGAGGAAACTTGCCATAGTGGCTCAACACTTCTAATTCTAGTATGCTTGAGGCTGGTGCAGGAGTGCAGCAGCGACTCTGAGGCCAGCCTGGGCTACAATGACTGTCTCAAAACAAGAAATCGAGGGGAGAGGTTGGCAGCTTGAGACGAGGTCTTAGAATATACCTCCAGCTGACCTGGGCCTAGTATGTAGCTAGGTTGACTTTAAAGCTCAGCAATCCTCTTGCTTCTGCCTCTCAAGCAGTGAAACCATAGATGAGAGCCACTGAACTTCCAAGTCACGCTATGTTTTTTAACTTGTATGTGGAGCTGTCAAGATGGCTCGGGGAGGGAGGGCACTTGCCACAAAAGCCCCACATAAAGGTAAAAGAACTGACTGCAGAGTTGTCCTCTGGCCTCCACACACACATGTGCACACACAAGAATCTCAAGGTGGCTGTGTGACTAGCCATGGCATAACTGTGCTGCTGTAGAACTATCAACCACAAGATGATGACCGTGTGTATTAGAGAGGTTTGTATCAATCACCAAGGAAGTTTGAAATGGAAATGCTCTGTCCCACTCAGTCACCAGTGTCCTGGGAGGAGCTGCTCAGGGTTTTCTTTCTGTAAAGGTGTTCAAATGCTTAAACTGCGGAATTAATTTGAGATCCTTTAACTTAATTCTGAGCAATGTGCTTTATTAGCGTTTTAAAGTTTTTGTAACTATCTTTTTCTTACCATAGAGACTGAGAGAAATTAACAGTATGATACAGACAGGAGAGACTCCAACTAAAAAGAGAGGGATTCTCTTGGACGATGGAAGTGAATCACCTGCAAAAAGAATTTGCCCAGAAAATCACTGTGCTCTGTTACGTCGTCTGCAAGATGTAGCTAATGACCGGGGTTCACGCTGAGGTCAGTCTCCAGTATGGAAACTGTCTTTGAATGAACTGCTTAGCAAGAGTGCTTAATGTGTGCAGGATTATGGGGCCTTGCTCCTTAATCCAGCAATTGATTAGAGCCTGGTAGAAAAGGGAAGCGTCTCTGACCGGGCGTAGCACTACATGCCTGTTACCCCAGCACCCAAGAGGTAGAAGGTAAGAGGACCAGGAGTTTAAGGCCAGCCTGAACTACATAGCATGGCTGAGGCCAACCTGGACTGCAAGTAACCGTGACTCAAAACCAAAACCAAAAGACCGGAAGGGACATTTTGGGGAGAAATTATACTTACTCCAGTGTCCTTAGACTATTTTATTTATCCCAAATGCCTCTCCCCTGCTACTTAGTGCTTACCTTCAACCACGGCTCAGAATCCAGACCTGGATTTTTTAAAACTCTGGTAAACTTTTACAAGTACCTCAGAAAGCAAATCTTTAGAGGCCTTTGTAGGTATGCTCCAGTAAAGGAACTGATTTTAAATTCATTCCCACTTGCTCATGGTTAGATTCAACCATGTATTTTAGGACGAACACAGAACAGATGGGTTGGCCCAGACCTGTAAGTCTCCAGGCACTTGCCTAAGGCTCCTGTTCCCTTTGAGCTCTATCCCTTCCCCAACAGGTACGGTACAGTGAGGTGTGCAATGTCTGAACCTGTGTAATTGGTGGCACTTTAGGGCTGTAAAATACATGGCGTTGTGACCCAGCAGCTTTCGCTGTGTATTTATGATGGCACTTTTTAAGGTGTGGACTTCCGTAGGAACAATACTTCCAGGCTAAACAACAGCCACTATTTAATCTTTTCTCAAGGGACTGCTGATGTGGCTGCATGTTCTGGGCACATGTAAAACTCCAGTTTGTGGTAGTGGTACTACACAGGATCATCTAGCTAAGGGAGATTTTTAAATCACGTTGACCTGAGGGAATCTGAAAAATTATGACCACTCCCTTTTGGAGGTAGTTACCCAAAGGAAAGTATCTTTGAGGGTACTCCTGGAAGTTAAAAAAAAATAGGTTGGAGAATTTAGGTTTTTATTAGTACATAGTACCATTATACAAATTAGAAAATTATTTAACAGCTATTGATTATCTACACATATATCTTTATTAATCATATTGACCAGTTTTTAAATTGGATTAATAATCCTAAGGAGAAAATTCAATTGTAAATTGGATCATTATAAACAGAGTTACTAGGTAACGTCATACAACTCTAAGAAAAGCAGCTGAACACCTACCACCTTGCACTGTCCTCTAGAGCAGTGCTGTGCAAAGTACTTATAAAACCCTTGGTACTGCTACTGTAATTTTATATGAAAATATGTGTATTTTTCAATAAAGCACTTATAAATTAGTCCGTTTAGTTATATTGAAAAGGAACATTATTTTCCTGCATAAATGACAATCATTTATTGGTTTATTTCATCTCTGCTAACACATCGGTCATTCACCATTTAAATACCTGACTTCATTAGAAACCGTTTGAACACTTTTTTCTTCCTCCTACCATAAAAATACAGTAATTTGCCTTTAAAAACAAAAACAAAACCTATGAACAGGCATCCTGGTTCTGCCTGCTTTCCTAATGCTTCTGAGATAGACGGTTACAGCAAGTCAGCAGGCAGAGGCCGGAAAGCCAGTCTTCTACTTGAAAGTGCTGCGCTCTGGAGTGCTCTCTACACCCTTCTCCAGGGCCTAACAACGTATGTACAGCAGAAGCCACCCACTGCGACCTAGTCCACAGTACTTGGTTCTCTCTGCTCCGTTAGTTTAAGTAAACAAAACTTACCTCTACCATATTCAGAAAAATACTTAAGCCTCAAGGTCCCCAATAATTGGAGTACTGAACTAGATCCAGCCTGACACTTCGGACAGAAGCAACGCATTACTCACTGAGGGCTCCGTAACCTGCTGTTAGAACCTAGGCATACAAACACCGAGCCAGTCACTGTTCACGCGGTTTACTCTTCAGGCAGTCCTTTGCCATTAGTCAGCTTTAACTAGGCCAGAGTCCAGCAGGAAAGTGCATGGTGCACCAGATCCACCGTCTCTTAGGTTGCTACTGTTTTCTCTTCTTTACTGAAAGGTTGTACTGAGCCAGGCTTTACCCATGACAGGCCAGCAACATGAACACTTTTACTGTGCTGTTCTTCAGGCTTCTTCTAGGCACAATCAAAAACAAACATAAAAAAAAAAAAAAAAAAAGAACTGGTGAGGAGCAAGTTCAGAACCGTCTCATTAGTTCCCCCAGGAGTTAGCTGTGTGTGTCACAGTGGCCCCCAATAGAGACACTCAAGAAACCAGGACAGGGCAGCCATTTCAAAATGGTATGTACTTACTTTCTGAGTCAGCATCTTCTCTCTAGCCTCATCATGTACAGAAGGGTTCCATGGAGAAAAGCTTCAAGGGCAAAAAATGTTAAAAACTTAAGAAAAACTTTTCAGGGTTTTTGTGTAGCCCTGGCTGTCCTGGAACTCACTCTGTAAATTGAGGCCTGCCTCTGCCTCCCAAATTCAGGGATTAAAAGCATGTGCCTCCACCAACACCCCTGGCTAAATGGCAATCTTTAATCAGTTGCTAGCATGTACACTGATGCTATCTCTTACAAAAAGACTTATTCCTGTGAGCCTCATAACACTGAAATATTAAAGATAAAGCAAGACAGAGTGAAACCAAGTAATTGCTTTGGATTACCAAAGCTAAAGTACAGAATCCAAGTGGTCCATCAGCAGAGCCCCAGGCAGCACTACATACAGGACTCTTCCTAGTGACACCAACGTCCACCCAAGCCAGTGCGGCCTCCATTCTTACACAATCTCTCCACCTAACTGTCAGGGCGGGTCTAGCTCAGTACAACAAGCATCTTGGTGAGTATGTGAGCGGTAAGCTGCATTTAACAGCAGAGAAATGAGTCTGATGCTAGTGGCTTCAGGCTCCACATGTCAGTCCATGAAGAAGGGTGTGGAGAGCAGCTCTCACACTGCCTTCTGAAAACTGCTCACACAGAAAAAGGAAAAAGCACTTGACAAAGTCACTAATATCGCATCACTGACGATGTGTATGCGACACCAAGCTTTTGGTTTAAGGCAAGAACCCAAGTGGCATTAGGAGCTGAGCTGCAGGAAGTGAAAAGCTCCAGGTTAACACTCCCTATGCTCCTCTACAGCCTTATTCTGAGATCATCTGGAAAATGGAAATATAAAGTGACAGAGCGCTTACCTAATTGCATAGGGGTCTTCTATCTTCGGTTGGTCAAACAAACGAGCAGTACATACTTTAACACTGTCAACCACTTTACTTTTAAAAAGCTGAATGTCTTTTTCATACCTGTGTTAAAAATTTACCAATACATTTTAAATAACAAATTGATGTTAAATAATAGTAAGTAAATGAAGCCAAAGTAACAAAGTAAAAGTCACATACAGTACTGCAGCCTCTGGGTTTAGGGGGCTTGTTGTGTCGATCTTGTAGAAGACTCTCCTTGCATACATTAACACTTGCCATATATGGTTATGGTTCCGCCTGCAGGGAAACAAGGCGTGATTACTACCAGCCGTCCCTGAGGGCAGTGCTACTACAAGAAACTCTGATACACTAACCTCCACTTTGCAAATGCTCTCTTCACGTCCAGTTCACCTGAGCTGGGATCAACCAGTGGGTGGAAGACTGGAATATCAAACAGCAAGCGCTGTATGGAGAGAGAGATTGCAGTGGGAATGATGCCATGCTGCTAGCTAGTCAGATCAGGCCCACAAAGGGCCTTCACTGTAACCATTTTCCTTTAAAAAAAAAAAAAAACCAAGAACAACAACAACAAAAAAAACAAAAACAAAAACAAAAAAAACCCCACCAAACTCCCCACTTCTGCAGCGGGGGAGATCCTATCTCCTCCCCTGCGGCATGGCCATCACCTGTCAGGATGGTGCAGCATGGGCCCCAGCCTCCCCCACATACCCTGAGCAGAGGAAGGGTGAAGCTGCAGGCCGGGTAGCATGACCAGAGGTAGCAAAGCACCACCCCCCATCAGCTGTGGGAAACATCTATCTGAGGAGACTGAGGTCATTACAAGGTTTACAGTCAGGGAAGGAATTGATTTCCCCTCAGTGAAACGCTATGTGGGCTCAGTCATAGTCCTACTTACTGGACAGTCGCCATCTGGATAGTTATCAGGAATATACACCGTAAACTTGAACACACCATCCTGATACAGCCCATGCCGTATAAAAATTACTCCGAACCACACTGCAGGAGAACATAAACATGCTAAAGTCCCACCTGGGTCACAAGACCCCACACGCCATGAATGAAGGGCCAACCCACACCTCACCTAATGCAGAGCGGTAAGATGGCTGTATGTAGACGCCTGGGAGCTTCTGCTTCACTACCAGTGTACTAAAAAGAGAACAGCACAGTAGTTAGCCTTTACAGATTCCAGGGACACATCGTCAGGCCATCCCATAGTTTCTGAGATGTCACGCCTCAAGTGGCAGCTGATGCCCAAACGACACACAAAGAATCATTCTAGCCCCACACCTAAGTGTCTCCTAGATTACCAACCACTCTCTGACTTCTAAACTAGCCCACAGAAAAGCGTGAGCCAATGCAGGGTCCCAGATTCAGAAAGGCCAACGGGGACAAAGATTCAAGTTTCTCTCTCAGAAACAGATAAATTTGGACATTAAAGCTGAGGTAAATGAGCTGATGTGAGACCCCCACATTTAGTCCCAGCACTTGGGAGCACAGAGGGTGGATCTCTATGAGGCAAGTCCAGAGTGAGACCCTGTCTCAAACAAAAACACTACAATAAAATTGAGATTAAATATATTTGTAAAAATATTGCTTTTATCATTATAAATTAGAAGTGTTCACACATTCAAAATATTTTTTACTATTAAAAATGTGTTTTCCTTTGGGGCTTTGGCATACTACATTTGTACTACTAAATCAAAGCAAACTGTTTTCAGTTGCAGTCGCAGGCACTGAGTAAGAAGAGCCCAGAGCTGCCATCACTTAGCCATCCTTGTGAGCCGGCCTCATTGGGTCATGTGGCAGGACAGGCTTTAGGTGTACGTGTTGCTGTGGAGGCAGGCATCATTTGAACTTCCAAACACCCTGAACTCAGACTATTTGGGCCTTGTTAGGGAAGGTGCACGCTGACACATAAGGCAAGACACAAGTTTCATAGCAGAAAGATGCTATGGGTTTTTCTGGATCTACCGAGTTACATACACCCTGGCAGCCATTTTGCTTGGTCCCCTGAAGCTGCAGCTATGAGCTACAATCTGACACTGAAAAGGACAGTGCTGACCAAGGCACTCTAAGCATTTACCTGAAAATCTTAAAATGTATAGAGGCTTTTAAAGAGAATTTATTTATTTAATTTTGTTTTTCAAGACAAGGATTCTCTGTGTGGCCCTGGCTGTCCTGGAACTCACTTTGTAGACCAGGTTTACCTCGAACTTATGTAGATTCACCTGTTTCTGCCTCCCAAGTGCTGGGAGTAAAGGCATGCACCACCACCCCTGGCAAGATTTATCTTTATATAAGCATTTTGCCTGCCTGTATGCAACTCTTATCTGAGTCCCTCGTCCCTACAGACGCCATAGATCTCCATAGGCATCAGACCTTTTGAAACTGTAGTAACAAATGGTTGTAAGCTACCATGTGGGTGCTAGGAACTGAACTATAGTTCTCTGCGAAAGTGTCAAGTGCTCTTAGCTGCTGAGCCATCTCTCCAGCACCTAGGGCCTTGTTTATTACCTAAGTGCCTCAAATTTATTTTTAAGCATTTTCTAAGTTACTTATACACCCTCAGGCTGACCCTGAATGCACGGCAGATCTGACTGCAACCATTACAGGAAGATCCATTACCTTTTCAAGTCTCTGAGATTTAGTCAGTAGAAGCACAGCTAGCAGAGAGAGCTAGCCACAGAGCCGTTTTCAGAGAAGGCAGTTTGTGTTTAACATACAGCCAACTTTCAGTCAGCCACAATAGGAGCCTGTCACCTCACTGCTCAGCCTCAAAACACAAGGCATCCATTATAGAGCTGAAGACCACTGCTACACTACACTGGGCCCCATTCCCTCTAACCATTACAGCATCAGCACCCTGGGAGGAGAGATCACGATCCTCTAAAGATAACTGAACGTCAGAGAAACCTACACATTACAGGAAGTAAGAACTTTCTAGATTTCTGTCCCTTTAGCAACTGACCCAAACTCCATGGTCCTTGAAGCCCATTTCTATGTGTCAAGCAATGTGTTGGCGCCACTGGCAGGCTGCAGTGCTCCACCCCCCTCTTTTTAACTTCAGGGCAAGGGTGGGCTTGGGAAAACTTTTCACTCCCAATATGACCTTCCAACATACAGAACAAGTACAAAACAATATAAAACAGAACTACAAGATGTCCTCTGACCTCCACCTGTGCCAATGCACAGCCCCCCCCCCGACACCCCCCCAACACACACAATAAAAATGTAATTTAAACAAAAATTTTAAGTACTTGTTTGAGTTTTCCAAGTCAATGTTTCTATTTCCTTCACCTGCTGAGAGTGACTTCCTGACCCTTTCTTACTGGAATTCCTCCTGTCTATCAGGGTGCTTTCTAAAACGTGAGAGCCAAAATGGAGCTCAAACTCCCCAATGGGTGTGGACCCAAGTGACTGCCACATAGGCACTGCCCACTTGCTAAAGAAACCTCTTCCAGTGAAATGCCTCACAGAATGGAAGACTGAAATTGAGCTACCAGGTCCCTAATCCATTGTATGCTCTCCAAAGTCCCACCTTCCTCCCATTCTCCAATGTGGAACAAGCTGGGGACATGATTTCATTCTTAACTTTTAGGCATACCATTCATAACTGACCATCATCTGTGAAGGACTCACAATTCTGCAAGAAGCGAATATTCCAGGTAGAAGGGTCCGTAAGAAGCGTGGGTGCCATTTGTTGATTGCGCTGCTGGGGCAGGAGATGTAGGTTTCGTTATGGGCAGAGCATTTTTGGGAATAGAAGGCAGCTGTTTTTTTGGTGCAGTTCGCGGAGGACTGGTTTTCACATCCCCTGCTAACGTCTTCTCTTCACCTTCGGCTCGCTGTTCAAGATGAAATTGTGAGAGCGTTTATGGCAACTAAAAACAGCACACTGTCACTCCAGCCTAGCTTCTCAGCCAGAGTTACTCCTTACATAGCAATTCTCACGCCATGACTAAAATGCCTTCAAACCCCTTGAGAAGGCAGGTCACAGAAGTAGCAAACAAGGCTGAAGCGGGACCAAAGCAGTAAGAATCCCATTAGGAACAATGCAGGCAAGCCTTTCACAAGCCACTGACGCAGGAAAGCCATTATCAAGACCAGAGATGCCTCAGTGTACGTGCAGATACTGTAGAAAAGCTGGGCTATGCACTTCAAAATTAATAGTATGGATGGATGACTGAAATTAGTCACCCCCTGATGTGAGCACTGGGATAGGAACCAGTAAACGAAGCTATTATCTCACTTGCTTAGGTCTCCCTTGATGTTACTAGGTTTCCACACTTGCATCATGAGCACCCACTGCCATCCTTAGTCAAAGAGCTCAGAATGGCCAGAAACTAGCATCTCACTGGTGCCTCAACCTTGAATGCAACAGAGGCTACTTAATTTGATATATAAAAAATTCTGTGTTAATATTGTTGACTGGCAGGTGGAATTGGGCTTTTAAATAATTCCATGTATATGTGAAGCTTTCTTAAGAGGAAAATTTATTTATTTTTTAAGATTTTGTTTTACATTATTTATTTGGGGGTGCATGTGTGCCATGGCACACATATAGAGGACAAACTCAGACTTGGTAAGAAGAGCATTTGTCTACTGAACCATTTTGCCAGCCCACATATATATGTATGTGTACATATATACATACATATACACAAAACACATACACATCTCATATATGTATGTGTGTATGTATGTGTGTGTGTGTGTATATATGTATTTATGTATAAAATTTTAAAACTGCATGATGGCTCACACTTATAATCCCAACATTCAATAGGTTAAGGCAAGATTGCTGTTTGGGGCAACCTAGACTGTAGAATAATAGGCTATCTTGGGCTATATAGCAATACTTGATCTCCAAAAAGTAAAGAAAGGCATTTTAAATATAATTCTCCCAACTCTTAGCTGACTTGACTAAAGTTTCTCCAAAAACAGAATCCTGAAACTTCAACAGAGAAGCGTTCAGAATATGTGACAGATTTCATCATCATGCATACAGTCTAAATGAAACAATCTTAGCATAGTGATCACCAGAGCTTCCGCTGATGTGAACTCTCAGCCTAGAAACTGACGTTAATAGACAAAATGATTTCTCAAAAATAAAACCAGGCAGTTTGTTGCTAAAGATTACAGGTGGCATCGGGTGTAGCAGTACACACCTTTGAGCCCAGCACACAGAAGGCAGAGGCAGGCAGATCTCCATGAGTTCGAGGCCACCTTGGTCTACAAATCGAGTCCAGGACAGCCAAAACTATTACACACAGAGGGGGCAAAAAAAAGACTACAGAAGGCTTTGATACAAACTATTGCCTCCCTTTCTATTAGACTGCTGTTGGTTGGCTATACCTACTTTGCGTACTGAGCCTGCAGACACGCTCCACAAAGGGTTCATAATGTGTACTCCAAACAAAGAACTTCAGTGCTGTGTCATCAAACTCTTCTGTCCTCAGCATTCACGCTGCCTTGAAACATGGGGAAAATGCAAACATACCAACACCGAGAGTTAAGACAGACTCTGGCACACTGGGCACACATCATGCCAAGCAGTCCTCACATTAAGAGGCCTGGGAATGTCAGCTCTAAGAATAATCCCTTCACACCTTTCTACTGCAGGCTCTGTTCTCACAACCAGACTATGCGCCATAGCCGAGCAAGCCAAGCCCAGTACTTTGGAGGCTGAGGCAGGAGGATACAGAATGTGAGGCCAGTTTGGACTACATAGTGATAACCACTGATCACACAAAAACAAGCAAACGAAATGATCATCTAGGTACCAGGTTCCTGACCAGCATTCAGTATAGTTAAGGACAAAATTCCGCTTTGAATTACCACACAGCCATCGCTCCTACGACACAGTATCTAGGCATCTGACTAATGGGAAAGCTATATGCAGCATGCACCACCTACACACACACACAAGCTCTACCCCTGTTCCCAGGGTCAAGGTGAGTGACTATGAGTGTCCTCAAGTACAAAACTAATAGCCAAAGAGGTAAGAAGAACACACATGAGGCCAGCATTAGTGTCCCAGGGCTTTAATCCCAGCGCTCAGGAGGCAGAGGCAGAAGCAGGTAAATCTCTGAGTTCAAGGCCAGCCTGGTCTACAGAGTGATTTTCAGGTCATCAAAGGCTACACAGAGAAACCCTGTCTTGTGTGGGGGAGTATTGGGGGGGGGGGGGCGCATGACACATGGACACACACGAGAGGCCAAGTATACCTGTATCAGGAAACAGGGGTAGAGTTCTATTCCAACTACCCCAAGAAAATGACCTTTAAAACAAGACAACAACAAAAAAAAAAAAAAAAAAAAGAAAGAAAGAAAGAAAGAAAGAAAGAAAGAACGAAGGAAAGAAAGAGAGAAAGAAAAAAAAAAAACAAGAAAACAAAAACTCAGGGCTTCACTATGTGGTTCAGCTTGGTCAGGAATTCAAGACACAGCCCAGGCTGGCCCTAAACTCCCAATCTAAGTATTGAGCATTCCTTGCAAAGGGAAGGTTGTTTAAAGTACTAAAAATATGGGGATTCCGCAGTATTAGTCACTTGAGGAATTAAAAATGTGTAAGTTCAGGGACGGCTCAAAGGAGACATTTCATGAACCTTATCCTTGAAGCTTAAGGTGGTGAGTGAGAGAGCAGGTTTCAAAGATCACAAGGTCAATGGGTCACTTAGTAAATATACACAGACACAAAGGGGAAAAGTAGCCAGCCCAGCTCTAAGACTGTCTCCCCAAGGCTCTGCATTTTAAAGTATGGCTCCTTATCTGTATGGCTCCTTATCTGAACTGCTATCTGCATCCCTGAAAAGCTCAAGGTGAAAAGGGTCAAAATTTAGCAACATTTCCTCAAATTCCTCCTAAGCGCACCCAAGTGTGTGTAATCAGCAGTGATTTGTTTCCTCTGGTGTGCCCACAGCATCCAAGGGTGGGTACCACCAGCTCTGCCATCCCAGCCAGTGCCCATAACTGCTGCTGTGCTTTCCAGGAGACAGTGTCACCCAGTAATTAAATCAGAGGACGGGGAACCCACTTCTCCCAATAACCTGCTGACTTGCAGACATTTAAAAAGACTTTGCAAACCTGCTTTTAAAGGTGGGGGACACAACAGGACCTCAAAACTGGGGAGGGGGTATGTTCCTGTTTGGTTCAAATGAAAACCACGTTGTTCTTTCAGGACTAGCACCCCACTGTCCAGACACACCTGTTTTATCCGGGTTCTTCACCCTTTGAGAGATGGTTTTTCCTACTTGTGAACGTACTTGCATTAAGTACCTTTCGAGTCTGTGTCTTTGGCCTTTAAAAATTCAGTACATCGCCTTCCGTTCCTCCAAGAGGTACCCATGCGCCACCCATCGCAGCTTTTTTTTTTTTTTTAAACTAAACGGTTCTGATGGCAACAAAAGCACAAGGAACTGTAGCCAACTTTTCAGAAAATACAGTTTGCTAGATGAGCAATCTGCCATAGGCATGGCGTGACATCGTCCAATAGTAATGACAGGATGTATGGAAAACAGGCCCCATCCTTGTTCCTCAGAAAACATCACCACACTTTCTGCTCCTTTGACTCTAAGAATGAAAAATGACTGCGTGCCTTTATACACCGCACAGCTGGGCGAAGGGGGCACCTTCTTCACCTGTGCCACGATCGTCACACCGCAGAGGGCAAATGAAACCTGGCTACTGTCGTTCTTCCTCTGTGACATAGAGCTAACATGAACTCTAACTACTCTTAACTAATGTATCACCCAAAATAGGTTTAGGAAATCCCACGTTAAGAGGCCACCAAAGCAAGACCGAGGAAAAGTAAACAGCCCCAGCCTCGGACACCTGGGCCGGGCAGTTAGTTGGGCCGGGCACCCTCGCCCCGGGCACAAACCCGTCTCGGAGCACGTCGAGAATCTGGACAAACCTGTCCGGAGGTGATGCAAGGCTGATGCCCGGCCCCGGCCCCGGCCCCGAAGCTAGCTGGAGGAAGGCTGGGCCCGCGAGTCTGCAGCCGAGGCCGAGAGCCTGGGGCTTCGTTGTAGCCCCTCGGCGGGGAGACGGGACGCAGTGCGGACCACCCCGACCAGAGCGACACCGAACCCGCCACCCTTCTCCTCCGCGGCCGCCGAGGTCACGCAGCAGGTGCCCGGAGCGCACAGGTGCGGCCCCGCCCCCGTGTCCCCGCGCGGCCGCCGTCGCCCTAGTCCCTAGCGCCCCGCAGAGAACCGAATGCCGGGCCGCGGACACAACCCCTCGGCCCTGACGGCTCTGTAGCCACCGGCCAAGAGACAGGTCGCTTACCTGGATGCCTTCATTGCGGAGCTCCGGCGGCCGAGCTCCACCTCGGCCCGACAGCATCTCCAGCCCTAGCGCAGCCCGGCCCCTGCCGCTCCTCTCCCGCAGTGCCCCGCCCCGACCTGCCCTCAGCGGGACACGCCCTGGACACGCCCCTAGCCTGGGCGCTTCCGCTCGGGCGCTGGTCTCGAGTGGCTCTCTCGCCGTCCATCAAGAACGTGCTTCCGGGAGATGCAGAGGGCGGGCGTTCTGTCCTGCCAATCAAGTCAGCGCCGCTCGGGTGGGGCCGCGCTCGTCCCGCCCCTTACGTAACAGCGCCCAGGGCGAGCTGTCAGTCAAAAAAGCTTCAATCCCTGGGTTGTCTGGGACGGAAACAAACAGGCACCCAGCTGCCATTGGACGCGGCATATGCCAGTCACCATGGAGACCCGCCATGGTTTATGCGGCAGGCCCTGGAGCTAGTCTCTCTGGCAGTGATTGCTGCTGGCTCCTGGCTCCGCAGGGCGGTGTTTAGTACCCAAGACAGGACTGAGCCTCCAAGACTCTGAGGCCGTAGCTGGCGTAGGAGGAGGGCTGGCAGCTCCTTTGTGGTAGTGATGTAGGAGAAATTGGAAGCAGTAAAATTGATATATACAGGATTTATTAATAAACTTGCTTAGAAGACAAAAAGTCACATAGAGTAGAGTTTTTGCAAAGGTAGTGCTACTTCTAAAATAACTACAAAATAAGTGGTATACTAGTCAGGCTTGTGAGAAATAATTATGCAAATGCTTGTTCCTGGGGATTGACCTGCACTTAGGCTCCATTCCCGTAACCAAAAGGGACAACCCTGACTTACCACCAGCCATCAAGGCCGTTGGCCATATCAGAGAGGGTGTCTCTAGCAAGCAGTCCAAGGGAGGCAGGGCAGGGCGACAAACATCCTTAAGTCCTAGCCTATCATAAAGCCCGTTTTTTCTTCCGGAGGAAAAACATGGTTTTGCCAAGTGGACCAGATGACCCTGGGAAACAACTATTGGAAAAGAGCAACACTGATGTACTTAATTCTGGCCAGGTGGTGCTGATGCAGGCCGTTCATGCCAGCATTTAGGAATCAGAGGCAGGTGGATCTTCCAGGGCAGCCAGGGCTACACAGAAAAACCCTGTCTCTTAAAAAACTAAAAAACATGCCTTTAATCCCAGCACTCGGGAGGCAGAGGCAGGCGGATCGCTGTGAGTTCGAGGCCAGCCTGGTCTATAAAGTGAGTCCAGGACAGCCAAGGCTAACACAGAGAAACCTTGTCTCAAAAAACAAAAAAACAACAACAAAAGAAACAAAACCCAAGACAACAACAAAAAACTAAAAAACAACAACAAACATATCAAAGTGGATCTGGCTGCCAGCTTTTTCCCAGAATCCTTCAGTCTCCACCTGTTACAGGGTACATCTGGTGTTGTACTGTACCCAGATCCCAAGACCCCCCCCAAAAAAAAAGACCACCAGGACTCAGTAATGATACAATACACACGAGGACCTTTAATTTTTCTACTCAAGCTGCACTCTGACGGTCACCAATACCGTGGTGAACCCGAACTCTGAGCTGAGGGTAAATTTATAGGTTTCTATCCCTCCCAGCATGTCTTATTAACCCTATCTCCAGTAGGTGGGGCTGCTTCCTCCCTGCGGCCGACCAGATGATCTCCTGTAGGCCTACTTTGCCCCCACCCCCACCCCCACCCCCAATCTTGGTCAGCGGCTCCTCTCTAGCTCTCCCTCTCCATCTCTCTTAGCTAGTCTGGCCATGTTCACTCTAGATTCCTTTTATCCACAATAAACCTCCTCCTCCACCATACCTAGGAATAGTGTGTGCTTTCCTCTTTTTCTTCTTTTTTTCTTTCTTTCTTTCTTTTTTTCTTTTTTCCATTCAGGAGGCAGGTTCCTCTTTGGGCATTAGCCAGAGCCGAAAGCACACTATTATTAAACAGCTTTTCTGTGTTTTTCCAGAGTGTGTAGAGTGAATTCTCATTGGAGGGCATATTTCTCTGCTTCAGGCTGGGCACCCATTTCCGCAGCTTGGCTCTAGCGGGCAGTAGGAGCCCCTCCACCACCCTGTGAGGGCAGCTTGAGAACCAGGGAACTGCAGTGGCACAGAGGTCTCCCGCCCAGAGGAGGTCCTCTCCCATGGCAATATGTAGTATATTCATTCCTGCACAGCTCCTGCGTGTAGCTTTCACTTTGACCTGAAACACTCGTGACCTTTCCCTGTTCAAATGCCTTACACTGAGCACATTTCACGCTCAATAAAACCCAAACCGCCCCTGGCTTTCAGAATGCCCTTTCTAGTCCCCCTCTTCATGGTCTAGGCCAGTTCTGTGAAGGCTGCCACTGGCTTGCCACCCCCAAGCCTTCTCGTGGGACAGCCCCTCTGATCCATCACTACACAGTACTGAACAATCCTAGCCACCACCATCCGCTTTTTCTAGACACAACACTTTGGTCTTTTTCTTTTTCGTTCTTTCTTTCGTTCGTTCGTTTGTTTGTTAAAGACAGGATTTTTTCTATGTAGCCTTGGCTGTCCTAGACTCCCTTTGCAGACCAGGTTGGCCTCGAACTCATGAAGATCCTACCTCTGCCTCCTGAGTACTGAGATTAGAAGCATGCGCCACGACGCCCAGCAACCCACCTGGGTCTTTTTCAATCACCTCATTTGGTGCCTTACCCTTGGGAGAGATTTCTCTGGGTAGTTTACTTCCATGTCGGTTACCTCAGACATCCTGGTAGATGACTTACTAAGAGGCAGGAAGCCCGGCGATGCCAAATGGTTCGGAAATCAAACTTCCTCCCTAAGCTGAAAACAGCCCCGAGCGGCTTCTTCTAAGTCAGTTTGGATACATTTAGGAATGTTCCAGTCCCATTGGTAGTGGTCTTAAAATAAGAAGAAGGAGAGCTAGAAGTCCTTTTCTCTGGTCACAGAAAATCTCCTTTTTTGAATGTCTCTGGCCTGGTTTCCTCTGCTGAGAAGGCCTCTGATTTCCCCAATTCACTGTTCACCAAGAGTTGACTCACAATCATTCCTCAGGGCAGATCTCTCTACTGAGTTTGTTTCACACATGCACCAACCCATCCACCTCACACTGGCTACCCCAGACACACAATTCCATGGCTTCCTGCATATGCCAAGCAACCTCTAACTCCCTCCTGCTACTGTACATAGCATGAGGTTTTCTCATGTTCTGAAGGTTAGAGGATTTGGGGGGAGGCGAGCAATGAGTAGTTATCTTTTCTTTCTCTTTGTGGCTGACCCGGCCTTCCTTCTGCTGAGGAGTTCAAACCTTTTGAAATTTCCCATTGGTTTCCTAGTAGGAAGAGATCAGACTTTGATGGAGACTGTGTCTGGCCCAGCGGACCCCCAGGCTCCCCACAGAGTGGCCTACCCATTCCTGAAGGTGCCCTGCTCACCACTGGAAGGCACTACACCCTTCCTTCCCTCTCAGCAATGTTGGTTGCAGTGCAGTGTGCTGTTTCTTCGGGAGCCGCCATGACTGGTGTCCAACTCTCACACTGCCCAGTAAAGTCTTGGAGGAAGGAACTGTGACCACTGGGCTCTCCATTGTTTTTCCCCCATCCAGCCTCAAGCCAGGATGGAGTAGGGATGCAAACACTGCAGCAGCAGCAACAACAAAGAAAGAAAGAGGAAAAAAAAGAAGGAAAAAGCGACTAAAGAATGTTTGTGTGAGCCGGGCGTGGTGGCGCATGCCTTTAATCCCAGCACTCGGGAGGCAGAAGCAGGCGGATCGCTGTGAGTTCGAGGCCAGCCTGGTCTACAAAGTGAGTCCAGGATGGCCAAGGCTACACACAGAGAAACCCTGTCTCGAAAAACCAAAAAAAAAAAAAAAAAAAAAGAATGTTTGTGTGCCCGGCGTGGTGGCACACGCCTTTAATCCCAGCACTCGGGAGGCAGAGGCAGGCGATCACTGTGAGTTCGAGGCCAGCCTGGTCTACAAAGTGAGTCCAGGATGGCCAAGGCTACACAGAGAAACCCTGTCTCAAAAACCAAAAGAAGAAAAAAAAAAGAATGTTTGTGCATTCCTCACTACACTGGCCTGAAATGGTTTGTCCCTCTGGAACTCAGGAGGAAATTGATTTCCAATGAGACTATGTCTAGAAATGAGGCCCCTTTCAGAGGGGAGTGCAGTTCTGATGAGACCCCTTCAGTCACCGTGATGGTGGCTCGTGGTTGTCACCATGAATGCATCTTCAGTCAACTAAAACCACAAGCTTTTCGGGGTACTCTTTTCTTGGTCACATTATTTGAAGCAGACAGACTCAGCCTAAATCTGGGTCACATTTTCTTATGGCATGGAATAAGGAATCTGCTTTTTTGCCTGCTCTCCCTGACTTTTAGAGGCAAGCCAGCTTGCTTCCTCTAGAACAACACAGCCAGACTGGGTCTGCTGAGACACAAAGCCTCCCTCGTGGGCTGAACAACCTTGGGTTCAGATATATATATACACACACACACACATCCACACATACATAGATATGTGTATTGCTGGGAATATACACACATGTATGTATGTGTATATATGCATATACATGAATATATGCTCATAAATACATATTCATCCAATCAGCTCTGTTCCTTTACCGTCACCACAATGAAACACTGGCTGGCCACCTCGCATCCTTTTTCTATCCTTTCTTTGTTGTCCCTCTGCCATGAAAAGAAGCAGCACCTGCTTTCACCAGATGCCACCATCACACTCTTGGGTTTCAGCCTAACGAACATGAATGAAATAATCCTCTATTCTTTATAAATCACCCAGTCTCAGGTACTCTATTATCGTAACAGAAAGCAAACTCAGACAGGGCTCACTAGGAAAAGGACAGTGGGTGCAGATGTACATGACTGTCATCAGAGAAGATAGATCTAGAGTTTGAGGTCAGCCTATGCTATGTATTGTCCCAAAAACAAAACAACTAAACCAAACCAGGAATGCTAATTAAAAGAGCAACAAATGAGGATAGAGTCTCAAAGGGCAGATTAGAAAGCAGTGGTTCTAATCTGTGCTGCTTCTTCTTCCTCTTCCTCTTCTTCTTCCTCTTCTTCCTCTTCTTCTTCCTCTTCCTCTTCTTCTTCTTACTCTTCCTCCTCTTCTTCTTCCTCTTCTTCTTCTTCCTCTTCCTCTTCTTCTTCTTTTCTTTTTTTCTTTTTTTTTTTAAAAGGTTTTTCAAGACAGGGTTTCTCTATCCTGGACTTGCTTTTGTATTCCAGGTTGGCCTCAAACTCACAGCGATCTACCTGCCTCTGTCTCCAGAGTGCTGGGATTAAACGTGTGCACGACCACATCTGGCTAATCTGTGCTTCTTGATCCCTTTGTGGACCAAATGACCCTTTCATGGGGGCTACATATCAGATATTCTGCATATCATATATTTAAATCCTGATTCATAACAATAGCAAAATTACAGTTATGAAGAAGCAGTGAAATAATTTATGGTTGGAGGTCATCACAACATGAGGAACTGTATTAAAAGGTCGCAGCATTAGGAAGGTGGAGAACCACTGTTACAAAGCACTGAGCTGAGAAAACTTTATCTGTTGTGCCAATTAGGGTTAAACATTACCTTGACCAGTCTAGAATCATCTGGGTTACAGCCCTCTGCATATGCCTGTGGTGGATTATCTTGATTATATTAACTAAGGTGAGCTTGCCTGACAAGATACACACACACACACACACACACACACACACACACAAAATGAAAATGTAAAAATTTTAACATTGACTAGATTATAGGAGATGTGGCCTGGCTGGAGAAAGTACCTTGCTGGAGATATGTCTTGAGCTTGTCCTGCCCCTTTCCTGTCAGGACACATGACTGCTTTCTGGCTAACACGAGTCACACAGCTCCGTTCCGTTAGGCCCTCCTCATTACGAGTCTCAGTTTTTCTTCTACTGCTCTGACAGAACACCATGACCAAGGCAACTTACAGGACAAAGCATTTAGTTGGGGGCCTTGCTTATAGTTTCAGAGGGTTGGCCCATGACCATCATGACAGGAAGCATGGCGGCAGGCAGCCAGGCCTATCACTGGAGCATAGCTCAGGGCTCATGCCTGATTCACAAGTCACAGGCAGAAAGAGTAAGACTGAGCCTCGCATGGACTTTTGAAATCTCAAAGCCCACCCCAAGTGACATGTCTTCTTCAACAAGGCCACACCTCCTGATCCTGCCCAAACAGTTCCACTTACCAGGGATCAAGCACTCAAACACGTGCGCCTGTGGGGGCCGTTCTCCTTCAAGTCACTACAGCATGACACACTAAATCCATGAGCAGCAGGAATCCTTCCTCCCTTAGGTTGCTTTATGTCAGGTGTTTTTCTGTAGCAATTCAGAAGCCAACAGCGATGATCCTCAGACACGTCAGACACCACGGATGCTGAGAAGCACTGCCATGGGGAGGTGGTGCCACAGCTGTCCTTTCGGTGTCCTTACAATCAATTATTCCTCACAACCTCCAGCTTTGACTGAGTAGGTGGATTGCTAAATGGACAGCTGAAAAAACAAAACAAACAAAACAATTTTTACAGACAACAGCGTTTCAAAAACCAGAAGAATATCTTATGGACCGTTGAATATTTGTAGCTTAAAGAAAAGCATACGACACTGATGCTCAACCAGGCAGAAAGAGAAGCAATTTCCTCTTGTAATCAAACAACATCTTGAGATGACAGAATGCTTGCAAATAGCAGCCCTCTCTCTCAACGCTGATGACTAGCTACCAGAGCAATCTGCGGGTTGACTTTATCTTATGGAAACCACCGCCTCCTGTGGTTTAGAGCTTTTAAAAACATTAAGTGTTTAATAGCCATATAACTAGGTAAACAAAGGGAGAAACAGAAAATTGGGCATGGTGGCTCAGGCCTGCAACCCCTATACCTGAGAGACTGAAGTACGGAGCTTATCACTGTGCAAGGCCAGCCTGAGCGAGAGTAAGCAAAACCAACTAACAAATGAGGGGGTGAAAGGGGAAAGGAGGAGAGAGAGAGAGTGTGTTCACTTGTGGATAAACGGCCTGTGTGGGAAGGGCTATTCCTAGCATATAACCCAGACACTTCTTCTTCTTCTTTTTTTTTTTTTAAGGTTTTTCGAGACAGGGTTTCTCTGTGTAACAGTCCTGGCTGTCCTGGACTTGCTTTTGTAGACCAGGACACTTCTATTTCTTGCAATAGGCTCTTCATCTTGATTTTGAAGTTCACCAACTAATGGGAATGACATCGCCTTCCCTCATTTCAACATTTTAGTAGGAGAATTTTCCAGACAGGGTTTCTTTGTGTAGCCCTGGTTGTCCTAGACTCACTTTGTAGACCAGGCTGGCCTCGAAATCACAGCAATCTGCCTGCCTCTGCCTCCTTGGTGCTGGGATTAAATGTGTGCGCCACCATGCCTGGCTCATCTTGGTTTTTTTTTTTTTTTTTTTTAAATACATAATAGTTATCATGAGCATCTGCTCCAAACACTCTTCCAGTGTGTACACAGGGGTCCATCCCCCACAGCCACACCTGACAATGTTTGCTCAAAACTCCTACAGTGTTGAATAGCAGACCTATTTTAATTGCCACACACCAAGCAATTAGTTCTTATAGCTATTGGTTTTGGGTAAATATTTATACCTCTCATCACAATTCATACATTAAAATGTTAATCATTGGTCACATGGCCTGGGTGGGCATGGAAGCCTGAGGTGACCCCTAGCCTAGTGCCACACAGGCCCAGGTGGGCAGACTATCTCAAGATGACCCCTGTCCAGTGCCACATAGCATGGGTGGGGCTTAGCACTCCTGAGACCACCCAGAGGCCCGGGCTCTACTAAGAAGAGCAAGTAAGAGGTGGAGAGATGGAAGAGAAAGAGAAGCAGAAGGATGTGTGCACAGTGAAAGAGGAGGAACTGGAGACTTGAGCGTAGCGAGGAAAAGCCTAATGTGAGTAGCCAGAGGTACCACTTAAGGCCATGGTGAGGTCCTGCGCCCTGCAGCAGTGGGAATCTGTTATCATGAAAGGCTAGGCAGATGTCTATGGTCTGGCCTGTAGTCTGGGGCCCTGTTGATGTCTGAGGGCTGCACAGAGCTGGCCCCACCCCATCACCTGAAGGTCTTGGCAAAGCTGAACCTAAAAGCATGAGAGAAAGAGAGCTAGCCCCACCCCTCAGCTGCAGCACTTGGGAGTTTGGGCTCTGCATCACACCCAGGAAGCACAGTAGAGCTGGCAGTGGTTGCAGGGAAGGCAGGAGGTGGGTGGGGAGGGGAGGGTAGTGGTGGTGGTGGCTGCTGGTGACCTGGCGCTGAGAAGGTGAGCAAAGGAGAGCTGACCTGGCCACCCCTCTGCTGTGCCGTGGCCCTGGTGTGGGTGTGGGAGAGATGCCCGATCCCCTCTGCCCCTCAACGTCTACAACAAGCAGGAGAGCTAGCCCTGGGGTCATGAGAGTTGGAGAGCTTGTCCCTGTGCCTCACTGGCTGCAGCACTCCAGAGAGAGCCGGACATGCACCTCGCCTGGACAGCACAGTAGAGCTGGTTCTTTGTTGCAGGGTTTCGGGTGAGCCAGCTTTGGGGGAGAGAGCTTGGGAAAGCTGGCCCCACGACTTGTCTGCTGCCTCACCACCTCTGGCAGGTGGGAGAGCTGACCATGAGGTCGTGAGAATGGGAGAGCTAGCCCTGCCTCTCACTGGCTGTAGTACTCAGGAGAGCAGGCTCCGCACTTCACCTGGGAAGCAGAGCAGAGCTGGCACTGCCTGTGGGTGAGCCACCCAAGAGGGTGTGAGAGTGGGAGAGCTGGCTCTGCGCCTTGCTGGCTGTGGCTAGCTGGGGCTGTCAGTGCTGGAGAGCTTAACCTGGTGGTATGAGTGCAGGAGAGATGGCAGGCTGAACCAGCTCAGCTACTACCCAGGCTCAGATCCAGGGCTGTGAGTTGGCCCACTCCCCCAAACATCTACCCCATCTATGAACCACTGGAGTGTGTGAAGGGGGCCAGTCAGTCCTACAGATCCAAAACTAAAGACTCTCCAGCACACAGGGCAACAACAGGATACCTGAGAGGAGTCCCAGTAAGGATCCAGGAGTGATGGTGTAGCAGAAGCCAGAGGCCTTGAACCAGCCCAACGACTCACTGCGATGAACGTCTGCAAGTAAAGAAGAGTGTGGACAAAACCATATACCGTGGGACACACCAGGACATACTACAGCTTCCACAGTGAGATTTCTTTTTTCTTTTTTGGGGGTGGGGTTCGCAAGGATGGAGGGTTGGCACAAAGGGATGAGATGAGTGGGATTGGGGTACCATGAAGTGAAATAAAGAATCAATAGAAAGTTAAATTTTAAAAATGTAATCACAATATAATGGCATGAGAACAGAGACTCAGGGAGGCGAGTGGGTCATGAGGGTGAAGCGATCATGGATGAGGTTAGTGTCTATATTCACTGCTTTTCTCATTCTACTTAAGGGAAGAAGGGTTTAACTTGGCTCACAGTTTGAGGGGGATACAGCCCATCATGGTGTGGAGAGCATGGGTCAGGAAGCAGCTTGGGCTGGAAATAGAGCCCAACCATAACCCTTGGTGTCAGTCCCCCCATTGGTCTGCTTCTTCCTCCAGACCCAGCCTTCTCCAGATCCCCCCAATTGAGGGCTTAGGGTTCAAACACAGGAGCTGCTCAGGGCCATTCTACATCCAAACCTAACATTCTGCCTCTGGCCCCCTAGGGGCGTGGCCATTTCATAATGTAAAAATGCTTTCAAGCCAGGCGTGGTGGCACGCACATTTAATTCCAGCACTTGTGAGGCAGAGGCTGGCGGATCGCTGTGAGTTCGAAGGCCAGCCTGGTCTACAAAGCAAGTCTAGGACAGCCAGGGCTACACAGAGAAACCCTGTCTTGAACCCCGCCCCGCATAATGCTTTTAAGACAACTTCAAATAGTATCCAAAAGTCTAGTGTCTTCTGAGATGTAAGGTAACTTTTTGACCGTGAGCCCCTGTTAAAAAATAATAATAATAAAATAAATAAAAATAAATTTCACACACTTCCAATATACAATGGTGTAAGATGAACATTGTAGTTGTTAATAAGAGGTTTAGGAGGATAGCAAAACAAAGAACCAGGGCTGGAGAGATGGCTCAGTGGTTGAAAGCACTGGCTGCTCTTCCAGAGGTCCTGAGTTCAATTCCCAGCAACCACAGGGTGGCTCACAACCATCTATAATGTGATCTGACACCCTCTTCTGGCCTGCAGGTATACATGCGGATAGAGCACTGTATACATAATAAATAAATAAATCTCTTTTAAAAACAAACAAACAAACAAACAAACAAAGAACCAGATAGCAGGACCAGAACAAAACCGAACCAGACACTGAGCAAGGCAGGCATTACACCCCACAGGACCATGGCTGCCATCTGAGTCTCATGGTGGGATTAGCTGGGCTTGAACATCCTTCTCCAACTCAGCCACCTGCAGCACATGCTGCCTCTCTCTTGAGTTGTCCAGCCAGTCCCTGATGCATCCCTTGGGGGGGGGGGTGTCCCACATTCCTGCAACTCCAGTGGCCTGGGGTCTCCATGACAATCTCGACTTCACCGCTTCAGGCATGGCTCACCCAGGAACTCCCTGCCGTCACACTGACCCTATTGCACACTGCTTCTTCGCATCAGCAGCAGTCTCAAACCTCGAGGCCTGGAACTCTTGCGAAATGCCTGTGAAAGGGCACCCATGGCCACTGACCACAGTCTGATGCCTGTATTACAGCGGCCTCTGAGCACCTGGGAAGCTGGCTGAACAGGACAGACATTTCTCGAGAGCCTTCTTAAAGCAGTAAGCACTTTCTTCTCAGGCACTCTGTGGAGACAATCCCCTTCCAAATGAATTTGCATATTTTCCCACCGGGGAGTCTTCAATGCACGGGTCTAACCCTTCCAGTGACTTTTCCATCCCAGTACCTAGTGCTTGGTTTCTCGTTAATCATACCAGTCTGTAACCGTTATGGCTGCTTTGTGTTTGCTTGCCCTGTGTACATTCCTTTCCTAAGCAAACTGCTTGCTTTCTTCCTCCTCTACTTTTTCTCCCTCTCCTTGTCCCTCCCCCTTCTCCCTCCCCCCCCACCCCCATCTCCCTCAGTAGGTCTGGCTAAGAAGATTTATCAACATTGTGCCACAGCTTGAATGCTTTGCTGGCTTGTAATGTTCTCCACCAAGTCAATTAATTGTACTAAGAAAAGGCAGCTGGGGGGGGGGGGGGGGAGAAGGGGCAGATCTGGTGTCTTCTGTTAAAAAATAATAATAATAAAATAAATAAAAATAAATTTCACACACTTCCAATATACAATGGTGTAAGATGAACATTGTAGTTGTTAATAAGAGGTTTAGGAGGATAGCAAAACAAAGAACCAGGGCTGGAGAGATGGCTCAGTGGTTGAAAGCACTGGCTGCTCTTCCAGAGGTCCTGAGTTCAATTCTCAGCAACCACATGGTGGCTCACAACCATCTGTAATGAGATCTGGTTACCTTTTCTGCTGTGCAAGGGTACATGCAAGCAGAGCACTGTATATCTAATAAATAAATAAGTTAATTAATCTTTAGAAAAAAAAAGAAAGAAAGAAAGAAAGAAAAGGCAGCTGGCTATAAATGAACAAGCAGCCACAGCACACACAGGACCTGCTGGCCTGGGTTTCTCCAACCTCCCAGCCTCCACTCGTGACAGAGAAGATTGTACTCTTGCATATGTGTGTGCATGCACGTACACACATGTGCACGGGAAGTGGAGACTGGAGGACAACGTCAGCTGTCCCCAGGAATTGTTTACTTCATTGCTGAGAGGAGGCCTTTCACTGCAACTTGGCACTTACTGATTAGGCTGGGGCTGGTCAGTAGCAAGCCACAGGGATCCTCCTGTTTTCACTTTCCCCAGAGCTGGAACTATAGGCACACACCACCATGTCCTGCATTTCTGTGGGTGCTAGGGTCTGAACTCTGGGCCATCATGGGTCCTCAGGCAGCACTTCACCCACTGACCTGTTTTTCAGCCCAAATTCCCACTCTCAAGTGTTCTAAATCAGGATCCAGCCAAGAGTCTGCCATTGCATTAAGTGCTAACCTCTTTACTCTCTTTATTCTAGAATAGCCTCTTACCTTTTTCTGCCCCTGACGCTTTATTTGAACAGACCCACCTCTTGGGTGTACTCTGTGCTAATGGAAGTTACCTGACTAGCCAGAATTGTCCAGAGCAGTAAATTTAGAGCGTCTCGCTGGAAAACAGGGGTCATTTCTAACCCCCTCTAATGCCTGACTTGCTTCTAACAAGTTTGTTCTTGCAAATATCAGGGAGTCCACGAATCAGCCTGGGCCCCATGGCCACAGCTGGGCACTTTCGCCCACCAAGTGGTACAGTTTAAAAAAAAAAAAAGCTGACACAAGTTGTAGTGCTAACGGGTGAACAGGAAACAGCAGGACACGAGGGGCAGGGGTCACTCATTCTGCCCTCAAACATTTGCTACACGTCCCGTAACTGAGCTGATTCCTGCTCGTTGGCACTGTGAACTTTTTAAAAGAATGCCCACTGTTGGCTACCTCTCTCATGTGACTCTTACTAGTATATCCAGAGAAAGGAAATGAAGACTTCCCGACATGCTCTGAGCACCTGACTCTGGTTCTTTACTCTGGGAGAAGGCAAGAGTAGAGAGAGGAACGTGTGCCTTAGTGAGCTCATCGGTGTGTAATTTGTGTTTTCCCAGCAACAGCCGAGGCTGTTTATACAGCCCCTCCCCTTCCAGCTGATGTGGAACAGGTATTGCCTCTCCTACTTGTCTTACTGGGTTTTGCAAAAACACTAGGTAAGTTTCTACAGCCGCTCCTCCTGGATAGTCGAGTGCCCTCTGGTGGGCACTGGGAGGAATGCAAGCAGCAAAGCAAAAATGAACGTCCCCTGATATTTCTCATAGAAAACCTTAAGAGAAATCTATGTGCGGAGACCTGCAGTTCAGGGAGGTAGAGGCTGAAGAGCCTTGAGCTGACGGCAAGCCTGAGATATGAGGTGAGACACTGTCTCAAAAAACAAAACAATACTTAAAAAAAAAAAGGTTTAAAAAGTAACACAAAAATCTACATTTGAGTTCCTGAGAATTCATGTGTGGACGTTTTCAGTTTTCCTTAAGTAAGGTGTTAAGCAAGATAGCATCTCAGTGGGGGTGGGGTGTTCAAGTGACAGACCATTTCTTTCTTTAATCACTCAAACCAAATAACTAACAATTTTCATTCCCTTAGATACAAATGATAATAGAGTTCACTAGTCAAACACACCCTGGCCGCCCCCCCCCTCCCGAGTCATAAATCAAAGGGACGAAGTGGCGCTAATGACAGGTTGTAGGGTCACCCACAGCAGAGCAGGGGTTCGACCTTGTAGAGATGTGGGCATGGCGGGCTGGAGGGAGACGGAGTGGCTATCCTCTGATTCCCACCCTGAACTTCGTGGGCCATGTATGTGTATTGCCTAGGGCGAGTCTGGCCCTGGTTCCTCCTACCAGAGTGAGAAGGACTGAGAAGCTGACACAGGGGCACTGACTACCATGTAGATGGCATGTAGGTCATGTGACCCAGCTTCTAGGACTAATGGCTGCTTTAACCACTGCCTTAATGGAGCTGCTTAGCCCAGATAATGAATAGCTGGTGTAGCTCAGCCTCTAGGAGGGCCGTAGAAGAGTCGCCACCCCTAGCTAACCCCCCCCCCCCCCACAGCTTCAGGCTGGGTGCCAGAGTTACTCGGGGGCTTTCTGCCATAAATCACAGGGCAGGGTGCAGCACAAGGCCCCAATTAGCTTTTGCAACTGTGCTTATAGAAGAGCTACAGTCATTTAGCCCGGAGCCAAGGGTGCCAGGCCCCACCCTTCCATAAATGTGGGCCGAGGAGATGGCGTGTGGCTGCTTCCTGATAAGAATTGCCAAAGTACAAGGCTAGACAGAAATGGATCCTGGGAGGAACAAGGGTCAACTCGGGAAATGTCCTCAATCACTGGCTTCTCTGTTGTCTTTAAACAAAATGCCAAATGCTCAATTTTACCAATAAAGACTCAGGGGTCAGATGCTGGGGTGAAAGCCTGCTAGCTCAGAGAGGTAGAGAAAGAACCCAGCTGACCTTCTTACTCAGAAGGAAAAAGCCCCTTCTCCATGCTGTCTTAAAAACCCTTTAAACTGACTGCTTCTCCTTTCTACTTCCTGTGTGTTTCTCCTTATTCGTCCCCTGGACTTCCTCTCACTCTCTGTTTTTTTTCTTTTTTTCTATGTTCACTTCTTGTTAACTGGTTTCTTGCTCCATCTTTTGACCTGTGGTTGACTTTACTTAATCCTGTTTACAGAAAGTTCTTGGATTAGAAGCGTGTGCTAGGGCTGAGACACACCACAACAAGAAACAGGTTTTTTTTTTTTTTTTCCAGTACACAGTCACCGGGTTCACAGTGTGATCAAATATCCTGCGTTCTGTCACCAAGCCATCTGAACTCTGGTTTGGGGCTGTCTGCCATCTCTCCAGGTTCCATTCAAACCTGCCCAGCTCTTCTCAGTCCTCAGTGAGGCAGCCAGAGTGATCTGTGTACCTTGGTTAGGTTACCCACTCTCCACTCAAACTCATCAGTGATTTCCTGTCACAATTGGACCAAACACCTCCAAGGTCCAGGAAATCTGTCCCCAGATCACCTGCCACCTGTCCCTCGGTCCCTCTTAGTGCATCTGCTAACCCCCCTTCCCTCCAGCCCATGGCCTCTGCTGCATTCCAGGCACACTCCTGTCCCAGGGCCCCTGTCCAAGCTGTCCTCTCTGGCCTGAAGTGCACATGGTTGGGATTCCCTGACCACAGGATGGAGAAAAGCTGTGCCACCCTCTAGTGCTTGCTTTATTTCATTCTGTAGCATTTAATATTTATTTATATGTTTATCATTTGTACAGTGCTCTGTCTGCGTGTACACCTGCAGGCCAGTAGAGGGCATCAGATCACATCATAAATGGTTATGTGGTTGCTGGGAATTGAACTCAGGACCTCTGGAAGAGAAGTCAGTGCTCTTAACCTCTGGGCCACCTCTCCAGCCCCATTCTGTAGCATTTATACCCTGGAGTACATGGACTGACTAATTTATGGTCTATCTACCCACAAAACTATAAAAAACAATAACAACATCAACAAAAATCCCCCCACAAAACCCAAAGCAAACAAAACAAAAAACCAAAGAAGGCAGAGTTTAACGCTGGCCTCTCCCCTTGTTGGACAGTCCCCAGCACACTTCTTCATTTCCCACTGCCCCTCTGTCTACAGCATTTATCTTCTCTGTAGTTTCCTAAGGTAGAACTCGCCGGTCTTTAGTCTTGCTTTTTTGCTTATTTGTTTTGGTTTTCTGAGGAGGTTCTTTTTTGAAAGATTTACTTATTTACATATACAATGTTCTGCCTGCATACGTGACTGCCCGCCAGAAGAGAGCACCAGATCTCATTGTAGATGGTTCTCAGCCACCATGTGGTTGCTGGGGAATTGAACTTAGGACCTCTGGAAGAGCAGGCAGTTGCTCTTAACCTCTGAGCCATCTCTCCAGCTTTTCTCACAGAAAGACACCCATGTGAGAGGAAGTCAGCAAAACTACTGTGTAGGGTAGTGCTTATGTCATCTTGACACAAGCTAAAGTCACCTGAGAGGAGGGAATCTCAATTAAGAAAATGCTTCCATAAAATTGGGCTGGAGGCAAGCCTTCAAGGCATTTTCTTAATTAGTGATTGATGGGGGAGGGCCCAACCCATTGTGTGTGGTGCCATCCCTGGGCAGGCTGAGCAAGCCATGTGGGGCAAGCCAGTAAGCAGCACTCCTCCAGGGTCTCTGTATCAGCTCCTGCCCCAAGTTCCTGACCTATTTGAGTTCCTGTCCTGACTTTCTTAGATGATACACAGTGGTGCTGAAGTGTAAGCCGAACAAACCCTTTCCCCCTAAGTAGTTTGGTCATGGTATAGCAACCCTAACTAAGACAGCCACACACCCTGTAAATGCTTGACAGCAGATAGCTGCCTTTGGGAGCTCGGAAACAGTGGTTTCCTTGGCAGCTGTGGACTGCTGCATCTTGTATGATCCCAGGGATTGACCTAACTGGGGCAGTGAGAGAATGACGTAAGGCCAGATACACAGACAGAGAACAGCTGAGATGGAGTGGGCTAGGCTCTCTGGCAAGAGGCTTCAGCACTCTGGGAGCTCTGCATGTTTATTATAGACACGCAAACAAGGAGGTATGGTTAGACAATCTCCGTAGCGGCAGGGTCTGTAGGGAAACAGATTTCAGGCTGCAAACATCCAAGGGAGAACGCTATGATGGGCATTTTCTGGACATACCGTCAACACTAACATTCAGACTAGAGGCGATGCCATCCACAGGTTGTAGGTGTTGGTCTTTGGTATGGCTATACTTATTTCAAAAGCACACATCTTCTCAGGACTTCACTCACTACAGTGGACCAGTGTAAGCATAATGTTATTGTGCCCTGTGTAAAGATTCAAATGCTGATTTCTATGCCCCCATATCTGTTTGTGAATCCTTGTTCTGAGAACGTCCTGTCTCAATGTTGTGCAAACATTGCTCCCCAGTTGTTCCCTGATATGTCAATATAGAAGCTTAACAGACAATGACTGAGCAGGGGAGAAAATAGGGCTGGACTTCCTGCCAGCCAGGGGAGGAGGAGGAAAGAAAAAGGAAGTAAGAATTCAGCCACAAGGAGAGGTCCAGGAGACATCACTAGAGAGTAGCTGGAGCAGAGAAAGCCATAAAATGCAAGCACCACAGGGATTTTGGCTGGGAATCAGCCAGATTGGATTAGAGGGTTAAAAATAGATGAATACTGCTCAGTTATTGTGCTATAAAGCTTGTTAAATATAATAGCTCAGTTTCAATTATTTGGGTGCTAGCTGGATTGAGAGGAAAATGGCAATACAAATTTAAAATAACCGCTAACAGACCGGCCTCATCGTCTTCTTCCTACAGGAAGAAAGGTACCCACTGGGTAGCCTTTTCACCTGGAAAGGCTGGTTTGAAATGCAGATGTTTCCCTCACATTCTTCATACACAGTGTAGGGCAGCCATGCTGGAGTTCTCAGAATGACAAAGCTGAGTTGGCTTTGTGTGTGACAACTCTGACTGGACTCAAGAGTCCGATAACCATATGATCAGGAGGACACATAACAGTCCTTGTCTTAGCGACTGCAAGATCTCCAATGGTCATAGCTGACACACCCGCTGAACTGTTTATCCTCTCAGCGTGAGACAGGAAGAATTAAGAAGAAGATAGCCAACTACTGGCAGAAGCAGGAATGGAATCGTTTTTCCTTTCCCCTCTCAGCTGGTCTGCTCCTTTTCCTCCAGACCTCAGCTCTCTGACTTCCTCCATGCTCCCTAGTTTTCTGCTTGCTGTTTGGTTAATTTTGTGTGTATGGGGTGTTTTGCCTGCATGTATGTCTGTGTACCACATGCATGCATGCTGTGCCCCTGGAAGCCAGACTGGCCACCAAAGCCCCCAGAACTAGAGTTTAGACAGCTGTGAGCCACCATGGAGGTGCTGGAAATTGATCAGTGCTCTCAGCTGCTAGCCCATCTCTCAAGCCCCGTTCGCTTGTTTGAGGCAGGGCATCATGTAGCTCAGGCTGTCTTGACACTCACTATGTTTTCGAGTATAGCTTTGTGTTTCAGTCAGCACCTCCTGAGTATTAGACTACAGCAGGTACCATCATGCCCACTTCCTACCTTGCTCTTGGACTCCATCCCCACTCTCAGCCCTAGCTCTACATATACAAAAACTGACCAGAGCACTGGCTGCTCTTCCAAAAGTCATGAGTTCAATTCCTAGCAACCACATGGTGGCTCACAGCCATCTTTTGTGAGATCTGGTGTCCTCTTCTGGCAAGCGGGAGTACATGCAGGCAAAACCACTCTACGCATAATAAATAAATACATCTTAAGAAAAAAGAACTAACCAATCAGTTGTCTTTTGCATCCCCCTTCTACTCCACCCCTCACCGGTTCAAGGATCCTCATAGTTGACTTATGGTGGGGTTTGTACTGCTTGCACATAGCCTTAGGAGTTGAGGCCTTGGTCTCCAACTGGACGCACACACTATTGAGAGGTGACTGGCTCGAGGGGGTGCTAACTTCACCACAAATTAACTCCTTGATGACTTCATTACCAATTGTGCTCTTTGGAAGTGGTGAGCCAATCAGAGGGAGTATGTCACCGGGAACATCCCCAGTGTGGTCCTTCCTTCTCAACTCTCGGATGCCTAGTTACTGTGTGAAGTGAGCAGGTGTGCTCCACCACATCCTCCTCAAAACTGCTGTCACCGTGTTCTGTGTCACCACAGGCCCGTAACGGTAGAGCAAGTGGCTACGGTGGGCTGAGACCTCTGAGCTCAAGAACAGAAATAACTCCGCGTTGTAAACGTCAGGCATCTTGTCACAGCAACAAAACGCTGACTCATACAAGTCAACCCATTTGTACGTTGGAAATAGAAGTGTGTAATGAACTTCTTACACACAGCTTACTGAGCATGCCAGCTGAGTCATAGGGCCCACTGCAGTCTCTACTGCTCCCTGTGCTCATGAGGGTATACAGAAGACACAACTCACAGCCGCCACTACCCAGCACTGAGAGAGAAGACAAGGTTACCTATCACTGGCCCTGTATCATACTTAGCTTCTGTCAACTTGCCACAAACCCGAGAAGACTTGGGGTCTCACTGAGGAATTCCACCCCCCGCCCCCGTCAATCTGGCCCATGAGTGTGTCTGCGAGCGTTCAGTTAATTGCTCATTAATGCAAGCGGGCCCAGACCACTGTGGGCAGGTGGGCCTGGGTAGTATAAAAACAGTAGGTGAGAAACCCAGGGAAGCAAGCCAGTAAGCAGTGTTCCTCTGTGGTCTCTGTGTCAGTGTCTGCTTTGGCTTCCCTGGAGGATGGACTGTGACACAGAAGTGTAAGCTAAGATAAATCCTTGCCTCCCCTCAGTTGGTTTTGGTCAGCATTCGATCACAAGAGAAAAGCAAACCATGACACTCTAGAATAGATATAAATTCAAAACTCATTGTCTGATTTCTCTTTGAGGTCTTTGTTTTTATACTGCCTTCTTTTTTAGAAGTTTTTACTCATTTATCTTTATTTCATGTGTACGAGTGTTTGGCTTGCACGTTTGGTAGGCTCTGTACAACATACATGCAGTGCCGGCAGTGGCCAGAAGGTGGCATCATATTTCCTGGAACTAGAGTTACAGATAGCGGTAAACCACATACGGGTGCTGGGAATTGAACTCAGGGCCTCTGGAAGAGCAGCCAGTGATTTTAACTGGGGAACCATCTCTCCAGGCTCTGCGTTGTTTTCTCTTTCTAGCCACCAGCAGTATAGTAGGCTGAGCTGATGACATGAACAAACAGGCACAAGGCAGCTTCTGAGACTGTGAAGCATCTGGTGGCCAAGCCAGAAAAGGATACAACGGTTTAAGTTGAGGATTTGTAACTTAAACCTTTGTACGCTGAGGGCCATCTGTAGTGTGAGAGTCTTTGACCTGGAGTTCCAGACTCTGGCAGAGGCCTTAGAGTCAAGAGACTCCCATCACTGAGTCAAAAAATGGGAAGTGGGGTGGGGCTACAGAGCTTCAGGGCCCACCCCCAGTTGTCTACGTCTTTTAAAATTTATTTATTTATTTATTTATTTTGGTTTTTCGAGACAGGGTTTCTCAGTGTAGCCTTGGCTGTCCTGGACTCGCATTGTAGACCAAGCTGGCCTCGAACTCACAGGGATCCACCTGCCTCTGCCTCCCGCGTGCTGGGATTAAAGGTGTGCGCCACCACCGCCCAGCTTTGTCTACATCTTTTAGTGAGGCTTCCACCCTTTAAAGATTCCAACAACCTTCCCAAACAGCGCCACCTGCTGGGAGACCAGGAGGGAGATTTCATGCTCAAACCACCAGGGGATCTACCCCTTCCTGGTCCTAAAAAGTTACTAATCACTATTAATGTTAATGACAAGTTATTCTTGTAAGCATGTCTTCTGAGGTTTACTGTGTTGTAAATGAGTGAATGTGGTGGGCCACGGGCTTAATTTGACTTCCTATTGACAGCTGTACAGACTCCTGGTACCCTGGCTGCCTTGAACAAAGAAACTCCAACCAAGCAGGCAGCCATTGTAATGTTATAACGTGCCATGGTGCTACAACATTATAGCACCAGCGGTTCAGAACATTCCACAGTCGTCTTGAGGAAGCTGTACAACAACTGCGGCTACTTGCTGCTGACACGTGGCCCCAGCTATGACTGGAGCACTGAAATCTCCCCGAAATCATTCTCACACCGGTGACCTTGCAGAGAGACAGATGTGACTTTTGACATGACCGGCATAAACACAGCCCCTCATTCGCACAAAGGCCTGTTGGGTGATTGGTGCAGAAAGTTGGCTATTCAGCTCACTGTATGGGCCGTACTGGAGATACCCTCCTGTGCTGGTTCCTGGTGTTGTGACATTAAACCCAATAAAATGATCCTCTCAAGTGGTCTTTTCTGGTCTACTGTTGCTAGCCATCAGTTGTAGGCTGGGCGGACCTGGTAAACTGAAGGAAGCAGACACTAGAGCAACTGCAGCGATGACAGAACTGGAGAGCTACACAAGCACCAGAGCTGGAAAGTTGACAGCTGTGACAGGCACAGAAATACTGGAGCTACAGCGGGGCTGCCGAGTGACCTCCACAGAAGTGGTGCTACGGGAGTAGTGAGCCAAGACTGCAGCAGTGGGAGAGCTACAGGAATGGCTGGTGGCCTCGAAAGGGCGGAGATGGGGCTGGTAAGAGGAGCAGTGGCGTGACAGGAGAGGGGTGACAACAGCAAGATGACAACAGAGCAGTAGAAAAGACATTGACAGCAATACCAGCAGACGCTATGGTGGTGACGCTGGAGCAGCAACACTAGTCTCTACCTAGGCCTACACAGGAGCAGAAGGACGCTTTAGCAGAGGGGTAAACACCTTGATCCCTGATGATCCTAGAGGGCTCCACCCACTCCTGCACTACTGCTGCCCCGCCCACCGCTGCTTCTGCCCCGCCCACCACTGCTATCCCGCCTACTGCTGCTTCTGCCCCGCCCACCACTGCTATCCCGCCTACCGCTGCTTCTGCCCCGCCCACCACATAAAAGTAACTTTGATTCTCCTGGCTCAGTTGTCCTCTGTGACGCTAACTGCCCCCTTCTGCTAACCTAGACCTAGTCCTGGAAGCTTCTAGCCTCCGTACAATCTAACCTAGGCCCAGAGTGTTTTCAGCCTCTGAGACTTACTGCTTAACAAACTCACCCTTACTTGTTCTTTCTGAACTCTGGGCTGGCTGGTTCAACTCAGCTATTCTGGCTCAAACTCTTCTCCGAGCTGACTAATTTAATCTGGCTTCTCTCTTGGCACAGAATTGCTCTGCTTGTCCTCAAACTAACTCAGCCATCTACTGTAATCTTCCGGCTTTTTCTCATTTACTGGTTCGTTCCATCTTCACCTGAGTTCTTTCTCTGCAACCCATCTCTCTGTTACTGTCCTGGCAAAAACTGTCTCCTCTCTCTGAAAAAAACTGCCTCTTAAGTAGCTTCCCTTTCCTCTCTCTTCTCTTGAGAATTGGGCGTATCCTATTCTGTTAGAGCTTCTCTGATTCATCATCTTTTCTGCCACTCAATTAGACATCACTTTCAAACATGGGCGCTTCCTTCTACAAACTAACTTTACCTTCCTTTGGGATTAAAGGCATGTGCTACCTGGATACTTTACCTGATACTTGCTTGATACCAGGCTGGCCTTGAATTCAGATCTGTTTGTCTCTGTCTCCTGGATTAAAGGAGTGTTTGTAGCCAGGATTGTTGGTGCACACCTTTAATCCCAGCACTCAGGAGGCAGAGGCAGGCTGTGAGTTTGAGGCCAGCTGGTCTACAAAGTGAGTCTAGGACTGCCATGACTACACAGAGAAACACTGTCTCAAAAAAAAAAAAAAAAAAAAAAAAAAAAAAAAAGTGTGTTTGTATTACAGCCAGAACACACAGACCTAGAAAATCTTTGGATGTGATCTCTTGTCAGAACAGCATGTTCTGAATTAACATTCCTGTACAGGTGAGGTGGCACACATACAGCCTATGGTGGTTTGAATGAGAATGACTCCCATAGGCTCATATGTGTGAATTCTTCATCCCCACTTGGTGGAACTGCTTGGGAAGGATGAGTAGGGTGACCTTGTTGGAGGAAGTATATCACTGGGGAAGGGAGGGCTTTGAAGTTTCAAAAGTCTTGAGCCATCCAAGTCTCCACCCCCCCCCCAACCCCCTGCCCTCAACCTGCAGAACAAGATGTAAATGCTCAGCTGTTCCTGTTTCACACCTTTGCTCTGCCACTATGGACTCTAACTCTCTGAAACCATAAGCTCCAAATTAAATGCATTCTTTCATACACTGCTTTGGTTATGGTGATTTATCACAGCAACAGAAAGGTAACTAAGACAGAGCCCACTTAGCATCAAGACTGCCTCTACAAAGCCCCCAAATGATACAATGACAGTCAAGACTGTTACCACCTCTCTGTGAGTAAAGCTGTGTCCTAACAGCTTTTGGCCTTAACCTCCCTGTAGCGAAGTGACAGGCAAGGGACACCTGTCTATAGGGGCCATACCAGTAATGTGAATGTGTGAACCAAACGTCAGCCAGGAGAGCTAAGAATCCCAGCTCTTAACTAACATGGGCCATCTGGGCATGTGAGTCTTCTCTTCAGTCCCAGTACTCAGGAAGCTGAGGCAGGAGGATGAGAAGTTCAAGGTCACCTCAGGCTATACAATAAGACTTTGTCTCAACAAACTAAAAACAAACAGACAAGCCAAGAAGTAAACAAAAAACAAAACAAAAACCAGGAGCCACAGAGATGGCTTGGGGGTTAAGAGCCCTTGCTGCTGTATTGCAGACCTGTGGTCAATTTCTGGTACCCACGCAGTGCTCATGATGCTCTGTAACTCCAGTTCCAGGGGATCTGATGCCCTGTTCTAGATTCTGTGGGCACCAGGCATGAACATGGTGGACAGACATGCCTGCAGGTGAAACATTCACACAGATAAAATAGAAACCAACCAACCAAGGAATCAATCAGTCAGTCAATGAATCAGTCTCTCAGCTACTACATTCAGTGCAGTTTAAACATAAATTCTGGGCTGGTCTGCAGCTATGACTCACAAGAATAAAAATAGTATTGCTCATTCCTTTAGGAGCTACTCAGCCCTTTCGGTATAAGAGACATGGGCGTGGCATCTGTCCTCTTTATAAGCTCATGTGGCCTGAGTCAGGGAGCAGGGATATGAACAAGAGAGCAGTTAGGGCAGCTGTTCCTCCAGGGATGGGCCCAGGCAGGCTCCCCTAATGGTATGCGAGGTAGCTATAGTGACCACACTTCCAATTTGGCACATAGATCTCGCCCAGTTGGGAAACACGTGTCAGGAAAGAGAGAGGCATCTGTTAGCCTGCAAAGCTCTCTGCCCCATGATTCTCTTGGTTTGACTGTGTGACCCCCGCCCCCCCAAAGGCATCTGTGACCCTTCTCTGTCATTCAGGAGCAGGGCTGGATTTGACTGTTAATTTGCGCTATGCAAACAAACCCATGGGCAAAGTGCCATTGCTGGCATTTAAAACACAACTTAGAGAGAAAGAGAGAGAGAGAGAGAGAACAGTGCAGCAAAGAATAAAAGGACCTGTCAGTCAGCGGTGGCCTTCTGTGCATTCAGCCTGTCATAGCTCTGCCACCTAGACCCGATGCAGAGGAGCTTCTCAATTAACAGGGACTTAATGGGAGGATATGTTGGCTTGGTGAAAACTTTGTGGAGCCTCAGGGAGGCCCCAGACTGCTGGGTGCTTCTCTGCCTGCATAGGTCACAGCTCTTAGCTCGGCTTCCCGGGGACAGCTGCCTGCAAGCTGCTCAAACAAGCAGGAGAGGATGAAAGTCAACATACAACAGCCTGCGTGACAATAAGCCCCTCTGTGACAGACAGGGGACAGTGTGAAGTCTCCAGTGATGCGCATCCCTCCACTTGTCCCCTACTTCCTGCAAATCACTCACCCAGGCAATCCACTGGGGAGTGGAAGAGGCCACAGATACACATTCACCAGGGCAACCTGTTGGCAGTGAGATCACAAGAGATGGCACCGTTTGTCTCCTAGCACATCAGGAGCCATTTTGGCAAGAGCTAGACCTGTCATTTCTAGGGTGGGCCGGGTCCATGGGTTATTAATTGGCAGCTTGAATCCATAGAAGGGTTGGCAGGGTGGGGGCAGATTCGGCTATCTCTGATTACAGGGCCACTTAGACCCTCATCCAGCTGACCTTGTACTGTGGGGCCACGATGCCCACTTTCTTCGTTTCTATACACACCCACAGTTGAGAGGGAGAGTAGAGTCCCGCTTTTTTACACAGCTTCTTACACCCACAAATTGTGATTTAACTTGTTTCAAAATACTTTTTACTTTTCTCATTCATTGTCTCTTTACCCAACCTATCATCCAAGCAACCACTGTTAAAACTGCCAGCAGGCCCACTTGCTGGAGAGCCCGAGAAAGATCTTTGATTCTATGAGTTAAGTTCTTTCTGCTCTAGAGAAACAGAGGAGGAAATAAGCATAGGCTGAGGAAGGGGAGACACAGTTAAGAAATGGAGTCCCAAGTGCTGTCCTGCCGTGACTGCCAATGTGACCCAAAAGTGGGTCACCTCATTTGTAGGAAGAGCCCCAGGTTTCCACTGTGCGGAGCGAGCATTGGTATGGGTTCCTTCATCCCTATACTCTACCATCTTTGGTTGTGAAGACGTTGTATTGGAACCAGATGTGGTCTTGCAGACCTGTAGTCTCAGCACTTGCGAGGCTGAGGCAGGAGGATCTGGGGCTTGAGGCCATTGTGGGCCACATTGATAGCTCCCTGTCATGAGCCAATAAACAACACCTCAAGTGAGAAAGGTCTTTAAGACAAACGTCTCTGACTTTGTGGGAGGAGAAGGCGGGTTCAGATCATTCACTGGCATTTAGTTGCTGAATAGGGGTTGTGTGCACCCTTGTGTGCAAGGGGAGGGGCTGAGGTGGTAGAGAGGCACCCCAACGATCACGCCAGGTATGTCCTTGACTTCACAGATGGATCTGGAGATATATGGGTTAGCCAGGTAGACAAACCTGTATCTGAAACATTCTGAAAAATCCATTTGCGTGAGAGGATTTGAGGAAATCGGTTATGATGGGCTTTGTCAGGTGGCTTGAATAAATCGAAGCCAGCTAGTCTGGCAAACAATTTCAGATCTATAGCTCCCACCGACTCCTCACGGGTGACAGTTACTTTAGTGACTGAGCTGTGGGATGGGGCCAGGCCGGAACAAAAGGCATTAGAAATGATGCTTATCCAAGTGAAAACTAATTTGTTTATTGAGCAACAAAGACTCAATTCGTCTCAGCACTTTAAGGCTGGTGAGATATCAGAGGATGGTTTACACTGCTCACTCCCTTCTTATATTAGACATGGATGTGACAAAGAGCCAGGCATCTCCATCTGGATGCATGATATTCCAGGCACAGAGGCAATGCGACTGTCATTAAAGGGGCAAAATGGAGTAGGCATGGATACCCGTATGGCAATGGAGTCAGCATGTGGCAGGCAGGTAGTGAGTGGGAAATGCCAGCAGTGTGGAGAAGCAGAGGGCTTTCTTTTGTGCTCCGGATAGTCTTCACACAACAATGCAAGAAGTTAAAGGGAATAAATTAACTTTAAAAAGCAGACCAAGCTCATTGTCAAAAGAAAGGTCAAGACTTAAGACTGTGCTGTGCCCCTTAGCACAAAAGGCGGGCAGGCTGTGGAGAGGACACTGGAGGAGAGGACGGGATCGGTCCTTTGGTAAAGATGGCACAGGCACCTTAGAGTTTCATGAGCTCAAAAAGGTCCACATCAGGTTTAGGCTATAGCTTAGCATGCACAAAATCCTAGGTTTAATCCTTAACCCTGCACAACAGCAGGCAGGAAGGGAGGAAAGATCACACCAACAGATGCACACATCAGCCAGAACGAACTTTTCTAGAGCTGTGGTCTGATTGTGGTCTGAATGTGTTCATTGTCCAGCAGGGCCTGAGTTCCATGAACAGTGTGCTGGTCCAGGTGCCACTTGCTTCCTGACAAAAACAGGTGGATGTCAAGATCAAAGGTCCAGTTTCTCGCTCAGGAGTGGCTTAGAGCACTAAAGGCGAGGCCTGTGGGCTAGGCCAGGTTGTTTTTTCCCCCATGGAGTGTTACAGTTACCTCTCTTAGAATGAGATTGCTGGTATGAGGCAGCAGTGGAAACTCAGGCATTCCACGAGCCTGTGATGATGGCACCAAAAGTGTTACAGCCCTTTGGTAAGCTGCCATGCTAAGCGCAGAGAAAGTGGGAAGACGCCCCAAACCCCTAAACTGGTAGGCCCAGTGAGAGAAGGTGCTTTGCAATCAGCACAGATCTCTTGCCAAGGCAGCTCCGCCATCCCTGCCTGACCACCCAGCAGTCAAGCCCCAGGCATCCAGCTGTGATTCTCCAGGGAGGAGGGGAGCTCTCCCTTCCTCCCACCCCCACCCCCCCGCCCGAATAAATGGAGTCTCGAACTGTCATGGTGGAGGAATGGCACAAGCAGAAGAGAGAGTTTATTTATAAACCTTGGGCAGTGGGAGGGTTTCAAGGGTGAGTATGTGTGATTTGCTAGGGCCAGAGGTATTAGAGATACTTAGTTTACATGTAACAAAACAGTCTTATCATAAGAGGGGGAAAGCAGTATCTAATTATCCTATGAGTGGGGGAAGATCTCCAGGAAAAGTCAAAGGTCATTGGTTGAAAGCCAAGACACCAAGGTATCTTATTAGCATAGGGTGGGTGTCTCCAGGAATCCCCAGGCGCTTGCTGAACAGGCTTCTTATCAAGAAAGGTCTGTTGTAGTCTCCCTGCTGGCTATGTGATACTCCTTAGAGTTTCTAGGGTTCAGGTAGCGAGGGGATCCCACTGAGAAAGGGAGTCCGTAGCTGTATGCTGAGCTCAGAGGCTATCTGGAAGCACCAGGCTTCTCCCTTTCCAGAAGAGTCCCATAGGTGCTCAGGCTGAGTTCTCACTCTGGGGTTCAAGTGATCCCCTGCCTAATTCTTTTTTGAGTTGCTGGGACTCACACAATACCACCATAACTGGTAAATGTAGAGAGACTAACTCTGTCCTTTCTGACAAACCCCAAGAAGGTATGGGTTCAAACCAGGCTCTGACAACACAACTGTGTCACCGCTATGACAAAATGCCTGGAATAAGCAACTTTAAAAAGCAGAAAGGTTTCTTTGGCTCACAGTTTCAGAGACTGCATTCTTGGCCACTCAGCTCCATTGTTTATGGACCCGTGTGGTGAGGCAGAGCATCACTGCCACATGCATGGAGGAGGACAGCTATTCAGCTGGTGGCCAGGAGGAAAGCTACTCAGCAGAAAGGGGTCTCGCTATATAGCTCTGGCCACCTGAAAGGTACTATATAGACCAGGCTAGCCTTGAACACACAGAGAGCTAAGCAGCCTCCACCTTCAAGTGCTAGGATTAAAGGTGTGTGCCACCATGCCCAGCTGTTGTTTACTTGCTTTTTGTTTTTGTTTTTGTTTTTTTTCATTTGTTTGTTTGTTTTAAAGACAGGGACTCCCTACATAGTCTAGGCTGGACTACTAGTCTAGTCCTGGAATCTTTCTTCAGTTTTGGATGGTGGCATTACAGCATACCTGACTGTACGCCTGTTTCTGCCTTTTCAAAACAGTCTGTTGTAAAAAAAACAAAACAAAACAAAAAAACAAAAACAAAACAAAAAAAAAACTAACACAACCGTGCTAGTTCCCTCACCACATCTCTTGATTGCATCAAGAAGCCACTTGAGTGACTGGTCTCCAGGTGTGTGCAAACTGGGTTAGTTATAAATAAAGCCACCAAACCTTAGACGATAATTCTATATTGCAGTGTTGAAAGGCATCTCAGCCTGTGTAAGAGCGAGCACACCATTATTTTCACATAATGACTATGTTAACTTTTTGTATCTGATGTAGCTGCAGAAGGGAGGGGGTCCCCATGCTGGCTCATAGCTGGGGAGGGTTCATGGCAGGAAGCCTGGGGGAGAAACTGACCTCGTGCCCCACAGGAATCAAGGAGAGAGAGAGAGAGAGAGAGAGAGAGAGAGAGAGAGAGAGAGAGAGAGAGAGAGAGAGAGAGAGAGAGAGAGAAAATGCCTGCCTTCTCCTTCCCCCATTTCATTCCATGTGGGCCCCAGCCTGGGGATGCTGCCTTGCACATTGAGGGCGGGTCTTCCCTCCTTAGTTAGCCCTCTATAGACACACTCTCAGAGACAAGCTCCCAGCTCAGAGGGTAAATGCGGTAAGGCCGACAGGCCGAGTTATAGAACCCTGGTAACTGTCAGTGAGGGCACAGCACAGAGCCGGATCACGGGTAGAAAGAAAGGCTTATGGGGGATCGAACCCCAAGGCTTTCTCTTGGGAGGGGCAGAGAGAAGCAAAGTGATGGAAAAGCAGGACAGTGAGCAGGGTGGGGCCTTAGAGTCGACCTAGGCAGTTCAGATGACTGGGAGCCAGATGCCCTTGATGGAGGTGGTTGACCTTTGGGATGGATTAAAGGAGGTTCCTGGCATACAGAAACCCACCTTTAGGGTTGTTTTACTCAGCCAGAGTTCTTCTGTTTAGAGCACTGTCGCCAGCACTGCCATTTTGGGGGCCACTTTGGACCTCACAGTAACAATGGAGAACTCCACAACGCTGCCCTCTGACATCCACGCTTGAACACACGTAACAACAATGAATAAAAATTCTTTAAAAGACTAAGCATCACAGTGGAAAAATCTGTCTGGTGGGGTTTTCAAAACATATTAAGCAATTTTTAAAATATATATTCTAAGACTATCTCTTAACATATACAAAATATTTAGTAAGGAGTCATTGGCCAAGAGTCAAGGTTTCAAGAAAAACTGTTTACTGTGCCTTCTGAATTTCAACTATATGATGAATATATATTATATAAAATAACAAAATTAAATATTTTATTTAGTTATTTGTGCACATGAGTGTGTGTGTGTGTATGTGTGCACATGTGTTGTGCACTTATGCATACAGGTGCATGTGCACATGCCTGTGGAGACCAGATGCTGTTATCAGGGTCTTCTTTGATTACTGTGCATTTTATTTTTTGAGACAAGGCCTCTCCTTGACCCTGGAGCTCAGTTATTGGTTAGGCTCTCTGGTCAGTGACTCTAGGGATCTGCCTGTCTCTGTCCACACAATTCTGGGGTAATAGACATGAGCAGAAGTAAACAGGTTTTTTGGTTTGGTTTGTTTTTTTTTTTTTAATTTGGGGTCTGAGGATCCCAACTCAGATTCCTACTGAGTCATCTCCAGAGCCCTGGGTAGGCAATTTTAAGCCATTTAGATCTTATATCAGGGCAGTTAAGGGACAGAAAGTTCTGGGCTTTAGTTGAGTCATATAAGTAAACCAGCAAACCATTTTTCTCCCTTTTAGAAATCACCTTGATGGTGGCACCTTCCAACCCAACTGACCTGATCCCTTTGTCTCTGGTGTCTCCACATAAGCAAAGGCCCTGTGTTTGTTGGTGAATTAAGGACTCAGCCGGGGACCTCTTTTTAGCCTGTGCTCATGTGCTTGGTGTCCTTAACTAGTATATACACTGATGGCCCCCCGGGGAGTCCAGCTGAACCTCCCCTATAAACTTGGCTCTTATAACCAAATGCTCACTCAACATCCCTCCCTTGGACGTTGTCACGGCAAAACAAGCAGGTCCAGTCCTCTCCGTGTACTGGCTGCCTGACCGGTACACAGAGGTATTGCTCTACCACCTGGCAGGTCTTACCGCAAAGCCATTTCTCCCTCACACCCCACATTTAATCGTGAGCCTCACTGCCCGCCCAGCCTGTTCCTCGTTTCCCCTTCTCTTCTTGCGCAACCTTATGTTGGTCAGCCCTCTGCCGCTGTGACAAAAGGACTTGAGAAAGTCAAGCTAAGGGAGGGAGAAGGGATTTGGTCTTATAATTTTCTGCCCACGGTCACTTGGCTCCATTGTCCTTGGGCAATGGTGAGACAGAGCATTGTGTGTGTGGCAGGGGGGAGTGTGCAATGGAGCATAAATGCTAACCCCACGGCAGCAGGAGACAGAGAGGGTCCAAGGGCAAGATAAACTCTTCAATGACGTGTTCCTCATGACTTACATCTTCCAACTAGGCCCCACGTCTAAGATGCCCACCACCTCCCCATTGCATCATCAGTAGGGGACCAAGCCCTCAACACATGGGCCTTTGCAGGACAGTTAAGAACCAATGAATGATAAGCTCCCAATGGTGTCCCCATATTTGCTCTTCAAACACAGTCACCAGAATCTGGCTAAAACCTTACTTGGACTTGTTAGAGTGTTTCCTATATGCAGCCCATAATACTGTATACCAGTACTTGTCAATCTTCCTAATGCTATGACCCTTTGGTACAGTTCTTAATGTTACGGTGACCCCAGCCATAAAATTATTTTCATTGCTACTTCATAACTACAGCTTTGCTACTGTTATGAATCATAATGTAGGGGCTGGGGAGATGGCTCAGAGGTTAAGAACATTGTCTGTTCTTCCAAAGGTCCTGAGTTCAATTCCCAGCAACCACATACTGGCTCACAACCATCTATGATGAGATTTGGTGCCCTCTTCTGGCCTGCAGGTGTATATGCAGGCAAAACATTGTATACATAATAAATAAATAAAAAATTTAAAAGATGAATAATAATGCAAATATCTATGTTTTCCAGTGGTCTTAGGTGACCCCTATGAAAGGTCATTTGATCCCCAAAGGGGTCAAAATCCACAGGTCAAGAACCATTGCTCCATTGTGATTCTAGACACAGTAGCTTCTGCATTCTTTTGGACAGGGTCTCACTATGTAGTCCTGGCTGGGCTGGAACTCACAGCACTCTGTGGGCCTCTGCCTCCCAAGTGATGGAACTAAACACCTGGCTGCCATCTATGTTCTTGCTTGAGTACCCAGGGCACACAACCTCTGTACTTGCTATGCCCTCTGCTAGGAATGCCTTCCCCCTCCCCTGCCGCAAACTCCCCCCACCCTACCCCCAACCCCCGACAGCTATGGGACTTACTTCCTCACTCTCTTCAGACAGCACATATAGAAGTCTTGGCATGTTCTGGGCCCCCGTTTTGCTCTGCCCACCTCCATCTCCACCCCCTTTCCCTTTTTTTTTGGCAGCCCATCTCAACCATGGAGGAAAACCACGTGTTCACTCACATACCTTATATGTTATCTGCCTCTCTGCCTTGGAAGCCTTCTCCATGAATGTAGGAAGGGTGGTCTGTTGTCCACATCTGGTCCTTAGATCTGTAACCACACACACAAGCACTGGAGGAAATGAACAAGTCACTCTCTGGTGCAGGTCTCTGGGCAGTGGATGCTACTATCCCATGTGCTCTGTTGTGGAAAGGCTCCTTTGGGTGGCTTCCCTGACAGCTCTCCTGGTGCCCCATTTGTTTGCTGTTCAGCACTCAGCACCTACTAAGCAGTCCCTGGCCATGCCCACCTCTGTATTCCAGCACCTGCTCTGTGTTCAGCATTGCATGGAGGTCTCTCCAGAGCCAAAGGGCCATGAGGTGTGTGGGCCAGCCAGGGCTTGGGTAGGCACAGGGGCAGCCACTGCAGTGCCAGGCACGGGTGGGGATTTGGGTTTCTCAAGAGAAACTGGAAGTTGTGGGTGCTGTGTTTGAGACAGGGTCTCATGTAGCCCAGGATGGCCTCAAATACGCTACAGTCTTGAACTTTTGGCTGTTAAGATTATAGGCCAGCTCATGCCTATAATTGCAGCACTCGGGAGGCAGAGGCAGGTGGATCACTGTGAGTTCGAGGCCAGCCTGGTCTATAAAGCGGGTCCAGGACAGCCAAGGGTACACAGAGAAACCCTGTCTCGCGGGAAAAAAAAAAAAAAGATTACAGGCCAGTGCTACTATATCTGACTTGGTTTTGTTGTTTTTAAATGATAGGCTTCCTAACTCAGGGAAACAGAAAATTGGAATACTTCTCAGCAAATAAGGTTTTTGTTGTTGTTTGTTTGTCTTGATTTTGGGTGTTTATTTGTTTTTCTGAGACATAGTTTCTCTGAGTAACTGCCTTGGCTGTCCTGGAACGCTCTTTTGCAGATTAGGCTGGCCTCAAACTGTCCACCTGTCCTTGCCTCCCTAGTGCTGGGACTAAAGGTGTGTGCCACCACTGTCTGGTTAGCAACTACGGTTTTAATTAATGGCATCCTAAGAGCCACTAGTTTGTGACCTCCCTGTAATCCGCTGACCCTGCAGAAAGCAGGTTCTGCTGCCTGGGTTACCTCTGGGATGGAATTCACCAAGAGTTGCAATACTGCAGGGGAAAAAACCCTTTTATCCTGTGTCTCATTGTTTCATAGAGTAAGTAAAGACCCTTGTTTACCGAGTTCAAGACAGTCCTCTTTGTCAGTGGCCTTTTCTAAGGAGCGTGCGTCATACATGGGCAAGCAACCCTGTGGGAAGGAAGCCTGAGCCCCGTGCATTCGAGAGGGGCTAAACTACGGGGATGAAGACTGAGAAGTTACAGGGGCGTAGGGCAAGGAGAGGAGAGAGGCTGATGGTGACGCAGGTTCCGTGGAGGTTCAAAGTCACCTCGAACTGTGGGGCACTCAGTGTTGACTCATTCGTTGGTCTCCGCAGTCTCTATCGTTAGTAAAATCCTCACAGTTGATACAGTATTGTACCTGTGGGATTTATTCGGAGCGGGCTAGATGGAAACAGGAAGCAGAAATCATTCTCTTCCTGTTCCAGGGGTTTAGTTTCCCCCATGCGCCTGTCCCATCACATGCTCTATTTCAGAAACTCAAATTGGCACAAGAGGAAGCGTCTATGCATTGAGAATTAAAGTCCTTCTACCAGGAAGTAGCTGGGACTCAGTCAACAGCCGGAGGTGGCGGGGAGCTCAGACAGACCCTCTTCTCGGTTTGTGTGATTTGAAACCTGGGGGGTGGAGGTGGGTGGGAAACTAATGCCAGCGCTGCGGGCCATTGAGGGTCTTTTTGGGAAGGTGGCTTGGTAGGGGCACATGGAGCAGGGATTAGGACTCGGGTCCCACTGTGTCTAACTCTAAGCACAGGTCCTTGTTTTCTCCTTGAGATGGAGTCTTGCTGTATAGCCCAGGCTAGCCTCAAACTCACAATCCTCTTGCCTTCCGCTTCATGGTGCTGAGTTTACAGCTGTGCCACCATGCCCGGCAAAATGCTGGGACTTGTTATCCAAGGGCACCGGAAATACCTTGGCCTCCAAGGGTCTGCCTGTAAATCTGAAAACCTCACCATACGGTCTCTGATTGGACTTCTCCTTGGGGTTGGCTTGACCTTGGCTCCCTTAAACACTGGAGCTTTTGGAAGAGTGAAGAAAGCCTAAGTCTTGAAGGGTGGCCTAGCAGGAAGATGGAACCACAAAGCCGGTTGTGGCATCCTTACAGCCCTGGCTTTGTCTCTTGTTGATATCTTTTCCCTTTGCGCCACTTTCGGCAGGTCCCGCGAGGCTGCTATGGATGGTAAGCTTGTTTCTGCCTAACTATTCTTGAATACACTAGTCTCTGGGCTCCTTTATTGCTACATGCCTGGGCCCCTGTGCAGCAGGCAGAGTATGGACTCAGGGGCCAAGCCCTGCTTTCCACATCCCTATTTATGTTCCACGAAGAACATCTGCTCCATTGTCCAAACCAAAGACTCCACGAACAACTCTGACCTTCACCGGGCCGTTTCCCCAGCCATACCCTGCTGGGTTCCTGACTCCTGAGAGGGGCCCATGGCATCCCAGGACTTCCCGCTGTGGCATACCAAAATCTCTATGCAAAGTTACCCTAGCTGGGAGCACTGGGTCCCCCTCAGCCTCCCAGACTTTCAACTCTTTACAGGCATTAAGTGAACTACTCAAGTACGGGTGCCGAGGGGGCTCAGAGTGCAGCCCTGGGCTCCTCAGCCACCTGCGCACCTCTCCTCTCTGAACACCCACTTGGGCATCCAACCACGGTTAAGGCAGTGATAAAGTGCTAAAAATCCCCGTGCTTTCCTGAAAAAATAATCACCGAGCCCCTTTGATTTCCAGGGACACCGAGAACTCCTTGCTGCACTTCCTGTCAGGCCGGCCCTTTGAACAAGCTCACTCCATAATTTAGAGTTTGAATCTCGCTTTAAATGGCAGTTAAAAATTGTATGTGGCAGTTCACAATGAAATTTAGCTTGACAGCTTGGACATAAAACTAAAAATAAATGACTTCACATCCAAATAATAAGTAATAACAATGTTAGCCTGCATAAGAATAGCAGGGCTGGATTCAAATACAATATTAATTTTAGGGATATGAGTGACTGGGGAGAGTCAGAGGAAAGAAACAAATCCTTCATATAGCAAACCGTCTCCTCTTATCCCCCAGGCAACCGGCTGCCTTTCACCTCCACGGCTCGGCAATTACGTGGTGTAATGGAGGCAGCGCAAATAAGCAGAAAGATTTTATTAAACCAAATGAGCAAATCATCTGCGTATTATTGCGATTTGATTGACACTGACAAGTGTCGAGCGGACGCGGATGTGAATATGATAAAGAAGCCTGCAGAAAAGCTCTTGATAATGTTACTCTTGATAAAGTTGCCTGGCCACCCTCGCTCCGCAAATAAAGGGGAGAGGAGTAGAACGCATATTAATTCACCCCGTTTGCAGCCCAGTGGAGGATGGGAGGGGAGAAAAGTTGCAATGGCTTCAGCGTGTGGCATTTTATATGAATACCAAAATTGCATTCATGATTCACACAGACTTTACGATAATATATTAATATTAAAACTAAAGGTCATCCCACATAACAGCTAAGCTGCCTGAGCTTCAACCTTTATACCAATAACAGACTCTGGGAAGTAAGGAAGAAAATATTTGAATATCTAAAAAAAAAAAAATCATTTTATTTATTTTTTATTTTTTTATTTGGGAGGATTGCGGGCTAACACCAGCTGAGGTAGCCCTCACCCACCTGCCCTCTCCAGGGACAATTAAAGGACTATCTCGAGGACGGTTGCAGCGAGACAGCTGAGGCTGCCTGGCGAGGAGAGGTGACTAATTGCCACAGGCCTTCGGGCCCTCGCATGCCTGCGTCCCACTAATGATTCCCTTCTGAGCAGGTGGAGTGTGCTGCTGCCGTCGGTGCTTCCCGGGCCGGCGTCAGCACAAAACTTTACCGGGCTGCCGGGGCGCTCGAAGCAAATGGCCCAACCCAGGCAAAGCTCTGTCTAGGACGATTTAGGGGAGACACCTGCCTTGAGGCAGGGGGCCCAGCTGGGATGACCTCTGGCGCTCCCCCCCGCAGGGGGTGGTTTGCTCTGATTCTGTCAGGCGTGTTGGCTCAAAAGTATCTTGGGTAGGTGGGTGGGACCCGAAAATGGCTCTGGAAGAGCTTGGAGAGGAACTGGGGAGGATGGTTAGTCAGCCTACTTGAGGGGTTTTCCTCCAAGCCAGAGAGCCATTTCCATAGGCACGCCTGCTTCCGGAGAGAGGGATTTTTCAGTACTAGAACGTTTTAGGTGGTCCTTGGTTACCCAAGGAAATGACAAGTCTGGGCTGCAAAGATCGGGTGGACCAGTGAGTGGTCTAATGGGCTCCAACCACCACATACAGCCCTGAGAGAGATCCCGTGTGCTTCAAAGTGGAGTCTTTCTACTTTTGGTGAACTCACTGGTAGCTTGAAGTTGACCATGGTGAAGGAATTTCCACCACAGGATTTGGCAAACACTATAAAGCACCCCACTGGCTGCTGGGTGATGGGCAAGGCAAGGGGAGCCCGCTTTCACCAAGTCTCTGAAGTCCCGCTTTTATCCCCATAAAGGCACGGAAACATGGCTTATTTTGTCTGGAACCAACCCTGTCTTCATGAACTTCAGTATGGTACAAGATGGGGCTGGGGTGGCAGCCACCCCTGCAAGGTGTCTCAGATATTATCTGCCCATTGGGGAAAGACCTTGGGCTCTGGTTTCTGTCTTCTCTCTGCCCTGGCAGCGCCCCTGCTCAGCAACACAGTGTCTCTGGTCACCTATGGATTCTGGTGACCTGTTCTCTCTTGATCCTGGTCACTCCCTGACTGGCTCTGCCTCACCTTTGGCAAGTAGACAAGCACAGGGCTCCTCGGGGTCGGCCTGAATCAGGAGGACCAACCCAGGAACTTCTGTCTGGGATCTGAGGGGATACTTAGCAGAAATGCCTTTTCTTCTGCCCCTCCCCCATTGCTTCCTGTCACAGCTTTCCTTCTCCAGGCCTCACTAAGGGGCAGCATCCAGTAGACACATCCAGCTGCCTCCTTGGTCCACACTGCCAAGGGTTCTTCAAACTCTGAGGCATGGCCTCGGGGAGGCAGGAAAGTCAATGGGTCATGACCAGCATCGGTGGCGCACACCTTTAATCCTAGCACTTGGGAGGCAGAGGCAGGCGGATCACTGTGAGTTCGAGGCCAGCCTGGTCTACAAAGCAAGTCCAGGACTGTCAAGACTATACAGAGAAACCCTGTCTCGAAAAACAAAAACAAAGACAATCAGTGAGAGATAAAACGGAGAGCCCGCAGAGATGGTTTAGAAGAAAAGTGCTCACCAGGAAAGCCCCAGGAACAGAGTTTGGTCTCAGCACCCATGAAGACAGCTAAGTGTGGGTGGGTGTGCCTGTAATCTCAGTCCTAGGCAGTAAAGATAGGGAGGTTCTGGGGGCTTGCTGGCCACCCAGTCTACCCAAACTAATGAGCTTCAGGTTCAGTAAGAGTCCCTGTCTCAAACAAAACAATGGAAGAAAACATTTGACTGTGTGATAGTGGCACACTTACACACACACACACACACACAATTGAGGGTGTAATGACATATACACATATAAGCCCAATACCAAAAAAAAAAAGAACAAAATTTAAAAATAAGAAATAAAATTATTTTAAAATATTTTTGCACACCCCCTCCCCCATTAATGTATCATGGATTGAACTTGACCACCCCACAAGCTGGATCCCCGTCCCTCATTTACCTTTCTCATTAAATTACCCAGATTGGCCTCAACCTCACGCTGTATCCCTAGCAGGCTGGAACTTGATGTCCTTCTGCCTCGGCCTCTGGAGTAGCTAGGACCACAGGCTATCTCAGTGTGTGGTATTCCACATGTCTCAGGGGACACTGGGGCATCTTCTCCACACTGAGAGATGTCCAAACACTGCGGCCTCTAGCCTTGGTGGTTGATATGATGAAGCTGGGAGGGAGAGGGGGAGAGGGGAGAGAGAGAGAGAGAGAGAGAGAGAGAGAGAGAGAGAGAGAGAGAGAGAGAGAGAGAGGACACCTGGTAAGCCTGGCTTACCCTGCAAAATCTAATTCTGATGTCACAAACTGAGCATAATTTCCTCCCTTGGGTTTCTTCAATAAGCGCCTGTGACCCTTTCACACTCGCCGAGGAAGCCTAACACCTCCAGCTAATGAGGGAGAGACTATGTTCTAAAAGGCAAAGAAAAGGCAATTAGTGTTTTAATGTGTTTTGTTGTCATCCACACCCTATGCCCTGAGACACTCTGCCTCTCCTGTAGTGTATGTGACAGCCACTGGGCACCCTTCCTTAGATCAGCTTAAGAGCCACACTAGGTGGGATTCCATCCTCTGCCTCGATGCCCAGAAGCACCACACACGGTTTGGTTTTGTGGCAGTTCTGTGACTTTATTGGACACTCGGTGGGTTAGCTCTCATCTCCATTGACCACCTGTAGATATGTGAATGTGGTTAACAGGCATGTACATCACCAATGTGTAGAGCTTGTCTGGTGAATTCTCATCTTCATTACATTTTCTGGACAAACGTACTTGGATGCAATATGGAGCAGTCCTTATCCCTTAGGCCCAGACAGCTTTATTGAGCCTGGTATATCTATGCGCACATCTGGAGTCCCGTCTCCTTCATGGCACATTTCCGAATGTCTCTGAGTGCCTGAGGAGCATGCCTCTTGAAGCCCACTCCATGGCTGCGCTTGTGAACGTTGATGGTGTTATTCTTGGGTCACCACCTCATTGATGGCAGAACGGCCCTTCTTCTTGCCACCCTTCTCTGTGAGAGCCATTCTGCTGGGCCAAAGCTGGGAAGGCCACACATGTTTTAATACACAGGCCTATGAGGCTATGAAGAAATCTAAATCGAACGAGTGGTGGCCGCCTGCTGCCAGGACGAGGCTGGGACCATCCTCAGGGCAGTCTCTGCCATCTTTCTCCTTTAGACTAAGCTGTGGGAGGACTGAGATCTGTCTCCTTTCTCCCTTGCCAAGGACACTTGGTAGGTACTGGATCAAGTTGCTGAGAATGAGTGAGTGTGGATCTAGCCAACATCTCTATGGCGGCTCCGGGGAGTGGAGTGTGAAGCCGACTGGGGACTCAACTTGTCTCATCAATACAAATATAAAACCAAATTGTGCATTCATTTATGAAGTTTCCAATGGGCTGAAAACTGAGAGACCAAATGAGTGATTTCAAGCTCCCCTGTTAGCCTTCTAGTACCTTCGTCACTTTTTCTTTTTATTGTTCCGGATGAGTATTTTAGTCAATTAAGATGAACGCGCAGAGCTGAATGTGGTGGTGCATTTGTTAATTAGCTTTTTTTTTTTTTTTCTAGACAAGGTTCCACTGTGTAGTCTTGGCTGTCTTGGACTCACTTTGTAGACCAGGCTGGCCTTGAACTCACAGTGATCCACCTGCCTCTGCCTCCCGAGTGCTGGGATTAAAGGCGTGTGCCACCATGCCTGGTTCATTTCTTAGTTATCAATGAATAATCACGGTGCACTAGAGGCATAGGTTGTAGGTAAATAAGTTTGAGGCTAGCCTGGGCTACATAGCCAGACCCTGTCTTATCAAAGCAAAACAAAGCAAAGAAAACCAAATCAGGGGTCTGGAGAGATGGCTCAGAGGTTAAGAGCCCTGTCTGTTCTTCCAAAGGTCCTGAGTTCAAATCCCAGCAACCACATGGTGGCTCACAACCATCTATAATTAGATGTGGTGTCCTCTTCTGGCCTGCAGCATACATGTGGGCAGAATACTGTATAAGTAATAAATAAATAAATCTTTAAAAAAAAAAGAAAAAGAAAAGCAAATCAGAATGAATGTGTAACTCGTCATGCAAGACAGCATGCATTGTGTTCTGTAGTCTGTCTTTACATGACTCTGGTTACTGGTAGTAAAAAATTAGGCACACACGCGAACCAATATATTTTCTATCCATCAATTCAAGAATATATACAATGACACCATCACCTCTTATTTAATTCTGATTATTCATCTGAAGGAAAAATAAAGCTAGATACTTGGGGGGATAATAGGCCTCTAATTTGTACAACAGCGTAAGGGTTGAAATCAGTCTAATCTATTTGAAATGCTAACCGCCACATTCCTGGTTCACGTGTGTGGGATATGCAGTGTCTACAAGATACACGTGCACTCATCCTTGCTCTTCTAAACTGCAGAAACCGACCCTTTATTTTAGATGAGCAACTACTTTCCCATGGAACCTTTGAAAACTGCTTCCCTGCCGGCTACGGACTGCAAAGCTTGTAACCCGGCCCTTGAAACCAAGGAGATTATGCCACCCTGAGCCCCTTTCCCAATCTTGTTCATTCCACCAGGGAAGTACCTGTTAAGTACCGGTGTAACTGCTAAGATTTTGTCAAGGATTTTCGTTCTGGAATGGAGACCCAGAAGTGTGAGCAAGATGGTACAGATTGTGCAACAAGAGAGATGCAGGGTAAAGGGCCAGAGAGCACATAACGGGGACGAGCCCTGAGCAGAGATGTTCAGAGGTCCCTGCTCATCCTGTGCCCATGATGGGCAGCAAAGGGGAGTGCCTGGAGAGAGGTGTGAGTGGAATCAGTTCACACCAGACCTCATGGATCAGAGAGAAATACCAATATTATGTTAAGATTGACGTTAACATGACTTTCGGGAGGACAGAAACACAGAAATGTTTTCAGGCCAGAGAACAACTACCTAACGACCTTGCTCCCAGCAAAGGTACCCCAGCCAGCAACAGAAAGAGCTGCCACTCTGCAGCCATGTGGGTGACTTTCAAACTCTTTATGCCAAGGGATAACAGGCAGATTTTGGAGGTAGGAGTGTAGGTCAGTGGGGAGCAGTTGCATGGCATATGCAAGGTCATGGGTTCAATGCCCAGTACCAGAAGGAAAAAGGAAAGAAAGAAAGAAAAAGAAGAAAGAAAGAAAGAGAAAGAAAGGTGAAGTGTATGCTAGTCACCTATTCTTCCATAATAAAGTGATTTCTAAAGCCAGCAGGGTTAGGGAGGCAAACTCCTCCAAAGCATCTGGAAGGAAAGCTTGTGGAAGCTGCAGGATTGCTTTACACCAAGAGAAGAAAATTCTATGATGCCTCACAAATGAGACTCATCCTTGGAGCTTTCTGAAGCCACTGCGGCGACAGAGCCAAGGGATCCGCAGGCTCATTAGTCACATTCCTCGAAGCTAAACGTGCTATCTTATTGGGTCAGCTGGGAAAAGGGGAACACCCTCTGACACACAGGCTGCCACTGGGACACCGAACGCCTGCCTGCCCAGCAGAGTCCACAGCCACAGAGCCTGCTGCTGCTTCCTCAGGGACAAGGCGAGGACCCCAGAATTTCAGAATCTTAGTTCCTCTACCTGTAAAGAGTGTATCCATGACCCGGTGATGCGCAAGGTTCCCTCTGCTATAAATGCTTAGCCATCAGCCGGTGGGTTTGCAGCATGTAGCTGCCCTCAGCCACAGAAACCCACTCTGGGTACGTCCTAGGGTCCTTAGGACACCACCTGCCACGTCTGCCCATCTGCTGAAGTAATAGCTTTCTTCGAGTAAACTCAGGTTTTAGAACTTAAAGTTAAATGTGTATTTTTAAAAGCGAACTTTACATTACAATAGGAATGGGAGGAGAATCAGCAATACTATCCAACTGGGGCAAAAAAAAAAAAAAAAAAAAAGGATGAACACAACAGTGGCACGGCAGTGGTTCAGGCTGGCAGCTGGAGGCTTGCATTTATGTCTGTATTTCTTTAAGGAGATATGGTGAAGAGAGGCATTGAAAACCCATTAGCACCAAATTGAGCCATTCCTCATTCCTGGCTTTGGTGCAATGCCCTGTCTATGTACCGGCTAATCATAATTCCCACTCATCAGTGACAAACGTCCCCACTCAGAGGCATGCTTACTTTGGCTTTGTTTGTATTTATTTCTCTATATTTGTATTCTTTGCTTCAATTTACTAGCTCCCAGTGAGCAACCAAGCAGACATTGGCTGATCTGTCTTTGCTTTCCTACCAGATGCCTCTTCTGACCTCTCAGAGAGCTTTAGCCAGGTCAAATGTCAGGGAGGGAAGCCCGGTGTGGTGGCACACGCCTTTCATCCCAGCACTCAGGGAGGCAGAGGCAAGTGGATTGCTGTGAGTCGAGGCCAGCCTGGTCTACAAAGCGATTCCAGGACAGCAAGGGCTACACAGCCCGGCAGGAGTATACATTCTTAACTGAACTATCTCTTCAGCCTTATTTAATTCTGTACATGTATACAGTGTATCTTGATCTTATCCGACCCTTATTATCCCCTTCCCATGGATCTGCCTCAATTTTTACTTCTTTTCCTACTTTCCTGGACTCTTCTTTCTTAATAACCCACTGAGTCCAGTTAGTGCTGCCACATGTGTGCCATCTGCAGGACAGAGGCAGCCTACAAGGGGCCACAGACTTAAGAAAAATTGAGTCTCTAACCAGAGGCCATCAACTGCCAATAGTTCTTCAGCTAGGGATGGGACTTTTCTACTCTAGCGACCTATGGGACACCTTCCAGCAGCTGGCAAGCAGAAATTTCAGTCAGTTCCAGATTGACTTCTATATGCCCTCCAACCCTAAAGTATGGTGTCTGCAACCACAGGGTCTCATGTTGACTGGTATGTTTAAGTGGGTAAATTGCATGGGATTTGGATGCTTTCAATAATGTTGTTACAAAATCTAGAAGCTTTGTGACTCACCTGTGCTTGAACCTGGACGATGCTGTATCGAGCAGTGCTTGTGGCCCTGGCTGCATGTGAGGACCACGGTGGGGCAGCTTCAGAGTCCCCATCTGACCCCACCTAGAAAGCTGCACAGAAGTCCTTATGCTGCCAGCCTCCAGAGTTTTAACAGTTTCCCATAGCAGGAGCTAGACAAATAATTCAGCAACACTGGTTCATTTTACAGAGGACAAAAATTCAATTCCCAGCATTCACATGGTGGCTCACTCTCTAACTCCAGTTCCAGGGATCATATGCTCTCTTCTGGCCTCTATGGGTACTGCATGCACACGGTGCACAGGCAAAACATCCATAGACATAAAATACAAATCAATCTTAAAAAAAAAAAAAAAAAATCCCCTCAGGGAGGGGTAGTGGTAAGCAGTGGAATGTAGGAGTCCCAAATACAGAGATAAATTCAGCTGTGCATGATAGCATCTGTCGATAATCCTAGTACTCAGGAAGCTGAGGCAGGAGGATCAAGAGTTTGAGGCCAGCCTGGGCTACGTAGCAAGAGCTTGTCTCAAACAACAACCACTACCTTCCAATAAATAAGGCAAACTGAGTCCAGAAAGCATCTGTGCCCTTGTACCTTCCCAGACTCGCCCCATCTGCACAGATAACACCGTATCCCCCAAACACACAGATCTCCATTTTTTGAACTTTGAACACAGAATTAGATAAACATTGGCAAGGGTGCAGAGGGAGTATACGGCTGACAGAAAGCCACAGGATACAGCCACAGCCCGAACAGGTGGTGGTGGAAGAACCCCCAAAGCAAGGTGTATATGGACAGTTATTCAGCCATGAAGAGAACAGGATTCTCACACAAACTGCCAGATGGGTGAACCATGAAGATGGCATGTTAAGTGAAGGAAGCCAAATACAAAAGGGCGAGTATGGGATAATTCCACTGAGGAGGAAACAAGAATAAGAAATGCTTCACAAAAAAACTTACTGGGTCACTTTATCACTATATCAGCCCACTTCCCACCACTGAAATGAAATACCTCACAAGATGGCTGAATGCAGACAGTGCCATGTGGCCCCAACTCTGATGAGGGCTTCTCTTGGCTGGCACACATGGCAGGCGCGGCTCTATCAGGCACAGGCAGGGAGAGTGAGAGTACACTGAGCAAGACAGGAAGCCAGGGAGCCTGGGGCTCTACCACCCCTTTCAAGGGCAGTGCCTCCAGGAGGCTCCACACCATTCCTCAACCCTTGTCATTCCTGTGGCCAAATTTCCATCACTCAAATCTTTACGGGCACAAACCAGATCTGAACCACGGCAGTTCCCAAGGGCTGGAGAGAGGAAGGAGGAATGAGACTCAGTGTTTGATGAGTACATAGTTACTTTTTTATTTTTAATTATGTGTATGTATGTGTCTGTATGTGAGTATGTGCCAGTGAGGGACAGAGGCTTTGCCTTCCCTGGAGCTGGACTTACAGGCAGTCGTGAGCCACCCGGTGTGAGTATTGGGACTCAAATTTTCAGGCCCTCAGCAAGAGCAGTGTGTAGTCTTAATTACCGAGTCAGCTCTCCGGCCCCCAGATTTTCACCTAGGGTGCTGAAATGGGTAGTGCTAGCGGTCCGGATAACATTGTAAATGGACTTAATGCCACAGAAATGCACACTTTAAACTACTGGGATGGTAAATATGCATGCATACTTTGCCATAATAAAAATTTTAATATGGCCAGACATGGTGGTGCACACTTGTCATCCCAGCACTCAAGAGACAGAGGCAGGAGGATCTCTGTGAGTTTGAGGCTACATAGTGAGTTCCAGGCCAGCTAAGGCTAGGTAGCGAGGCTTTGTCTTTTAAAAAAAATTAAATGAATTGTTATAAAAAAAGAAAAAAAGAATTAAGTGTAGTGGGCATAGCTTGTATACATGGGTATAATTATTGCGAGATTTGTAGGGCTATTTCTCCTAAATTCACAAGGGCGAGATCCAACAGACTGTGGAAAGAACACACTACCTGTGACCTGATCCCAAGCATATGACAATATCGTCCACCTATTTGAATTGTGGTGTTGGCTACACAGAATATGTATGCATATTTCACCAATGTGTACCCATGCACAGCAGCTGGTAGCTAATAAGTGCACGGTAATCACTATGGTACCGCTGTCATCAACCCCAGTCACGGTCCACCTTGACGCCCACCGCCACTCAGAAAGCAGCGCGCACTTTGGTAGTGATGAAATGTTCGGGGATTACAGAGCGTCGCCAAACTGCTTCTGAACGCACCAAAGGCTACCGCACACTGTGGTACATGACTCTCAGCTTTCCGCAAGGACAGGGCGCAGAGTCACAGGAAGGGCTTATGCTGTAGACACACAGTCAGACGTACAGCTCAGGCATTTGGTAGGCAACAAAGGCTTCCACACGTGGGGCCCCTTTTATACAACATCGGGGGAAAAGAGTTTCCTCCTTGCTAGCCGGAAACAACCTGAGCACAACGATCTGTAGGAGCTTCCGGTGCAAGCAGGGAGCAACGAGGGCCGAGACCCCCTGAGTCCGAGTGTTCTGGTTTGCTTGTGGTTGAAGCCATAAACACCAGGACCAAAGGCAACTTGGGAGGCAAGGGATGGTTTATCTCATCTTATACCTTTAGGTAACAGTCTATCCGAAGGCAGTGACGGCAGGAACCAGGGAGAGAAGCTGCTTGTTGGCTTAGGCTCTGCATCCGCTCAGCTAGCTTGCTTATACAACCCAGGCTCGTTTGTTCAGGCACGGCACAGGCCACAGTGGGGTGGGCCCTTTTCCATCAATTGGCAATCAAGAAAACCCCCGCCCCCCTCCCCACCCCCCCACCCCCCGCCGAACTTTCCCTCAGGCCAATCTGATAGAGGAAATTCCATGAAGTTCTCTCTTCCTAGGTGTGTCAAGTTGACAACCAAGATTAGCCATCACGTCTAGTCCCGTCCGCTCAGTGGCCCACTAGCCCTGCCCTACAGCAACATTCACTGTTTACCTCTTGTTTAACCACCTGCCCCAGAGGCTACATCCTGAAGCATGGTTAGCCTGAGGCTGGGCTCTCTTCCTTATTGGACATCACTGAATCCTGAACTTTCACAGAGATGTGAACACAGCCAGCCAGCAAGAACCATGCAAGATGGGTGACTTGTTTCTGAGGACAAAACCCAAAAGTTTTGGCACCATCCACCTCCTGCCTGAGCTTGTGCCCACTATAGCCTTGGGCTAGGCAACTCTGTCTCCACATTGAACAGGAAGAATGGAGTCTGGATCTTTTTGTTGGCCTGCAATCTGAGGACATGGGGTCTCTGTAGATTCAGTTTTCTTAACCAATATATTTTATTATGAACTTATTAACTGCGCGTCCGTCCCTTATAACCCGACTAAACAAAACAATAGGAAAAGAGGATTAAAGAATAACAAAACCGTAAGGATATCAGTTCCGAGGAACGATTCTCCTGGCGTTGTCAGCAGGATTTCTTCCGCTGGAACCTGGAGTAACCAGAACCCGGAACCTCAGCCAGAGTCGGAGCCCCGAAGCCTTCCCTCGAGCGATTCTCTCTAGGAGCGTCTCGAAGTGGAGCAATGAACAGCCAAAACTATCCCAAGTCTCCAAAAGCTCCGCCTCCAGTTCTGGGCTCATTTATATATCTCCTCCCAGAGTCTGTTCACGGGATCTTTTTAGCTGGCAACAATCAAGCTCCCACACGAGGTGGTTTGCCTTCTAGTGGATTAACATAATCTGTTCTTACAAGACCGTTCTCCATCCCACACCTGGGATCCTAAGAAAAACATGTTTAATCTCTCCTTCATCTCCCCCTTTCTATTTAATAAAATAAGATATATACAACAGACCTCAAATAGGCTGAGGTCCATGCTTTACCAGTCCCTGCACCCTTCACACAGTCCATCTCCAGAGTTGGTGTCACCTCCTTCAGAGACGCTGCTGTATTTCTCTTGGGTCAGGGTGAAAGGGAAAGAGGGAAACTGCTTTTCAGTAACCAGCTCTCCTGGCTTTAGTTTCCTTCCTGGTCCTCTTGCCGATTGCTCAGATTAGTGCCGGGTGGCCAGGAGGAATGCTTAGCTGTGTGCCCGATGGTTCATGGTAGGAACAATGGACAGCCGCTGGGATGAACTGCCTCTCTGCTTGACTCACGTCACTCAAGCCAAGGATCTAAGCTGAGGGCAGGCCAAGTCCTCATTGTGTGCAGGCAAGGTGGCTGGGGGCCAGCCAGTGTCGTTGATGGGTGTACTGGTTAAGAAAGGAGCTGTGAAGCCAGGCCGAGTTGATGCACGTTTTTAATCTTAGCCCTTGGGAGGCAGAGGCAGGTGGATCTCTGAGTTTGAGCCCAGCTTGGTCTATAGAGTAGACGGTGAGCAGACGGTGGATTCTAAGGCTTCTGGCAATTTGGAGACTTGAATTTTACCAAAAACTCTTGAAATCTTTTCTTCCTGGGGCAGGAGAGACAATTCTTGCCCACAATGATGGCGAGATAAGGAAGAAGGCCAGAAGGACCCAGAACCATGGATTGTGGAACTGTAGGGTCTCAGTAAAGAGAGGGGCAGAGCCAGCACTCTCATCTGGAGGATCTTTTTTTTGAGGTGCTCAGAGAAAACTTCCAGAGCAGTGAAAACCTCAATGCCATTGGTTATCCAGGAGGGATATTGCATTTTAAAGACCGGCGAGTCTAAGCTGCCTGCTTCTTGAGCTTTCTAGTCAGGCCTTACTAGTGGGGAGAAAGAACAGGTGTGACCAGTAGTGGGTGGCCAGTGCTGGTGGGGCTCAGGCTATCATCTGTCTGTTGGGAGTTCAAACTGAAGAGCAGTGCTGGGCACTTGAACTCTGGCCCTGTGCAGTTTCTACAAGTAATTTAGGGGGCTGATTGGTTTGCAAGGGGTTTTACTTGTATACCCTTGACCGAAGACCGGTTCTCCTCTGTTGAGGAAGGTGGTCCTCTTCAACTGGGTGCTTGGGAGGGATGCTTCGGGAGGGGAGCACTGGGGGAGGAGGCAGGAAGGAGTTCTAGCAAGCCAGATCAGTCAAATCGACCTTGGCGGTCACCTCTTCCCCAGTTTGTTTCCTAAGGACGCCCACCCTGAAACCTACTCCTCACTTCTCGTGCTCCAGGTCCACACGTTAGGAGTTTTCTAAGCTAATCTCTTGGCCAAGAGAGTGCCGGCAATAGTCACATGAACCAAAGTACTTTTTCTTTCTTTTTTTTTTTTTTTTTACCTTAAGACAAAAGGTTTGAGTAACTGTGTGTATGTGAAGAGGAATGAGGAAGATCAGTCTTTAGAAAAATCAGCTCACTCTGAGACCTCCTCGGCGTCATCGCCTCCTTTAATATTGCTGACAGCCTCTTGCAAATGTATCACAAGTTGGCATTTATTAGTGCGAGGCACAAGTAAGGGCATGTTATTTGATTTGAATAACAGCTCGGAGCTACAGTTTGAGTCCAGAAATATATTAGTCAGAAACAATCTCATTTAATAACACAGAAACTAATAAAAGAAAAGTATTCCAACTGATGCGGAATTGAGTTTATGAATATTGCTTTAGCGGGATTAATGATCAAAACCCCAGCCTGTTTGTCGCGTTAGAACTGACTTTTCCATTTAAATGCAGAAGCAGAGGCCAATGAGTCCAAAGGACTGCATATTGCTTTGAAGAAAGCCAGTTCATTTTACATGTACGCCTCCAAATTGGCAATAAACTTTAATTACAGGGTCAGATAATCAAATTATAATCAAATAGGCTCACATAAAAATCTATGTTTGAAATTAATGAGACACCAGCCTGCCACACGGTATCATTGTACCCCTGTAACTTACTAACCGACATTTCATTTTCATTTAAAAGTCACCTTAAGGACTCTTTCTCCTCAGTTTCCACCATGTAGCTTAATTTGATTTAGAAAACATTCCATTCTGAGACTGTGCAGTGCTGTGGATTTTCATATTCATCTCTGAATTTTCCTTCTCTCACCTCGAGGGAGGTCTACTTTTTAATTGACCACGAGATTTCCAAATCCTTGCTATTTTGACCTCTCCAGCAAGGAGATGGCCCATCCCTATCTGTGTTGGGAGGTCCCTACCCTAGTGTCAGGTGTCCCCACCCACCGCTGCACACCCTGAAGGGCCGAGGAGCTCGGAAAACTTGGTCGCAGAAGAAGTGCGTATGGCTCAGAGGGAAATTCTTTTGACATCCATAAACACACTGCAACATGACCGGCATTGATACTCAAATCCAATTGCCAGCCTCATTGAAAAGCTGAGTTGTGCTTTAAGTATGTCTCTGTATCTCAAGAAACAAAACGTCTTCGCCTTTTTTTTTTTTTTTTTTTCCTTTTCTTTTTCTTTCTTTCCAACAGTAGCACCTGTGAAGTTTTATTGCTAGGAGCAGGAGGAAGGGTTGCAGGCTGGCGCTTGCTCTTCCAGGCACACAATGGCAAGCATTGGGCATGGCGCTGCACGGCTGTAACGTGCACTTGGAAGGTGGAAGCAGGATCAGGAATTCAAGGTCATCCTTGGCTATACACTGAGGTGGAGGCCAGCCGGGGCTTCTGGAGACCTTGAAGACCCATGAGAACAAAGAGTGATGAGCCAGGAGGGTCCTGGGCTGGGCTCAGAATGACTCCTCTCCCGGCATGCTGTGTGCTTTCCTCTAAACGTTAGACACCTCACACCACATGTGGTCCTAGCCTCCCAAGGGGCTTAGGAGGGAGCATCATATGAGTCTGAAATTTGAGACCAGTCAACAGAGTGAGACTCTTTAGCTTGTCCATAACACGGGGCTCAGGGCATGTGCCAGGCTGGCCAGGAAGAAGAGAATTTTCAGTATAAGTATAGCCTCCAAATTGCACAGGATAGATTTAAGTGACTCCTTATGTGCCCGAAGTTCAAATTTAAATGAGCATTCTGTGTTTTTATTTGCCAAATGCGGTGGTGCTGGAGTGTGTAATTTGGTGTCGTCTCATGATCAACCCACCATTTCCAATGAGCCAGATCATTGGCTCAAAATGGTCAGCTGGGAACCTCGGCACTAAGATGCCTATGCCCCTCTCACAGCTATCGACTCAGGGAGCACAGCATTTGCTTCTTATCCGGACATGTTTTCAGGTGATTCCTGGCACCGAACAAGCCCGGAAACCACTGCAGATCTCTTTAGCCTTCCCTTCTGGGAGCGGCCAAGGATGGCTGTGGCAGGTCAGGTGCAATTACTCAGCTTCATTTCCAGCTGGAGAGATCAAGGCCCAGGAACACGGTCAGTAATTATACATGACCTGGGACCCACTGTAGTGCCAGTCTCTAATATTCTATTATGAGGTTGAGAGGTGACTCAGTGGTGAAGAGCACTGGCTGCTATTGCAGAGGACACAGAGTCAGTTCCCAGCACCCATGTGGTAGGGATCTGATGATCAAATCTGGCCCCAGTGACCACAAACATACACTCAGGCAAAACACCCACAAACATAAAAATACTAACATATGGCTGGGCGGTGGTGGTATATGCCTTTAATCACAGCACTTGGGAGGCAGAGGCAGGTGGATCACTGTGAGTTCGAGGCCAGCCAGGTCTACAAAGCGAGTCCAGGACAGTCAGGGCTACACAGAGAAACCCTGTCTCGAAAAACAAAACAAAAACCTAACATAGTTTTAAAATTATACTTGAAAAGGTAAGTGGTCAGGTGTTTTAGAGTGTACAGGGAGAAGGCAGTTAGTTCCATTGGTCATCCTTGCTGTGGCTCATGGGCCACTGCTGGACTCCACCTCCGCTTTTTCTCCTGAGCTGAGGGGGCTGCTACGTCTTGAGATATTTTCATGTTTTTTTTCTGTTGGGGTGGAAGAATCAGAGACTTGGGCTGAGATCCTGATAGCTCCAGAGGCACAGAGAGTACAGGGTGTGCTATAGGGCAGTACTGAAGCGGAAGTTTCTGGTGTCTTTGAAGACTCGGTTGTGTCACTGGGTGCTTTTGGCATTTCTATGCCATGCAACACTTCACTGGTCTTTGCTGGACCTCGCTGGTCTTTGCTGGTCTTCACTCACTCAACCCCTTCGTGCCCCTTCTCCACACCCCATGTCTCAGAAACCCATGGAAATTGTAGATCAAGGAGGAAAGCTGAACCCTCAATGTAGTCAAGTACACACTCACCCTGACACGTGCACACCAAGGCGCAGGCTAGGGGTGGGTGGAGGACCACGGGTAGCAACAGGACAGGCCTGGAACTGTGCCACTTGCCAGCATTATAGCCAGGGCTAGGATGATGTGTTTAAGGGCAACTATATTACCTCCTCCCCCCTCAGTGTTTACCAGCAGCAATGTGAGTCAGAAAGAAGAATAAGTCTGTTCCCCCTCCACCTTTCAAGGTATCCTGGCCCAGCTTGAAAGAAAGAAAGAAAGAAAAAACAAAACAAAACAAAACAAAAAAACATGACAGCAAGCTGTTTCTTTGTAGAAGATTTCAGCCTCCTGCATAACTCCCTGTCAGCTACCTGGGGCAGTCCTCCGTCAAGTCCCACTTATGAACATAAGGATGCTTGGTTTCAGTTTCTTGGGAATCTCTGCCAAGACCTTCCTGGTCTTTTGTTATTGGTTTGCTTTTGCCTGTGGTTCCATCCTCGGCAGATCTGCCTTTCACTGAACTTTGAGAGGTTTTCTGTACCCTACTGGAACCCAGTGACTGAAGGGGACAACATGAAAAATGCTTCTATTCCAAGGAAAGATCGTCAGCCCTCTCTACGTGGAGCACAGGTCCCTAGGTCTCGCCTCACACTGAGAACAGCCTGGGTCCTTTCAAAAGACCAGAGGGACCTTGGCGCTCCACACCCCAGCCTTCTGTACCTTTGGATTCAACCAACCACTGATGTGAAACATTTGAACTAAACTGTGTCTGAACTGAGTACTTAGAGTTTTGTAATTAGCCCCCTAAAGATGGAGTCAAACAAGCCACCGGCAGAGCTGGGATAGTGTTCTCAGTGTCCTGTGAGATCCAGGGCTGGCTTAGAGCAGGAGGAGGGTGCGCAGAGGTTCTGTGCAAACCCTCATGGTTTATATGAGAGATGTGAGTGACCTTGGATCTAGGGTCTTGGAACCAGTTGCCATGGATACTGAGGAACAGCTGTAGCTGCCCCCTGGAAGAGAATGTTGAGGACATGGGAGAAAGAAAAGCGAACCGGGGGTGACATTGATCATGACAAGGCGGGGAGAGGCTGCTGAAGACAGGTAAAACCATCGTGTCTTACATAATTTTCTGGAGCCCATAATTTTCAGGTCAGAAGCATGTCGCACTGCCTGTTTACCCATAAACGTTGTTGTTGTTATTAAAATCACCTACAAGGTAAAGGAGTTATCAGCTGGGCATGATAATCCCAGCACTCAGGAGGCAGAGGCAGGCGGATCGCTGTGAGTTCGAGGCCAGCCTGGTCTACAAAGTGAGTCCAGGACAGCCAAGGCAAACACAGAGAAACCCTGTCTTGAAAAACCAATAAAGAAGTAAATAAATAAATAAATAAATAAATAAAAAGAAAGAAAAAAAGAAAGAAAAAGAAAGGCGTTATCAGGAGCCAGACGGCACTGCTCCAGCCAGCCTGTACTGGGATGTCCCACTGCCCGTTCCCATCCCAAGCAACACGGCTTGCTCCCCAGCCAGATCTGTCACCTGGTGGGGCTGAGCACTCAGGGGTCCTCAAGGTACTTTGTTCAGACATGCTGTGGAAGTCCAGGAGGTCGGACCTATCAGGCAGATGGACACATCTCAGAGGACTGGGAGCTCGCCTGTGCTCCATAAATGCATGTTTTTCTTGGCGATGTCGGGGATACCCACACAAAGCCGGGAACTGTGAACAGCTCAGTGACGTGTACAGCATCAGGGATGGTATGCCCACATGAGCACGCTCCATATATACTTAACATCACGGGGAACATGCAGAGCAGGGAGAACACTCATCTCCCCTGGGCCAGTGAAAAGAACTCACAATGGTTATAAAGCTGCAATTTTGCTTTGCTTGGTAGGATTCTGACAGGTTATTTTTTTCAGCACAAAATAGTTGCTTATTTAGGACAAAGTGAACTATATCTTATTTTTGGCCACAAGTTAGCCTCAGACTTGCTATTGAGCACAAGCTGGTCTTGAACTCAGAGTCCCCCTGCTCCACGACACCATGCCCAACCTAACCAGACTTCTGAGGGGAAAAAAATGATTCAAGAGGACAAAACTCTTGCTGATATATGAGGGACTTCCACGCCCTCCTCTGTATGAGTCGAAGGATCCCGTGTTTGCTGTGCAAACACTGTCTCAACTTTTGATACACTCATGGTTTGGGTCTTTTTTTTTTCTTTCTTTCTTTTTCCACCCATATGGAAATGTTTCACCCAATAAGAAGAGCCCTCTCTGATGATGATTGGGATGGATTCAGATCCAAACGCTCTACCAGCCTCCCAGTAGGTGCTAATTAAATGCTTGCTGAGTGAATGAAAGAACATGGGGTCTTGGCATTTTAAAGGCTTGTATGTGTTCCGTTGTTACAATAGAAAAACAAAGTGGTAAAAGGCCATTTAGCTCAATTCATAACAAACAGTTGTTTAAAATAAGAGATTCCAAGCCAATTCTGGCTAAAAGGGTTCTAGTATATTCCGAACAGCTGTTATTGTAGACCCACTCTGAAACAAATAACTTCCAGCGCAGTCCCTGTCTGCGTTGAATAAACAGTGCAGCCAGAGGAAAACACTTTATTACTGTTAATTGCAGTGAGCCTGTGCTCCCCCCCTAAGCTGCTCAGAGAAGCCCCGTGTGGCTGTGCCTTCCTCAGCCTCTAGATGGAGCCATAGCATTACAAAAGGCCATCGCAGCGGCTATGTGCTGGGCTACTGGGCTCTGAGAGGCAGATGTTTGGTACTTCCCTGCCTGCAGTTTCTGAGTGTGAACAGCCAGAAAACTCATACTTCTCTGTGTTCTGTGCAGCTTTTAGGGCTGGAGGGTAGACTGTGGTGTGTGTGTGTGTGTGTGTGTGTGTGTGTGTGTGTGTGTGTGTGTGTGTGTGTGTGTGTGTGTGTGTGTGTGTGTGTGTGTGTGTTACAGATACACTATGAGGGCACCATTTAACGTCTAACCACAAACATTCTGGTCTCCGAACACCTTTATAGTCTTCAAAAAATAAGTTACTGAAAACATGTAACTCAAACTTTGAGGGATTTGGAAGAAGTATTTTCTAGTTACAAATGTTAGCAATGCAAAAGTGCAATTTATATATCTGGAGAGAGGCGGGGGCAAGGAAGAGGGGGTGTGGCCAGCTCCTCCACTTCTCAGTGCCATCCCTGGTGGCAACTGCTCTTCATTTTCTCTCTGACGTTTTGGGTCCTGTGCACCAAATTTCTAACTAAGCACTAAGAAAATGGTTTTGAACAATCTCTTAGGACTTCACCAGTGTGTCCCCCACATTAAACCATGTGAAGTTTGGGGGTTTCTTTGGGTGTGCAGTACCCTTCTCTGCATCAGGCCTGCTCATTATAGGACTTTTGGCCTTACACCTCTACCTGCCTGCCCCTACTGGTAGATCTGTCTTACCTAACGTCAGATGTGGGCTTTTCTGTTGTTTGTCTGAATGTGATGTCCAGGCCAGCTCACAGTATCCTAGGCTTTTCTGTTTTTGAAACAACAGAGATGGTTTGAAGGGACTTGGGTGGGTATTAGGGGATACTAGGAAGGTTCCCTTTACCCACACAGAAGAGCTGCCAGGGCATCACCTCAGACAGACTGGGAAAGGCCTTCAGGCACTCACTGGGTGTTTGAGCACATTTAGAGCCTTGCCTTGCACCGGCCTAGACTTCCTGACCTTGACTGAGCCAAGCTGTGGATGCTTGAGTTCTGGGCTTTGTCTTCTCACTGAGGCCTGGGCCCCAACCCTGCAGTGGCATGCTTGGGGTGTGAGGGCCAGGGTGAAGGGGATCTAGTCCTTCTTTGCTTTCCTTGAAGGAGGGAGAAAGGCATCCAGTGTGGGGAGTGGTCTGAGTTTGGGTCTCTATTCCTGTGACAAAACACTATGACCAAAAGCAACCTGGGGAGGGAAGGGTTTCTTTCGGCTTACACTTCCTCATCATAGAGGGAAGGCAGGAACCTGAAGGCAAGAACTGATGCCAAGGCCACAGAGGAGTTGTTGCTCCTTCTTGCTTGCTCAGCCTGCTTTCTTACACACCCCAAGATCACTACCTGCCTAGGAGAAGCACCACCCACAATGGACCGAGCCCTCCCCAACACTAATTTAAAAAAAAAAAATTGCAATACAGACTTCTCTACAGGCAAATCTTATGGAGGCATTTTCTCTATTGAGAGCCCCTATTCCCAAATGACTCACTCCAGTTTGTGTCAAGCACAGTGACCTTGCTTTCTTTTGTCGCCTTGAGTTAGTGGAGAAAAGTGGTCCAAGTCAGAGAGTGTTTTCCTTGCAAACACAAATGAAAGTCACTTGGGTGCACTGTGTTAATGGCTTAGAAGTTGTTGGCCTTCAGGAAGGTTCCAGAAGGGAAGTTTCCAGCCACAGAAAACATGCCTGACTCTGACAAAGGGACACAGAGCTGGGGCTGGAGAATGCAGAGGGTGACCAAGCTTAGCCGTGGGAGGGAAATTTCCAGGGCACGATTTTTCCACGGAAGGAAATGGCCAATCTGTTCCATGGAGCACACACTCTCCTCAGGCAAAGTAGAAAAAGGGTCCTGTGCATCAGGGGAGCAAGGCAGGAGGCCGGGGACAGGGCAAAAGTGAGGTGGACAGGCCAGAGGAATGACTGCACACTGTGCTGTGGAGAAACCAGGAGTTGCTTTGAGATGCTCAGGCGACTCTGTTGAGGTCCGTCCCTGTTGCAGCTGTGCAGATTCTAACCTGAACACCACCTGGCACTGGAGCTATCAGATTCAGTAGGGTTACAGGTGTCTGACAGAAGAGATGGGAAGAGAGCACAGTGCACCTGCAAGGGGCTGTGGAGAGTTCCTCAGGAAATGAACGGACTTGACCTTGGGTTGGAAGAGAAGTCCTGCCTTCCATCTGGACAAGGGTCTCAGGAGAGCTGCTGCCTCTCACCCTACTTCCCCACACTCGAACCCAGGACCCGTCAGTGTCTTCCTAGCATATGTGGAGAGTGTGCTCCACTGGATCTGGAGCAGGTTTCCCAGAACGAGGGCTGTCTGCTTAGATATCTGCAGTGCTGGGCAAGGGATGGGAAAAGTTGGGCCAGAGCGATGAAGGTTAAAAGCACCAGCCATTAAGTCTTCCCTCCACCCCCCACCCCCTGCCCCCACCACCCTGGTCCTGGGGACTTAGCTAGCTAGAATCTCCTGGCATCAATCTGGGAGGTTGGTGAAGTCAGTTGATATGTGAGCTTTGAGAAGCTTCCAGCAGCCTGCATCTCGGGGTCTGCCTCCTGCTTGGGAGGTAAATGTTGCTGGAGGGGTCCAAGAGTCCTTCTGGGGGTCCATGTGCAGGCTCTGGGTCTCTCAACGCAGTGATGACCAGGGGATAGGAAGGTAAGGCTGCGGGCAGAATGCAGGGCAGATCTCACAGCAGCCAAGGCAGGTCCCAAAGGTCTTCAGCTAGTCTTCATTCCTGGTGGGAAAATTTCTTGCTGACCTGGAAGCAAATGGCAGTGTTCTTGCCCTCCTGCTGGGGAGTACTCTGTGAAACCCAAGGGGCCAGTTCCATCTGGGATGTTAAGACTGGCTTTGCAGTTGCAAAGACTTCTGTGACCCCGTGCCCACACATAGCCTTCTCTGCCGACAGAGAAGGCTCTCAAGGCACACACTTAAGGAGGCAGCTTCCATGTCACTTTACATTATGATCACTTCAGCATGCTGGTTCCCGGATAGTGGGAGGGCGAGCTTGGGTTTGTTTGAAGTGGGGATCCATTACAGGGTGGGGTTCATAGTGTGCTTGATTTCCATTCATCAAGCCTTCAAAGTCATTTGCATCTGAGCTTTCTCCTTCCTAGGGGCAAAGAGGCATTTGCTCCAAGGAACTCCATCTTCTAATATTCAGGGCAACAAGGAGTGACTATTGTCTCAGGTGTGTGTGTGTGTGTGTGTGTGTGTGTGGCCAGCTGCTCTGCCTGCCTCCCTTTCCTTAAAAGATGAAGTCCCAGCAGGCCACAGAGAGCGAGAGTGGCTGGTGTCTGTAGGATATACAGCACAGCAGCTTGTCTTTTTAAAGTGCTTAGCATCACTATCTCAATTCCCCCTTACGCTGTTACCGCTGGTATAGATGATGTGTGTGTGGGCTATAGAAGTATTAAGGAAGAAGAGAGGAGCTAGCTCCATCCATCCCCGTGGGGCTCTGGAATCAACCAAGATATGAACCTGGCATTCTATTCTGCAGAGGGAAACAGGCCGGGAGACAACAGAACAAAACCCCCTCAGAAGCTCTTCTCTCCCCCAACACGGCAAACTCAGGGGCTTGGGCCGCTGAGTGGGCAGCTGAACGCCTTCTGGGGAGGAATCTTAGTAAACGGACGAGGCAGGAGCACATTCTGGAATTAGAGGACAGGGCTAGGTTCTTCTTGGACAGCTCTTAAGGTTCTGGAAATAAGTAACTCAGGACGAGCTGCCTAATGGCTATGTATGAGTCCACTTCACTTATCTCTGGTCTTGCTGCTGCATCTGGCTGAGGGCAGAGACAGAAATGACAATGCCTTTACACTTGTGACCCCAAGACCTGTGCATAGGTGGGTCAGTCACGTAGGTGTAAGTCACTGGGAGAGAACATGGGATGCTGGTGCAACTGCATGGCTAAGTGCAGACTTCTTCCCCAAGGGTCTGCTAGCCTAAGGGAAGTATGGTTCAGGGACCATGTCCTAGAGACACTGTCCCAGGGCCATGTCCTAGAGAAAAGGATGCTCAAGGGTCTCTGGAGAGTTATGCATGAGGTCTTGGAAGAGAGATGTGGGTGAAGAGCACCCCGTACCTCAAATTCTGTCTTACACTGCATGGGTCTGTGCAAGGTCTCAGGAACGTACCAGCTGGTGACTCAGGGAACATGTGGACGAGAAGCTTCCAACCAGCATGGTAACTGACTCTAAACGCCCTTGTGCTGCATGAGACTCCGAGGCAGGACCAGGAGAGCTGGCTAGGCCATGCACGGCAGTCAGAGAAAAGGCTGTATAGCTCCTATGGCCCGGCACAGACTGGAAACAACTGCTCCTCTCCATCGTCCTGGAGAGGCAGCTCTTGGGAGGGCAGGATAACAAGGGGAGCTTAGATCTCGTGACCATTCTGGGTTGGGACAAGTGCCAGCGAGTGAGGCCTTCCCTTGTGGGGGCCAAGACAGAATTAGCATTACTGACTTTTGCCTTAGGTTCAACTATAGCTGAGCAATGCTGTCATAGAACCTATCTTTATTAAAAAGTTTGAGGGTGTGCCTGTGTGTGTTGTAAAGAAAGAAGTGAGGGGGACATCCCAGGCTGGGTGCCTCCTGGCATGTACCTGAACCTACAATCTCAGCAGTCAGGAGGTCAAATCAGAGGAGGAGTGAGTTCCCGATCAGCCTGAGCTACATGGCAAAACCCAGCCTCAAAAAGAAAAAGGAAAGAAAAGACTGAAGGAAGAGGAGGAGGGGGATGAGAGGAGAGGAGGGGAGCAGTAGGGGAGAAACCCCATGAATAAGTGGGTTTGTGGGGAAGGGCAGACACCTGGGTGATACTTATGCAGCATACAGCTATGCTCACAAATTACTACCCCGAATATGGCACCTTGGTTGAAGAGAGCTGAGTTTCCCTTGTATTAGTTTCTTCTCTATTGCCATGATCATGAATGAAAGCAGTTACAGGAACAAGCATTTATTTGGGGAGTATCCATAATGGTGGAGGAGTCATGGCAGCGTGTGTCCTGAGGGGCAGCTGAGAGATCATATCTTCAAATGTGAACACAGAACTGAGAGGATGAGCCAGAAGTGGAGCAGGGCCCACCCTGTTCTATATGCTCCGCCACTATGGCTGTACCAGCTCTGCAAACAGTGCCACCTACTGGGGACCAAGGGTCCTTCTACCTGAGCCTATGGGGAACACTTCTCATTTGAACCAGCAAACCCTTCCCCGACCAAAGCCTTGCCTCTGGATACTCCTTCTCTCTAGGAGTAACAGGCAGGCTTTCTCGGAGGAGTGCCTAACCTGACTAGGGGAAGCTCCCTCAGAACAGATATAACTACTGTGAAGTCCATCCCTGGATTCTGCACGAACTAAGACAGTACCTGGTAGAAGGGACTGGACGTTGAACTCTACATAAAGGTTCCAGGAGATGTTTATCCTAGACACCAGTCTGTTCTTTGGACCCTTACGATCCGTAAAGATCATTGCTTATGGTCCACACTTCCTGCTCCCCTAAGGGGACATTTAACCTGCACTCACCAGGCCCTTTGCATGAACCCATTATCTGTTATAATATACAAGAAAACACTGGATTCCAAGTACTTTAGAAAGGAAAGAGATAAACACAGTCTGAGGTTCTAGAGCATGCTGCCAATATTGGCCCTGTTCTGGTGAGGGCCCAAGAGTGGATGACATCACGGCAGGAACACATGCAAGCTGGAGAGGTTACACAGGGACAGGAGACCGAGAGTGACCAGCAGGGAGGCTGGCTTGCCCTTGTATAAGAACTCTCTCCGAACTGACCGGGCTCCCAGGAGAGCTATATTATCCCTTGCAAGGGCATGCTGTCCATGATGTAACACTCCCCACCAAGCCACACCTCTTAAGGGGCCCACCAGCTCCCACATTGCTACAGCAGGGAACCAAGCGCTGGGGAACACACTCAAGCAATCTCTAAGCCACAGGGCCCTTTCCGTGAGTTTTGTGCTTGGTCTCCTGTGTGCTCAGTAGGGACAAATTTTTATGCATTTTCTGTTTCAGTGGGTTTGGTTCTGGAACCTTTAACCTTTGTTCCACATGCTGCAACCCTTTAATACAGTTCCTCATGTTGCCGTGACCCCCAATCATAAAGTTATTTTGCTGCTACTTTATAACTGTAATTTTGCTACTATTATGAACCATGATGTATTTTTGGAGATACAGGTTTGCCAGTGGGGACCGGAGTGGGGGGGGGTATGGGGGTGAGGGGGGTGGGGCCCATCTCAACCCACAGATTGAGAACCAGTGCTTTAGAGACTGGTGGGGAAGTTCTATGCGTTGCTGGGATACTTCCCAAGCCCCCTTGACCACCACGAGTAAAAAAAAAAAGTGTCCCCCTAGACTCTAAGGCTTTAGAAAGCCTCTGCCCAGGGGACAAGCCACATGTTCACATATCACTGCAGGCACCCAGGCTTCAAGGGACTCTGGATGCAGATGCTGGGCACAGAGCCAAGGGGGCCCGCTGGTCCATTTGAGGTGGTGAGTTGATTTGATTTTGTCTCAATGGGAACTTTCTTTGGATCTCTCCTTCCCCGCCTTCACTGCACATTTCAAAACAACATTCCTTTACGCACAAGCTCTGGGACATCAAATGCTTCCACGCCCTCTGCTAGGACTGCTTCGGGCCTTGTTGGTCTTTTTCCTTTCAAGAGTTCCATGTAAAATCAGATGTTAACTCTCCCTGAGTAAACCCAAGTGGAAAGGTTTTCTTTCTTCTCTTCCTAACACCAGCGACAACCAGAACAGGTGGAAAGAATATGTGCCCCTTGCTGAACAGCGGATAAAAGTTTAGGGCAAAAATACTAAGTTGTTACATGTGTAACCAATGGTTCCTGTTTACTGATGGTGAGAAAAGAGGATACAAGGCTTCAAGGGAGGCCCAGCAGGGAAAACTGGCTGCCTTTTTAAACAGGGCCGGTTTTTCCTGCAAATGAACCTTGTTTTATATCCTAGCTTCTCCCACCTCGTGTCAGGCCGTTATTTTCTGAAGGCAACAAACCCCAAATTAGGTCAGGCTCTGAGGCTTAGGCCTTGGCCGTAGTCTCAAATCTTGAAAGGTAAAGAATCCTGGAGCCAGCTGCAATCTAGAAGTTGACAAGTTCAAAACAACCATCCTGACCTTGGGGCTGTCTACCCTCCATCCTACCCTGAAGAAAAAGAAGCTGCGAAGAAAAAGGCCTTTGGTCTTAGACCAAATAATTGGCCGCTAGTGGAAATGGATCACTTCTTAAGGGGTGTTTTGTAGGGTGCCTGAATCACTTTCTTTTCTGTTGCTGTGATAAAAATACTCTGACCAAAATAATAACGCAAGGAAAAGGGGTTATTTTAGCCCGCACGTCCGGGTTATATAGCCCATCATGGTGGATAAAACAGGAGCTTGGAGCAGCCGTTTACGGCATATCCGAGGTCAAGCGTGGAACGCGATGGATCGATGCATGCTAGCGCCCAGTTTGCCCCCTCCATCATATCCAGCTCAGGATCTCTGCCAGGGTACAGTCTTAACCCATTCGCTTCCCAGAACAGCTGACTTAATCAGGATAATCCCTCACAGGTTTTCTCAGAGGCTAACCTTAACCTAGACAGGTGTGCCCCGAGGCCTGCCTTCTAGTCGACAAGCTGACAAACAAGCGCTCACTCAAAGCCTGGACACTTCTTTGTCTCTTAAGTGCTATGCGAGAGGACAGTTTCATGCACTGTCACTGCATCTGGCACAGGTGGCCCCACAGAACACTCAGGTACATTCTAGGCCTTGTTCCCCTCCGAGGCTGGTTCTCTAACCTTCTTGCTGTGAGTGTGTGTCTTTTCAAACACCTGGACTTCACGCTAGCGGAGTTCTGCCTCAGCAAGAACCCTAATCAGAGATTAAATCTACCCGAGGTTGGTTCCTAGGTGAGGGAAGGAGGCAAGTGATCTATCTGCCATCATGACAGTTCCAAAAATGTTTAACACAAGCACCATGATTATGGAAAAATTTCATGCCTAGCACGTGTCTCTTCTTGATGTAACGCGAATGCTTCTCTTGCTAAAGCAGCCGTTGGGTAAGAGACTGCCGCCCCCCGCCCCTCCCCCTGCGTTCTTACAGAATCCCCCCACCCCTCACCTTGGAGGGTGGCCTTCAGCTCCCCGCCCAGAGATGCAGCACACAGCCCCGGTTGCTGAGTCCTCACCTTTTCATGTTGTCTGTAGAGTGCAGTCCTCGACACACAACAGCCATCTTCATTAGATCAGCCTGCTTCCAAGACACCATCACAGGATGACAGGTGGAGGGAGAGAGAGACTTCAGCCACCCACCCTAGCCATCTGTATGCAATTCTGCCCTATTGGGCTAATCTTGGAGTTGCCTGTGTAGGCTGGGAAAGGCTGAGAGGTTTATGGGTGGCGATGGGGAAGCTATCGTCTGTGTTGTGTGAGGCCTTCCAGCAAGGCCACTCTGAGGGGGGTGGGGGCGCTCACATTTCAGCCAGTAAACCCTTACCCATACTCAGTAAGTAAGCCTCTCAAACTCACTGGTCTCTAGGGTGGAGTCTTACTTTGGGTTTGTCAGCGGATGGACTACAGGATGGAGTGGACACTTTTTATGTTTCCCCAGGGGAGGAACTCTCATAATATCACCCACTTGTTCTACTTTAAAAACTTTGGTTTTGACAACTCTGTCTGAAGTACCCTGCTTGATCAGAGGCCACGCTGGCTGACAGAACTCCAGATTGGAGTCCAGCCGCCATCAAAGAGGCTTCCTTTAGCAGCTGATGGGAGCAGATGCAGAGACCCACAGCTAAGTGTTAGGCAGAGCTTGAGGAACCCTGAGGAAGAAGGGGAGGAAGGATTGTAGGGGACAGAGGTGTGGAGGACATGAGGAGAATCCTGGCCCACAAAAACCAATGAAGCAGAGTTCATAGGGGCTCACAGAGACTGCAGTGGCAACCACGGAGCCTGCTTCAGTCTATGCTAGGTCCTCTGCCTACACGCTGTGCTTGTTTAGCTTGGGATGTTTGTGGGACTCTTAGCAGTGGGAGATGGGGTGTCTTTGCCTCTTTTGCGTGCTCTTGGGACCCTTTTCCTCCTGAGTTGCCTCGTCCAACCTTCATGCGAGGGTTTGTGCCTAGGCTTATTGTAATTGGTTATGCCGTGTTTGGTTGATATCCCTGGGAGGCCTGCTCTTTCCTGAAGGGAGGGGGAATGAATCTGGGGGAGAGGGAAGGTGAAGGGGGTGACTGGGAAGAGTGGAGGGAGGGCAACCCCAGTTGACACGTAAGTATGAGAGAATAAAAAAAAGACCCCGTTGTTTCACAAATAATATGCGCTCACCTTAAAGCCAGAAGATGCAGATAAAAGGATTACTCAGAATTCCAAGCAGCCAGTCCTGATATTTTGGAATATGTATTTCTACCTTTCTGATCAATATGCACATGCCAGTCTTTTTTTTTTTTTTTTTCTCTTCTTACTTCCTCCCATTTTTCCTTTTTTAAATACAGGGGTCTCAATTTGTAGCCTCAAACTTGAGATCCTCCTGCCTCAGCCTCCTGAGTGCCAGGACTTATTGTATATGTGCATGCACAGTGTGTGTGTGTGTGTGTGTGTGTGTGTGTGTGTGTGTGTGTGTGTGTGTGTGTGTGTTAAGGTCTGAAGTGAACTGATGAGGAGCTGGCTCTCTCCTACCTCATTTAGAGGCAGGACATTTCCTATTGTTTCTGCTTCTGAGCAATGTACTGACGTTGGAGCTTTCAAGGGAATCCTCCTGTCTCTGCCTCCCACCTGGCTGTAGGACTGCTGGGATTACAACTGTGTGCCACCATGCCCAGTTTTCACATGGGTCTCAGGGATGGAATTCAGGTTGTCTGGCTTGTGTGCCAAGTGCTTGTACTCTCTGAGTCTGATTATATTAAAAACCCATGCACTAGACTTTCTCAATGGATGGATCTTTATTTTTATTTTCAGACAGGGTCTCTCTGTGTAGCCCTGGCTGTCCTGGACTCCCTTTGTAGACCAGGCTGGCCTCGAACCCACATCCGCCTGCCTCTGCCTCCTGAGTGCTGGGATTAAAGATGTGCGCCACCACGCCTGGCTTGGATGGATCTTTTATATGAGGTATGTCTTAACAAACTGTAAGACACAGCTGTAAGTGTAGTAAGGTTCTTCGTGGACTTCTGTCACTCGGTGTCCCGTTCCTTCCACCAGAAGCTGCTGCTCTCCATCTTGGTGTTTCTAGAAGCCCCGTGTTTACATTGCAGCATGCGTGCAAACACCTTCTTACATACTTATTACATATGCCCTGCACTACTGCTCTTTCCCTTACTGTTTTTACTTTAAAATGTGTTCTGGAAACACACACACACACACACACACACACACACACGCACGCACACACACACGCGCGCGCCTGGTGAGGATGGAGGCAGACTGGAGCGATGAATACCAAGGACTGAAACCACTAGGAGCAATGCAAGGGTGAGGCGTGCCTCCTGCTCCAGCACCCTCGGCAGGGGCGGTGCTGCTGACACTTTGAGAACCCGTAGCCTTTAGACCCATGCAGGAATACACTTCAGAGAGTGACGCTGACCCAAGTGGGTCTTGGGCATGACTACATTGTTGGTGCATTTAAGGGACCACTTTGTTTTACACAGCTGTATGCAGTCCCTCTCATGACATGGGGTTTCTGTGAGTGACGGCCCTGCTGGATATGTGCTGTTTACAACACTGCTGTGACAGCATTCTTGTCTGTTTCCTTTGGGATGATATCTTAGAGGTGGATTAAATCTAGGCTGGGATGGGGTATAGCCCAGTGGTAGAGTGTACCCTAACATGCAGAATGCCCTGATTCAACTCCCAGCACAGAAAGAGAGTGCATTTTTTCCCAAGGTCATCTGCATAGTGTCTATAGGGAACTCTACTTCCAAAGAGGGTAATTTCTCACTGCTCTAAAATACCATGTACTATAAAACAAATCATTTCATGGGAGTGCATGTTTGTCATGTGCATTCAGTACCTGGGAAGGTCAGAGGAGGGGCCTGGGTCTCCTGGAACTAGAGTTGCCAATGGTTGTGAGCTGCCGTGTGGGTGCTGGGAACTGAACCTAGGTCCTCTGGAAGAGCAGCCAGTGCTCTTAACCACTGAGCCATCTCTCCAGCCCCAGTGAAAATGTTGACCTGGTCAATCATGTGACTGAAAACTGTGTGTCCTTGTTACTGTACTTTGTATTTTAACTCCTTTAAGCATTATTTATGTTCAGTCCTGGCCTAGTCATTAACATGTGTTCAGTGTGTTGAGCCACTGAAATGTACTTTTCTGTGTTTTTCCATCCTTTACCCATTTTTCTGTGGGATGGTCTCTCTTTTTATTGTTTTCTCTAGGATGCTTTATGCATTAAGAAAATAAGCTGTTTTTCTGCTTTCACCAACTATTTTTTTCTGAGTTTTTAATTTGAATTTTTATTAACTTTTGCCATGAAGAAACTTTCAATTTCAGGCAGTCAAATTTATGCCACCTGCATCTGTGTCCTCAGACTACTTCCTCCTGGCACTGCGGGTAACTGCTTGTTTCTTCCAGGGCTTCTATAGTTTATTTTCTTTGACATGTGAAGGATCCTATTAATATTTCTCGAATGCTTTTCCAGTATGCTCAACACCACAATTGAGTAGTCTATTTTTCTCCACAAATTTGCCGTGTCATTTTTGCTGTGCCAGCTTCTGGTGAAGTCTCTAGGGCTGAGTCACACCACTAACATTCTTAAACAAACACAGTTAAGCATAATGTATTTTTAAAATATGGTATTTTTATTTTTGTAAGTGTGTGTGTGTGTGTGTACACGAGTGCAAGTTCCTGAAGATGACAGAGACATCGGAGCCCCCTGGGGCTGGAGTTACAGTGGTTGTAAACTGCATACCGTAGTGGCTAAGACCGATCAAACTTTCGTCCTCTTGAAGAGCGCCATGCTTTTGACTGCTGAGCCACCCCTTAAGCCCCTGTGGTATTCACTTTCGTTTGCTTTTATTTTACTTAAGGTTTTTTGCTGTAATATTCACACATGAGATTATATAGCAGATCTTTTATGTGTTTGTGGATAGTACTTACTGTGGATGTTTGCTACTTGTGGAAAAAAATACTGGGTGAAGATGTGATGTAAGGGAGGGCTTTTTTCGGTTCGCAGTTTAGGGTTCAGTCAGTCATAGCAGAGGAGTCATAGTGGCAGCAGCGTGTCAGATGCATTGCACGTGTGCTCAGGAAGCTGACTGATGGATGCCTGCCTGCATCAGCTCTGTTTTCCTCTTTTCATTCACCTGAGCCTCCAGTCCACGGAATGGTGGACCTACACCGGGAGAGCCTTCTGCATTAAGGTGATCCCTCACAGGCGTGGATGGTGGAAGCTATGCTAACTCAGTCCTTCCCAGGTGTCCTGGAGGCTCATCTACCGGGTGGTTCCCATCCTGCAAGATGGCCAGCAATATTAACCATCTCCTTAGGTTTATAATTCTAAGATTTTTTTTTTTTTTTTTTTTTTTTTTTTTGCTTCACTCAGTGGTTATTGAAGTTTTCCTCCTTTTTCTGGCATACTTCGAACCAAATTGAAATTATCTAGATTTTGAAGGGCTCTTTAGGCTCCCTCATAAAACAATGTTGCTTTATTTAAAAAAATAGGTTGATAGTAAATTTGTCTTCTATGGAAATTGATCTTTTAAACTTTTCATCTCTACTAGGATGATCTTTGATAAGGGGATTTTCTAGAAAGTTAAGCATTTTCATAGACACCTTCTAGCTCAGGATGCCTCAGTCACTGGTTGGTCTCCTACTGCCATGCTTAATTTGTATTCATGACGTCTTCTTGTAATGATTAGACCTGTCTGTATAGAGAATTGTTTCAAAGAATTACCTTTTTAGTTCTCAGTACTGCTTGAGTTTTAATTCACTTAATTTCTGCTTTTATCCACCTCCTATTTCATTATATTTATTTTTTATTCATTTACTTGCTCTTGAAATGGGTGTTTACTTTGTTTTGCATCACACATTCAGTCTATGCTTATATGTATATAACATGACACTTTCTTTCGCTTTAATTGTATCTTTATTTTAAAGCATCTTTTAAAAATTTATTTATTTTATGTATATGGTATGCTGTCTTCATGCACACCAGAAGAGGGCATCCAATCCTATTACAGATGGTTATAAGCCACCATGTGGTTGCTGGGAATTGAACTCAGGGCCTCTGGAAGAGCAGACAGTACTTTTAACCACTAAGCCATTGCTCCAGCCCCTTTCATTGTATCTTTAAGATTCTGGCTGGGTGGTGGCGGCACATGCCTTTAATCCCAGCACTCGGGAGGCAGAGGCAGGTGGATCTCTGTGAGTTCGAGGCCAGCCTGGTCTACAAAGAGAGTTCCAGGACAGGCAAGGTTACACAGAGAAACCCTGTCTGGAAAACAAGCAAGCAAGCAAACAAACAAACAAAGATTCTGATAGGTAGCCCTTGCAGAATTATTTTTTTAAATGGTGATATTTGAATTTGCATTTCTCCTTTGAAGCATTGGTTGATATTTTAAAATATTATTGACTAATTTGAAAATAAACTGGAAACAAAATTCACATTAGTAACAGATACAAAAAGGCCCAGGAACAAAGTAAGAACACGTCTGAAGGACAGGTCACCTTCTGCAGAGTGCTCCTGCTCAATGAAGTGAGTTTCAAGTCAAACACTACAAAGCCTTGCCAATTCAGCTGGCACACTGGCAGCATGACTGGGTCTCCAGAAGAGGGCAAAAGAAGGTTCAGTGCACAGAGATGGTGAGGGCAGTGACAGCAAAGGCATGTGCAGCACTTGGGCACTGTCCTTCATGCCCCATGTCTTTATTCTTTTAGTTAGCATACAGATAATGGGTTGCATTGTGACGTTCTCACACATGTGTATCATGTGCCTTGTTCCCATTTCCTCTCTCCGATTGTCATTCATGTTACACACCACACCACACACACACACACACACACACACACACACACACCCTAGATTTCACATGTGAGGAATCATACACAATATTTGTGAGTCTGGCTTACTTTGTTTACATGATGGTTTCCAAGTCTACTCATTTCCCCTGCAAATGACATAATTTCACTCTTCTTTATGGTGGAATAAAATTCCATTATGTAGAAATATACTATATTGTTTTAAAAAAATGGCCAGGCATGGTGGGCGCACGCCTTTAATCCCAGCACTTGGGAGGCAGAGGCAGGCGGATCGCTGTGAGTTTGAGGACAGCCTGGTTTACAGAGCGAGTCCAGGACAGCCAAGGCTAACACAGAGAGTTCCTGTCTCAAAAAACAGAAAAATAATTTGATGTGTTCAGGTGTTTTGCCTGTGTGCTGCCTAGTTTTATATCAACTTTACACAAGCCAGAGTTGTCTGACAGGAGGGAACCTCGATTGAGGTTCTGCCTGGGCTGTAGGAGGGCGTTTTCTAAATTAGTGAGGAGCGTCAGCTTCCTGTCCTCTTTGCGTTCCTGCTGTGATTCTCTCAGTGGACTGTGACTAAGGATATGTAAGCCAAACAAACCCCATCCTCCCCAGGTTGCTTTGGTCGTGGTGTTTCATCACAGCAATAGTAACCCTGAGGCAGCCTGCATGCACGCCTGGATGCTATGCACTGGCCTGGTGTCGCTCTGATCCCTTGGAACCGGAGTTATGGTTGTCCCTATGTGGGCGGTGGGAATCAAACTCACCTGATCCCCTGGAAGAGCAGCTGGTGCTCCTAACCAACGCGCTGCCTCCCTGGCCACCTCCTTCTTGGTTGTACTGAGTTAGTGCAGTAGTTGCAATAAGCACGGATGTGCAACTGCCTCTGTGGTATATTGTCTTCCAGTACAGAACATGATAGCTATATAATTCCTGCTTGGTGAGTAACCCTCCCTCTCCTTTCCAAAATGGCTGAACCAGTTTACATACCTTCACTGTTGTGCAGAGCTCCTTTCCCCCACATTTTTGAAGAATTCCCCATGTGTGTCTGCCTGATACCTTTGGCATCCTTTTCATCTGCGTGCTCTCTTTTAGTAGTGCCCCTGCCCAGTGAAGAGGTGGGGTCTGCAAGGTGGGTCAAGGTGAAAGTTTGCTTCTTACGTGTGCTGATCCACATTTATTACTATCAACCGAGGCTTGTCTTGGTCCTATTGTTTGTGTATATTTACTGTGCATATTTTACTTATCACCTTCCCGCTCTCTAGTCTCTGCTTCTGTATTTGTTAAAACTCATTTTGGGTGGCCAGCACATCTTTTTTTTTTTTTTTTTTTTTTTTTTTTGCTTTTGTGGTTGTTTTCCACTAATCTAAAATGTTCACATGTCTTCCTCAGTGTGTTTTACCTACTTCAAATGATACATAATCGATGGTAAAATTAACACATTCTACTTTATTTTTCCTAACTAAAAGGTTGTGTTATTTCGACTTTTTCAGAGCATAAAAATGATCAGTTTCTCTTATTCTTATCTCCACCCACGGTTTGCTTAACATCTTTGGTTGTATAGTCAAGGCTCACGACCTGTCGCTTACTATTCAGCTAACAACTGTCTTCTAGTAAATTCTCAGAAAGGGTGTCATTAGTTTAACATTCCCCCATTTTCACGTTCAATTTGTTCTATAAACAAGCACATGAAAAGCTGTACCATTCAGTTACTAGAGACATGCAAATAAAACCATAGGAGACACTACTTCATACTCAGGGTAGAGGGGGCACAGCTCCTACACACCACTGCTAATGTGTTATGAGATGGTGCAAAGGCTGTGGAAGGTAGGTTAAGGTAGGCACGAAACCATCACGTGGTCCAGCAATTCCATTTATAGGTACATACATACCCAAAAGAGTTGAAAAGAAGTAAATGGAGTCTTCTACACAAACGCTCATAGTGGTGCTGCTCACGGTATCCAAAAGGCAGAGACAGTCCAGATGTCTCTCAAGTGATGGACAGAAAACATTAGTATAGTCACACAATGGCATTTTACTAAGCAATAAAAATAATGACGTGCTGGTACATGGATGAGCCAAGAAAACATGTAAGAAGTCAGGTATATAAGATCCATTTGTATGAAATATTTAGAATAGGTAAATTCATAGAACCAAAAAGCAGGTTGGCCCAAACCTGGAAGCATGTTCTACAGAGTAAACGATCATTTTCCTGTAGAGTGATGGAATGTTTGTGCACAAGAAAAAGGTGGTTGTACGGCAATGTGAACGAGCTAATGGCCAGCAAAGTATTCACTTTTACATGGCTGATTTCAGTTGTGTAAATTTCACTGCAAAGAAAGTCATTTTTCTAGCCCTTGGTATTTGATGATTGGTGGAGCCGGAGCTTTTGGTCTATTCTCTTAGCCTTGTGATGGTTTCTTTGTGACTTCCTTCCTTGTATTGGCTCTTAAGAACTCTAGTGCTGATCTGCTTTTTCCTTTATGTAGCCTCCACGCCTGCCTAGAATTCTAAAGGTTTGTTTTCTTTTGCTGTAATTTTGAGTTTTATCTGGACAACTGCGCAGGGTTTCAAAGCTGATTGCTTTGAAGTAATTTTCCTATACATTGGGTCCTTCAATAGTCAAGATCCAGTTCTTTCTTTCAGAGGCACTGTCCTAAAGTTTTCATGTTAGTTCTGACTCGCTGTTTTCTTTTTCCATCAGTATCCCTGATAATACTTTCGCATACCTGTCTACATGTCTGTTATGTTCTCACTGATTCTTTTATGTCTTTATTTCTTATCATTCTCTTGTCTCTTTATTTCTACCCACTATCTTTCTTTTCTTTTCTTATTAATTCATTCATATTACATCTCAATTGTTATCCCATCCCTTCTATCCTTCCATTCCTCCCTCCCTCCCACTTTCACCCTATTCCCCACCTCTATGACTGTGACTGAGGGGGACCTCCTCCCCCTGTATATGATCATAGGGTATAAAGTCTCTTCTTGGTAGCCTGCTATCCTTCCCCTGAGTGCCACCACACCTCCCCATCAAGGGGACGTGGTCAAATATGGGGCACCAGAGTTCATGTGAAATTCAGTCCCCACTCTCCACTCAACCACTATCTTTTCGCAGTCTACTTTTCGTTGCAATTTTCCCCCTCTTAGTTTTCTTCTAACTTTGTTATTTCAAAGTTAATCTTGTTTTTTCTTCTTCAAATTCCTTTCTAAAGCCAGTTTCCTACCTTAGAAAGCCCAGTTTGTCAACTTCACCTTGAATTTTAAGATTCCTGACCTTTGATTCCCTGCCCTTTGCAGCTGTTAGTTTCTGATTCTAGTAGAACATTGTAATACAAAGATGCTGCTTGCTTTTTACAATTTTCCATGCACTGAAAAGCTTTTCTTTTTCTTTCTTTTGTTTTTCTTTTTGGTTTTCCAAGATAGGTTTCTCTGTGTTGTCAGGCTGGCCTCAAATTCAAGAGATTTGCCTGCTTCTGCCCCCCAAGTGCTTGGATTAAAGGCATGCGCCACCACCAGCTGAAGAGCTTTTCTGAAACCTAAAAGAAGAGCAACATAAACCAAAAGTGTAGCTAATTTAAGTGATGCTTCGTTTCTTCACGCACATATTTCAGTCCATCACTGTTAGGAATTTACCAAGTGACAGGTTATTTCAGTATAAATTGTCATTAATGATGTTATTCTCTCTCTCTCTCTCTCTCTCTCTCTCTTTTTTTTTGCCTGCAGGTTGGTGAGTGACCAATTTTCAGAGTCCCACTCTTGTGCTCTACTTTCTAGGGCCACTTCTGGTGTCTGCCCCTTCAGCCTGGCTTTCCTGAAAGTAGGCAGCTCTTCAACAAGGCTTGCCCGCAGACGCAGTCACAGAGGAATAAGCGGTTGGATGGAGAAACGAACGCAAAGCTGTATTTTTTAAACTGATCACCTCTTTGAATGACCATGGCTTGACACTGGGTAGACCATCTGGACATATCTCCATTGCTCATCAGAATGAGAGAGAAGGGGAGTAAGTGCCCTTCCAGGGCATCCTGATTTTATTGGCCATGGGTTTGCTTGGGATGTTGATTCCTGTGAATAGCTGAAGGGTCAAGAATGAGAGGCAGGTTCCAAACGATGTGCCATCATGCTGCTCCTTAGGCTTGAGACTCAGACAGGAGCTTAGCACTGTCAAACGCTGCTCAGCATGTGAAGGATAGGCTTTTAGAGTAGCCTTGGTGTTTAGGGGTTCTTAAAAATAAGTGTTTTTTTTGTTTTTGTTTTTTTTTGTTTCTGTTTTTTTTGGCAGGGAGGCAGTGTTCCAAAACATGACCCTTTCACTGACAGTTGCCAGACTCCTGTGCTGCCTGCCTTGAGTGGGGACCTGATATCTGAGCCCTTGCTCTTTTTGCAACTGGTTAGCCTGTCATTATGACACCCGGATGCTCTGATCACTTTCTGGCTGTCTTGAGAATATTCATTTGCCCACTATAAGGGAACAGGCAGCCATTGCGGCTGCTAAGGCCATAAACTTCTACTTATAAGAGCTTTGTTCCAGTCACAACTGTTCCAGCCTATAGTAGTGCAGGAAAACTTCACTCTGGTGGCTTCCAGATGACCTTGTCTTCACAGCTCTGTATGTCTGTATCCCCAGACCTGGCACCAGCAGACTTGAATAAAACTGATAGGAAGAGTAACACTTCTCCAGTAAACTTAGCAAAAAGCTTATGATTGATGGGAAAGAGGCCGCTATCTATCTATCTATCTATCTATCTATCTATCTATCCATCCATCCATCTGTCTACCTACCTACCTACCTATCATCTAATGTTTTTTTCATTCTATATATTTGATCAGGGTTTATATTCTCCTGACTCCTCCCAGATCTTCCCTACCTGCTCACCCATCTAACTCCACCCCCTTTCTCTCTTTCTCATTCAAAAACAAACAAACAGGCAGATACAAAAATAACAACAACAAAAAAAGGAAAACAAGAAATACATGCACAAATCCCATAAAAACACAAAACTGGAAACATAATATATGAGCAAGACCAGTAAGGCAAAAACAACATCCAAACAAAGCAACATGAGAAAAAAAGTTTACAAAAATACCATGGAGTTAATTTTGTATTGGCCATCAACTGCTGGGCAGGGTGCCTACCTTTAAGTGTGGTTAATAAACTCAGTGAGACATTATTGGAGAAAACTAATTTATCTTTTGCAAGAGGATGTCAACTGGAGATGGTGTCTTGGTTAGGGATGGGAACTCATGTCTACTTTCCTCTCCCAGCACTGGGACCCTCTCTGGGTTGAACCTGTGTAGGCCCTGTGTATGCTGTCATAGTGTCTATGAATTCATCTGTGCTTCAGTCCTGTGTGTTTGGAAAACAGTTTCCTTAGAGTCATCTATCCCTCTAGGCATAAGGTTATCATGTAATTCAAATGCTGATTTCTGTATCCCCCATATCTGGTTGCAAGCCTTGTTTTTCTGAGAATCTCCTGTCTCAAGGAAACACTGCTCCTCAAATGGCCCCTTGTATGTCAGTAAAGCAGTTTACAGCCAATTGCTGAGCAGGGAAGAGAATAGGGCTGGACTTCCTGCTAGGTGCGGGGTCGGGGTGGGGGTGGGGTGGGGTGGGGAAGGGAGGAGTGAGAAGAGGAAGTAGGGGATTCAGCCACAGGCAGCGGTGCAGGAGATATGAAGATGATTCAGTTGGAGCAAAGCAAGAACCAAAAAACAAGTAACGAGGATTTTGGCAAAGATGGAGTCAGGATAACAGAGGGATAAGAATGGACTTAAACTGCTCAAGGTTGTGTTGTAAAGCCTTAGAAACAAACATTAGCGTCTCAATATTTGTGTGATAGCCAGGTTAAGAGAGAAACTAAGAGAGACACAGTTATATAAAAACAAAAAACAAAAAACAAACAAACAAACAAAAAAACCCAAACCTTTAATACATCCTTTTCCTGCCTCTTAGAATCTTTCAATTTCCTCTTCAGCCTATCTTCCTGAACTCTGAGGGGAGGGGTTTGATGAAGATTTTCTACTTCAGACTGAGTGTTCCAAAGTTTCTCATTCTTTGTACCTTGTTCAATTGTGTCTCTGTGTTAGTTTCCATTGAATGCATGAGGAAGCGTCTCTGGTGGTTGCTGAGACACTGATTTATAGTTATAGGAGAATGTTGTTAGGAGTAATTTTATTTCTATGCAATTTTTTTTTGAGACAGGGTTTCTCTGTGTAGCCTTGCTGTCCTGGACTCCCTTTGTAGACCAGACTGACCTTGAACTCACTGCAACCCGCCTGCCTCTGCCTCCCGAGTGCTGGGATTAAGGGCATGTGCCACCACTGCCCTGCTCTATGTTCTTTTATAAAGCAATACTATTTGGGTTTTCCCTAGGTGTATGGCATATATAGTCGCAGGTTGTTGGCCACCTGAGCAGTGTCAGAAATGGGTTCCATCTCACTGAGTGGGCCTTAAATCCAACCAGAGTGGCTGGTTATTCCTATAGTGTCTGCTACTGTTGCATCAGCCTATCATGCAGGCAGTTGACTATTTTAGATGGCAGGGTTTGCAGCTGGGTTAGTGGTTACCCTCCTCTTCTGGAACTGTGCAGAGTACTATCTGGTACCATGAACACCAGTAGGTTGTGATTGATTCTTATGTGAAGCTCATGGCTGGTGAAGAAAAGACTACCCTGTGCCTGAATAGATTATCACTAGCACGGCATACCTGCTTCTAGCTAGTTTGGCGAGGTGGTTTTCAGTCTTCTGCTAGTCTAGAGGCTTTTCTGTGGCTAACGCTCTCCCCACCTTCAGTGTTGCACTTTTGGCTCTAATAAAACCTTCTCCCAAAAGGTCTTTTGCCTACTATTTGTGGTCCTTATGACTGTGAAGGTGGGCTGAACTAGTTGCAAGAAAAGTAGATAAAAATCTGGGCCTTTTAGCTTGGCATCAGCAGCAACAGTGGGGAGGTTGCTGAAAAGTCCAGTAGCATCACCAGGAGCTGAGGGTCTCAGCGCCCAGAGGTCACAGCTGTAACACTGAGGCTCCAAAGAGCCCCATCCGTGAAGCTCTGACTGGGAGCCAGAATTCCAGGAACAATTGAAGGCAGAGTCTACAAAATGGTGAGGATGTCAGAAGTATCGAGATGGTGAAAGATGGTAGAGACGTTGAGAGCCCAGGGTGGGAGCCGAGACTCTACAGGGTACTGGCTCTAGTCCCACTGTCTGCACTCTGAAACACTTCAGTGTGCAGAGGGAGCAAAGAGTTGGCAGTCCTGGAGCTCAGACTGCTGAGCTCTTGGAACCCTGGACAATGAGCCTCACTTGAGGACATAGCGCAAACATTCTCTTTCTTGGAAGCTTCTTGTTCTCAGGGCTTAGAGCCATAGCTTCTGGGTTTGTAGGCCCAGCCTTTGAGCCTCTGGAACTCAGGGTCATCAACAGTAAGGCGATTGGCTCCCTTGTCTGTGGTTTCCATCCATACAGAACCAAAGAACCCTTCTCCGGCTGTTCATGACACTTCTGCTGATTCAATGTGACCCATTATTCTGGGTATGCTGGTTTTGTGTTGCTTCTTTTCCTGTATCTTCAAATTTATATGTTTCCATGTGACTTTATATTCTTTTTTTTTTTTTTCTTTCGTTTTTCGAGACAGGGTTTCTCTGTGTAGCCTTGGCTGTCCTGGACTCACTTTGTAGACCAGGCTGGCCTTGAACTCACAGAGATCTGCCTGCCTCTGCCTCCTGAGTGTGGGAATTAAAGGCGTGCACCACCACGCCTGGCAGTGACCTTATATTCTTTCTCTTCTCATTAATTAAATTTTATTTTCTTTCATGTGTCAAAAAGGTACTTTTTTTTTTTTTTTTTTTCAGTTAACCAAATCTCCGTATTTGTATCTGTTAGGCTGCTTGGTCAACTCTTAATTTTAGTTGCAATTTTCACTTAGAGAATTTACACTTGGATCTCAAAGTAAGGCCCAAGCCTACGTGAAATTTCTGAGGTTGCCTTTTAATATGACATCATATCAGCTACCATTTGGAAGTTCCTAGATGCCTGTTATTTGAAGTGATTGTGATGGCTTCACTTGATAGTCTTGTCATGTGGTCTTGACTCCTTGAACTGTTACATTAACTGCGTACTTTGCAAACACTGGTTATAACTTGTAGTAATAAATAGAGGATAACTTCTAGAGCTTTGCCTCTGACAGTGACAAGACGTGGTCCTAGGCAACCTGAGAATACCTTAATCTATTCAGAGATGGGGAGAATGAAAACAGAGCTTCTGACTAGACAGCCTGCTTCCTGTCATCGCTCTCATGGTGATTTAGTTTCTCAGTCCCAACTCAAATTGTGGAGGTCTTGAGTCTGTAGACCAATACCAACTTTCTCCCTTCAAGTCCCAGAAGCGTATGAAGGGTCTGTGTAGCCTCTCATTGTTTGCTCAGACTGGCAGGTGCCTCTGAGGGAAGGCCAGCCCCAGTGCTAGGCTTGTTCTCTGGGTTTCATCAGCTGGACCGTGTAGTGTGACAGCCCAGGGAGCCAAGATGACATTTCGACATTGTCAAACTATGTCTAGTTGTGCTGAACAGAAGGGTGGTTCAGACCACCAAACCCACAAACCCTGGGTAGAACACCATCCCGCTGGAGGGGGCACATTCTAAAACCACAGACTCCTCTATTTTGTACTGAGATACCAGAAAACAAGGGTGGACTTCAAAAACGTGGCTTAAAAAATTATGTAGAAAAAAAAAAAAAAAGCAAACTGTATAAACAATGTCTGCAGTCTGACACTTATGTAAATAAAAAGCAAATCAATTCTATACGTCTTTTGTGGGCATGTGTACGTGTTTACATACAAATGGTGAACTGGCAGTGGGACGTAGGTCTGGATTAGGGGTGGTATGCAGCAGGGGACTTTAACCATCTGCACTCTGGTGTCTAATGAGCACACAGGCATGTGGGACTTCTTGTGTTATTTTAAAATTTCTATTCATTTAAAAAAATAAACATAGCGAACAAATAGGCCCAGATGTGGACGACTACTTCTGGTTGCTGGGGTAACCGGCAGTCGCTCTGTCTACTTTTTTCTTCATGCAGCTGCTGAGGCTTGATCCCCATTTTGTACTCTTGCGGAAGATGAATGCAGGATTCCCTTTCTGCTAGAACCTGTAGTTTGGATTCTCTTGGACCAGCTGAGATAATTTCTGATAGAGAAGGGTTTGGTAGAAGTCAGGTTTATTAGCTCAACATTGCCCTCTTCTGTTGCTACAGCACTGTTTAGTTTCTGTAACAAATGTCCACTACTTACTGACAATTTTCTTCATTGTTTCCTGGGAGCCATGGCTTCAGCTGACTCTCTCTTTCACTTTACTACATGTCTTCAAGGAATCTTCCCCTTTCCAAAATGGCCTCCTCCCTGCTGCGTCTGTTCCTGCACAGTCTACGTTGTTTCCCTCTCTCCAAAAGCTAATGATCTGACTTTGCCAAGCATGCTAGCCAGCTTACTGCTGCTGTGAAAAAAATATCTGAGGTAACATTTGTTTTGATTCATAGCTTCAGGTTTTCAGCCTGTGGTCACTTGGCCTTGTTGTTCTAAGCTTGTGATGAGGCAAAACACAGTGAAGAGTGTACAGCAGACAGTAGGCATCTAGGAAGCAGAAAGGGGAATAGCTCCTTCAAGACCACACCCCCAAAAACCCAACCCATTTTTTTTGAGACAGGGTTTCTCTGTGTAGCCTTGGCTGCCCTAGACTCACTTTGTAGACCAGGCTGGCCTCGAACTCAGTGATCCACCTGTCTCTGTCTCCTGAGTGCTGGGATTAAAGGCGTGCACCATCACGCCAGGCTCCAACCTGGTTTTTTTTGTTTTGTTTTTGTTTTTTGTTTTTATTAGGCTCTACCACCTCTCAATAACAGCACAGGCTAATGACCCTACTTTTATGACATGAGCCTCTACAGCACATTCTAGACTCAACCACAACACCAGGCCCCACACCAGCTCTCAACACTCTGCCGCTCAGGGTAGCTGGCTCCTCTGCTCTGCAGGCATCATCCGTGTTCCTCCATCACTTGAGCTCGGTCAGAGCCTGTTCTTTGTAACCCATGCCCTGCGGACAGTGGGTGTCTGAGTGGATATTCCTTCATTTATGCAGAAAAACATTTGTAGGAATTGCTTTCTCCTCATTCTGTTGCAGGAATACGTTACTTCTTGTTGAGGAGGTTGAGGCAGGAAGGCTATGAGTTTAAGCTAGAAAAGCAGATTGGCCTGCATGGCAACCCCTGCCCCATTGCTACCTCAAATGGAGCATTTGGAGAAGTTCCTGGAATTGCCACAGATAATGGCGCCCAAAGGGGGAAAAAAATCAACTGAGTTCCAGGCTAGGATGAGCTGCATACTTAGATGCTCTAGAAAACCAAGGCCAAGCAGTCAGCCAATGAAATAGTAGTCAGACAGTAGGCAGATGGCGGCGGGGGGGGGGGGGTGTTTGGCTAAAAAGAATACATAACATAAAGATAAGAATTAAAGTACTAATTAAAAAGAAGAAAAAGAAAATAGGGGCTGGAGAGATGGCTCAGTGGTTAAAAGCACCCGCTGCTCTTACAGAGGATCACTTGGGTTCCCAGGACCCACATGGCAGCTCACAAGTTCCCATAACTCCACCTCCAGGGGATCTGGCCTCTGTAACACCCATATTCACATACGCATACCCCCACAATGACAAATGTATATACATAACTAAAAATAAGTAAATATTTAAAATCAAACAAAAACAAATGGTGTTGAGTGAGTGGAGAAATGACGCTGTTATAGAAATGAGAATGTGATTCTCTGGGGAGTGGGAAGGGACAAAAAGAGGTACATATCTCAGAGGGGAAGCCACACTCTGTCTGATTTGCCAGACTTCACTCCAGAGCACAGAAGAGACTTGAATATCATTTGGAAAGCAAAGAGGTGCCAGGCTACATGGTGTCTGTCTGCCTTTGCCTTTAATCCCAGCACTCAGGGGGCAGAGGCAGGCAGATCTCCATGAGTTTGAGGCCAGCCTGGTCTATACAGTGAGTCCCAGGCCAATCAAGGATACATAGTGTGGACCTGTACTTAAAAAAGAAGGAAGAAAAAGGAAAGGAAAGAAAGATAAAGGGAAACAGAGAGGCCAGGAGAAAAGGTACCGTACCTGTAGTGTGGGCTGGCTTTCAGGAGTGGGGCTATGAGGGGCCATCCCCACTAGCAACATGTTTGAGACAGAAGTGACCTAGAGGCTGTTTTTGTTTGGAACAAAAGGGATGTAAAGCTGTTTGCTCCTACTCACGGATTTAATTAGGCGTGGTGCCCAATTATAGTAAGTCATGGTTTTAGTCTCTTTGTTAAGGTAGTCAGAGGCCTTTGGGCATCAGTGACTTACTAAAATGCAATTGCACTTTTGGGATCGGCCCAATAGTGTCAATCACTTGATCATTTTACAACCCAAAGCTGTTTCCTTGGTGCTTTGTGTTACACAAAGATCACATTTATTCTCATATTTGTTCACAGACATGATTCACATTTTGCTATTTTGTACATAAGGAAATCATTCTAAATTCAGCAACAGTGCCAGCTTGACTAAAAAAAGTTATTTTCCATATCCACAAAAATGTTAATCAGATTCCTGTTAGAACATGTGTAAGAACTGGTTTTCATTGTCACAGCTCTTGATGTCAGATTACTAAAATAATTTATGTTTTGTTGTGGGAACATTGGTGCACGCAGAGCCTCCCAAATCACATGACCACGGCTCAGCCCGCACTTCTTCATGACACATAGAAATTATTTGTGTTTTGTGGTAACAAATGAATGGCAGGAACAGCAGAATTTCAATGTGGCCTTTCTTTATTTGATTAAACATAGTCTCTATTTATTCTTAAAAAAACTAATTTAAGTTAAATGGTAACAAACCATGATAATTCAGAAAACATGTTGAAACCGAGAGTGAAGAGAAATGTTCTCTACGTAAACCACACTGTAAACCATAAAACTTATTTTTGTCAACTGCTTCTCGTGACAGTGGCTGGGAATTTGACATTTCTACTACAGTAGGCAAAAAACCATGTACAATACACTCTCCCACACGCCACATCACATCTCTATTTATATTTCCAAACTAAAAGCATTACAGCTCCCAGAGTGCTGAGTGTACTGTGCAGTTCCTGAGAGCTGCATGGTCACCTCCAGTGCAGTCTCTGTGTGCCCGATAGCCTCTACATCCCAGCCATCCTCAACAGAGCAAGCCTGGCTCATAGAGGAGATGAGAGGACTTGAATCCAAAGGGAGGTGAACTTTTCTATGAACTCTGGTTAACACATGACCAGACATAGATGCTGGCAGACATCATTCGACTTCTCCCTTCAGAACTCTTTAGTCACCATCACGTGTGACATGAGTATTGGGAACATCTGCAGGAGTCTGGGGTTATGAATCTTAAAGCTAGTAAATACAAATGTAAGAGAATCCTGGATAGATCCCTGATCTTGCTTGAGGTACAGATTCTATACAGCTGACTCACTTGTAGACATTTCCGGAATAAAACTTCCCTGTCTCCACTTAAAGATGCCAAGAAGTCAGCACCATTCCATTTCTCTCCCTGCAGAAAGCATTATTTAGTTTTGGATATAACATTTTAAAACAATAATGCATGCCTCCTAGGAGCATACCACAATAAATGTCTCAAAAACCACTCAGCTAATCCCAGGGTATAATCTGGCTGTTTTAAATTACTGCAGGGAATATTATGGGCCTTAAACACTGTAGCTGCACGAAGCCAAAGAAAGCTAGAAAGGGAGGCCAAAAAGATGAGCTCAGAGCCAGCTAAAGTGACAACAAACATGTGGTTGTTTACTAGAATTGGAGAGGTTTTGTCTGCAGATGTTTGCGGTCAGCAGGAGGTTCCAGTGCAATGAGTTGTTACGAACATTTTCAGAGTTTGATGAGAGCAAGAGCCCTCTTGGAGATGGCAGGTTTGAGGACCAGGGTGCCCAATAGTACAGACAGAATTTATAGAGTTCTGCGGTCAGCTCATACTCTGCTGGTCCCACAAAGTGCGCCAACAAATTAATATCGTACGGATGTCATTTCAAAGCCTCCCAAGGAGGAGTCATCACCAAAGCCGTTAGAGCACAGATGGTTCAACTGTACACTGATATTCATACTTGCATTTTTGCATTATAGCTGCTTTTCCCCCTGTTGAACTGTAATGAATTGTCTCATAATCTATTCCATCTTCCTGCCATTAGCAGGCTTTGAATGTTCACAAATAGGAGCAAAGAACTCATTTTCCAGGGCTTTAATCACACAAAGAGGGAATGCCTAATTCTCTAAATGAAATGGTCTGTGATCACTGAAGCAGAGATTTAATATAGCACGGCAAATTAGGTAGATTTTAATAAATTACTTATCTCCCTGAATACTTTACATATGCTTAAGAAGGAATAGCCTGTTTGCAAACAGTGAAAACCCACAGCCTATAAAAATCCTTTGAAGAAAATGACAAATAAAAAAGTAAATTAAAAAATGAAATGCATTATATCTCAGGCCTCCAGAGACAATTCCTTTGCAGCACTGATTCACAGCTCCATTAAAAATATCAATTAAACCCTTCAGCAAGACTGCGTAAAAGCTAGAAATTAACTTTTGGAGCTGCCTTTTGAGGTCTGGATATCCAGATACATCCCAGCATTGTGTAAGCTTGATGTAAGTTTTAAAAAAATGATAAAAAGGGTCTCATTTCATGAGTAACTAAGCATTTTAGAAGTTTAGCCATAGTTAAATTTTTTCTAATAACTTTAGTTTGTAAAGTAAGAATTTCTTGTATGTATGTATGTATGTATGTATGTATGTATGTATGTATGTATGTATCTTTTTTATATGAATACAATCCTGGATCCCATATCAACACACTAATACCATATTACCTGGAACAACTACAGTTTTTATGAAAAAACAAATCAAAACAAACCAAACAAAACCTGGGAGTAATTTAATAAGTTGGTGCCAAGTCTCCTTCTTTATATTTAATTGATAGAAACTGCATGCATCAAAGAAAATGCATACTGAGCTTTAATGTGCATAAAGTGGATATTAGCATTTTAAAGAGGAAGATTAACACATTAATCCAAGTAATTTTCATATATTGCTTCTAATAAAGTCTTCACAGTGTAAAAGTCTTAATGAGGGTAATCAGAGGGTTTCCATTTAGTGGGATGATTAGGGATAACATAAAAAGTATTTCTTCTCCTTGGTTTCCTAAGATTTTAGGCTTTTACTTACGAAAAATAAAAATGGGACTACTCCCAGTTACTCATAAGAAAACGTTGCAAATGCAAATAGATGTTTCATGCTATCATGTTGATATAAATTATTGAGAAGGCGGCTCACTTAGGAGCACTGAAGTCCCAAGGGTGGCAGTCATGGGGAGGAGGGGAGAGAAAAACAAACAAACAAACAAACAAACAAACAAACAAACAAACCATATAAAACTTGAACATTCAAGCCTAAACCCAGGCACTCCCTCCAGACTCCCTATGAATTATAGATTACACACACCAGAGTGATTACTCAAAATCTCACCCTGAAGCTTTCACGTGAGCATTTTCTCAGAAGTACGATTCCTCTGGAACAGTTTCTTTCAAGGCCCCAAGTCCTCTCTGTATTGCTGGTAGACAGACCGTAGGGCATGAAGTGCTTCCACAGTCACCTTCAGCTTGCCGATGCTGCCCCCATCTGCCCGGGCATCAAGAACTGAGGAGAAGGCAGCAGCAGAGGTCAATGACGTTCAGCAGTTTCCTCACTGGTCTAGTCCACCCAGCTTTACTTCACACAGCTTTGAGATGAACACAGTTGTATGAGAGTGCCACGTGAATTAAGACACACACTTTACATGTAAGCTTGAAGCTTGCCATATGAAAGGCTGTGGCTGTTCACACATGGCCAGACTTTCTTCTAACACCTGTGTGACTAACAAGTCAGACCTCTAAAACACTGCAAAGGTATGATGCAATCAGTGTTGGCATTGGTCACCTAGAACCTAAGACAACACTTCATTTAAAATAGGTTCATGTGTAATTAGGAAAGGAAAGTGGCGGACCGTGAACCTGAAGACATCTGTGAACTGGCTCTGAGGGTCGGAGGGTCACTTCTTGAGAAAGAGGTATCAGTGATGTCCCAAAGACAGACTATTTAAGTCTTGAAGCGTCTTTGAACATAGCCTGGTGTAATGTCAGCTCAGACCCCAGGACCCCATCAGCTGGGGAAAGACATCTGCTAGGGACCTAAGGCCAGGATTTGGAGTCTGTAGGTTTGATAGTGCTTATGGGTCTTGTGGTTTCTTGCTATTTCCTTGAAGTTTAATGATGGCGGTGGATCAAGTGTTCTCCAGCCTCAGCCTCCTCAACAGATGAACTAAACTATGGCTCCCAGTAGTTGTATATGACCGAGAACATGGTATTAAAATGTACTGGGAACAGTGCCTGGTCACCTGACTAGGTCCTAATAGGTGGGTGTCAGCCGAGTGTGATCCCTGTGGCCTCTTAGGAAAAGGTGGGTCACTAGACAGAGCTAACAAGAGATTGATTTTGGTGGTTTCTGTCACACTCTTAGTTCTGGAGTCTTTACTAAGGAAGAACAACATTGTAATCCCCTTGTTTTTTGCTCTGTGTCAAAGTGTAACTAGCTGCCACCAAGTTAGATGCACATACTTTATGGATGTTTCCAAACATGCTCCCAGTTACTTATTTGATCTAACTTGGGCAATCATTTGGCACCATGTGAACTCCCGAGAATCTGCCATGTATCCAGGACAGGCAGCTCCACCCAGCTGCCACAGCACTGCAGAGTCCTGGCCCTTAGGAGGTGCTCGTAAAGTGATGTGCCTGTGGCCTCAGAGAGGGCTTGCTAACGTAGCCAGTTCCAAGTGGAATCAGTGGGAGTTTCTCAACTGATAGTGAGTGGCCATGGCCTTCCTTGGTTATGGTTTATAAAGTACAAGTCATTCTGCATGTGTAATGCAAGAACAGAATAAGAAATGAGGCACTGCTCCAATCACACCTAATATGGTAACAATCTAGGATACAGTTATGAGGAGCACCCTAACTGTCAGAATCCTACAGTTAGCAGAGGAGACGATCTGAAGGCCAATTGTCTCACCCCTACACTAAGAAACGCATTAGTTAACTCCTGTGAAGCTTAATCATTTAACTTTTCTGTCAGCCAAGAAGGGTGGGAAAGGGGAGAACACAGGGACAGGCTTTCAGCACAGCCTTCTGCTGAGATGTGACAGATCCCCTCCCAGGCAGCAGAGAGGTCTGAATAAAGAGATACCATCAATATCCTGCTCAATGATGTCTCTCCCTTTCTGAAACACATCAACGAGGTCAACATGAGCAATGCCGACGTCCTCACACTCCAGGTCCTGCTCGTCCTCGGGAGGATCACTGACCACGGTGAAGCGCACACTAAGAAGGTACAGGACAGAGAACATCACTACTACGGAGCAAGACATGCCACACAGAGTTTTTAAAATAACTATGTGTGAAGTGGTGATGTTTTCAAGGATGCCAATAGAAAGGGATTGCATTTGCCATAGGCAACAATCTTACCTGAACTATTAGAACCTTGGAGCTCACCCACCTTTCCAATGAGCACCAATCCCCTTCCTAAGCCTGCATTGCAATTATTTCCAGAATGGAAGAAAATGACCAGGAAAAGGGAAGGACCCATTGTCCATGTTATAACACCATATTCGTGTGATATTTTGATACCTCTACTTTTAAAACTAAAAGGATGAAGCACACAAAGGCCATGGTAGATCGCACAGTCAGCATTTTGACAGACAGACATGTTCTGTGCCGCACTTTCCCCCCGAGAGCATACAGCTCAGGGTTGGTAGCAAGCAATCCACCCAACTCTATGTGTTGTCCTACAAAATGCAGAGGTTGCACCGCTGGGAGCGGTCTGAGTGCCCGCAGAGAAAGGCTGAGCTCCGCCCAATGGCTGTATCAGTTATTCATATTGCTTCAGCAGCCTTTTAATGTACAGCCACAACATCCAAGCTCTACTTTACTTTTAGACACATAATTGCAGGGCTCTGATGGAACTGATTTGAATTAGTGGCTTGTGCTGAGGCCAAACACACTTGGATTGACCAAATGGCAGGAATTTACAGTTAAGTACTCTTTTGATATGTCTTGGCAGCATAGCTTAAACCATGGGTATTTGTAAACCTTACCATTCTAAACTCTGTGAAACATCTATCCCAAATCAGAAACAAAACAAGAAACAGAAAAACTGAAGCCCCCGAGAAATCATGTCTTGAAAAATACAAACACAGTCCTTTCCAAACGCTGATAGATAAACACGACACTGTCGCGAATCAACTTGCTGAAGGTAACATTCAGCGTTTCCTTCCTTTACAAGGCCCCGTTTCTACCTAGGAATAGAATGTGAAGAACTTAGAAAATAGAGACCTCTCAAAATGCAAGTTAACACCTGTCCATACAGAAATCACAAGGCAGACTGCCAAGCAGTCTGAGTGTTTTGCATGATGCACAGGAAGGAAGGATTCAGATGGGTGGTTTGGGCAGTCCTTCTTAGTTGACAGCTCATAGAGCTCTGTGATGTTGAAGATATCACCCAGTCTCCCCGGTCTCTGTTGTTTATCTGTACAATGAAGATGATTATATTTAAGAATAGGGAAGGCTCTTGTGAAAATCAGATGAGATGGCACAAGTAACCAGAGCCTGGGTCACAGTACGCTGGGAAAAATGAAAAAAAAAAAAAAAAAAAAAAAAAAAGGCTGTTCAAACAGATTCTCAAATTGTCTACTGATTTCTTTACTCAATTAAACAAAAATGACTGTTGATGGAGCCAGAGAGATGGAGCACTGGCTGTTCTTGCAGAGGACTTGGTTCCAATCCCAGCACCCACATGGCAGCTCACAAGTGTCTAACTCTAGTTCCAGGGGATCCAATGTCCTCTTCTGACCTCTGCAGGCATAGCACACACATGGTGCACAGACATACAAGCAAGCAAACACAACAACAACAACAACAACAACAACAACAACAACGACACTGCCCTAGAATGAATCAGTTTGGAAAGGAGAAATTAAAAGATGTGGCCACTGTTGATTGGTGAATGACACACTAGCCTTCTAACAGTGCCAATGGAGGGCATCCTACAGATAAGAAAGAGGCTCTCCAGGGCATAGAGTAATGGGCTGTTTTCAGGTACGTTAGGTAACTTGACACTTAATATACTTTAAGCTCAGATTTTGAGATCCTATTTGCATCATTTTATAAAGGTAGGCTATTATCTTCATTTTGTGGATGTACATAAATTCTGAGACAAAATTTAAAAAACTGTAAGTTCTATAAAAAGAGCTAGAAAATGAAAATGCAATATTCTTGGCTTTAAATTTTTAAAAAGGATTTATGTATTTATTTGTTTTATGTATTTTATGTGCTCTATCTGTATGTACAGCTGCATGCCAGAAGAGGGCATCAGATCCCAGTATAGATAGTTGTGTGCCACCATGTGGTAGCTGGGAATTGAACTCAGTAGCTCTCGAAGAGCAGACAGTGCTCTTAACCATTAAGCCATCTCTCCAGCCCATAATCAATCTTCTCCTCCCCTCCCCCCTCTCGTTCTCTCTCTTTTTCTGAGATAGGGTTTCTCTATGTAGCCCTGGCTGTCCTGGACTTGCTTTGTAGACCAGGCTAGCCTCAAACTCAGAGAGATCCACCTACCTCTGCCTCCCAAGTGCTGGGATTAAAGGCGTGTGCCACAACACCCGGCTTAAATTCTATAGAGAGCAAAACGAGAGGTCAAATAAAATTCACAGATCTAAGGTGTAGATCAGTGTTAAAACCCCTGCCTCACATGGACAAAGGCAAGGACCTGGTCTCCATTCCCATTATTAAAAATAAACAAAACCAATGAAAGAACTAGAAAGTTAAACTCAAATGGAAGAAAGCTCATTAGATGAAGTTTAAAACTCAGGGACCAAATGCAGACCTATGTGTGTGTGTGTGTGTGTGTGTGTGTGTGTGTGTGCGCGCGCGCGCGACTGCGCACACAATTAACATGTGTTCTCCAGCGTCTCTACTTCTGAGCCCAGCCTCGCTAGTTCTCCCATCTATCCTAGAATGCCCTTTGGGTCACCCTTCCTGCTGGGCAGCCTCTCAGGTTGGAACCATATGTCTTGGGCTCTGTGTTTGCCTGAGTCTCTTCATACTTCATAAATCAGGGGAAATGTCACTTTCTCAGACTGGCTTGTTATCTTCTCTTTTAGGAAGTTTAACTTGTTTAGTTTGTTTCTCTTTTTAAGGGGCTTCATTATGTAGCTGGTGGACCTGTGACTTGTTATGTAGACAGGACTAGCCTCTAGCAGAGATCCACCTTCCCCCAAGTGCTAGTATTAAAGGTGAGCATCACTACACCCAGTGTTTGTTCAATTGTCACTAATCATCACATCATGTAATTAGCCTATTTGTTTACTTGTCATTATAGTCTTTCTTCCTCATTGATGGATTTGCTCAGTACAACATTTGCTAAAGAAAAAGAAAAAGAAATAAAGAAGGAACTTGAAGCAGGGTCAAAACTATGACCTGAAATTAACAATAAAAAACATTCTTGATAATTTGTTTTCATTTTATGTGTATGAGTGTTTGAATGTATGTCTGTGTCCCATGACATGTAGTAGTGCCCATGGAGGTCAGAAGAGAGCATCAGATTCCCTGGGACTGGAGTAGATGGTTGTGAGGCATCAGCTGGTGCTGGGAACTGAACACAAATCTTCTGAAAGAACAGCCCCAGCTCTTAATCACTGAACTGCCTCTCTAGCCCCAAATTGTAGGCTCAGTTTTCTTAACAAATATATTTTGTTACGAACTTATTAACCTAGAGTACCTCACTTATAACCCGACTAACCTGAACAATAGGAAAAGAGGATTAAAGAATACAGTAGTGAAACCATAAGGATATCAGTTCCAAGGAATGATTCTCCTGGTGTAATCAGCAGAATTTCTTCTGCTGGAACCTGGAGCAACCAGAACCCAGGACCTCAGCCCGAGCCTGGAGCCCTGAAGCCGAAGCCTTCCCTCGAGCGGTTCTCTCTAGGAGTGTCTCGAAGTGGAGTAATGAACAGTCAAAACTGTCCCCAGTCTCCAAAGGCCCTGCCTCTTGTTTTTGGCTCACATTTATACCTCCTCTCAGAATTTGTTCAAGGATGTTTTTCAGGATGTTTCACAAGCCTTTTTCTCGTCCCTCACTTGTGATCTAAACAAAAAACATTATTATCTCTCCTTCAAATTAGTAATTTTCAGAGTTTTTCTTTCAATGTATCACTGTCCCAGCGCAGATGGGACAGCCTATAGAAATCCTATAAGCAATCCACTGAGTTGTCTACTACTTCTGTCATGTCAAAAAAGAATGGTGACCACAGCCGTGCCTGCTAAGTTAGCACCACTACTGAGCAGGGCTGCCATCTGAGTAAGGGAGTTCTCGGACTAGGAGCTCCTTTAAGAAGTACTTCTGGGTGTTAAGAACAGGAGAGAACATTCCTTAGCTTTCTCTGGCTTTCGCTGGGGAAAGGGCACCCTCCTTTTCTTCAGCACAGAGAGCTGAGTGCCATCCCTGATTCATAGATAAGCATTTCCCATCTGTGGTCTGCACTAAGATTTTGTGGAAAGAAAACAAACAAACAAACAACAAACAAAATCAAGATAGGAACATTTGTGTTTGTGTTTGTCAGGGACATCTGGACATTTAAAAAACAAACAATGCTGGGTTGTAGGAGTTACAGTAGTTACTGTAGCATTTTCTCTTTTTCTTTTTTTCTCTGGTGCCTGGAATCAAATCTAAGATCTCACTCATGCTACGCAAGCACTCTACCACTGAGCTACCCCCACTCCTATGTCCTTTTACTTTCATACTTCTTTGGCGGGAACAAACTACGAGGATGAGCTCTAACATTCCAGAAACAAAGAGGACATAGAGAGATGTGCTTTAGGTAAGCTTGTTGTGAGTACCTTCGGTATGGCAGTTCTTGCCTTTGCAGTATGGCTTTTAAGATGCCTCTCTCCGCTGGGTTATTTTCTTTATCCAGGTAGATCACTATAGCAAAAGAAAAACACAAGTCCACCCAAGGAAGTCAACCCAGACCTCCGCTCCATTGGTACATCCTGAGCTCTGTGAATACTGGGTTTTAAAGACACACACCATGCTACCTTGTTTGTATGCCTGGGAAATCAGAATCTACTCTGAATGGCCATGTGATCGAGTGCCACACCACTGGCAGGTTTATGTGCACACTGTCAGAAAGGATACACGGGACATCTCAGATGTCTCATCACTGTCACTGCCTGTTAATGGCTCTGGCAGACCCCAGAGAAAAGCTGAGGGTCTTTATTGCTTTGAATTGAGGAGTTCACAGCATTTTCTTTCAACCAAGAAGCCAATGATAATGATACTGCATGGCAGCATGCTTGTCCTTCCTGACAGACCAGTAATTTGAGCCTCCTCTCCTGCCACCACATGTGATAACAGAGGCATCTAGTGTGCAGGCGAGAAGGCTCGAGGCTGCTGTGGCAGTGCATGCTGGCGCAAGGGAGAGGGGATTTTGGTGCGTGAAGACTGTTTTGGTCCTGGCATTCAGGAATGTGGCTGGAACAGATGAGATAACTGTCCAAAGTGCCACCTGGCAGATGGCAGCGCAGATGGGGTATACATGGGATTGGCACCTGCATTCTCAGCAGAAGACACTCTTACATGCCAGTCTGGTTAGGGCTTCTTGTGGCCACATCTCAACTCAGACATGGTCCGAAGTTCACACAGGAACAGTGCTGTGATCACTTTGGAGCTTGTGCTCCTTCCGTTCCACTGGGAACAAATTCAACATTTCACTGCAAATGTTTCTGAGGAAATGTTCAGTTCCAAATGACCATGAAGTTCCATACTATCAACTCATTCAACTGCTCAGCTCCCTCAGCGAATATTAACCAAACCCCAAAGGTGTGCCCCATGAGAGTGGGAGACAAGATGCCTGTATGGGGATGATTTAGTGGCTCAGGAGAAGTGGGAATCAATGAAGGCATAGAAGCCAAGTTACCCAGCTCTGGAACCAAGGCCTCTGTCCTTACAAGATGCCATACTGTGTGGGGTTCTTTATAGTACTGACATTTCAGAGACTAACACCAATGTATATTTTAAAAATTTAATATGTGGCCCATCACATATTCTTCTATTTCTTAATCCTAAGGTGTTTGGATATATTGATTTATAATACTGGAGGGCCAGAATAATGAAGGCAACGAAGGTAGTGTAGAGAACCACTGAGGTAGGTGGGTGATGGCTCAGCGGACAGAAATCCTTGCTGCACGGGCCTGGGACCTAAGGGAAATCCCTGGAGCACCAGGGGAAGGAGAGAACAACTCCCAAGGGCTGGTCTCCAACCTTCACATAGCTGATGTGGCACACGTGCACAGACACTTTCTCATTCACAAAACAACTGAAGCAGAAACAGTGCTTAGCATGTAAGATGGACACGTATCATGGCAGGAACTCTGTTATCCTTATCAAACAATAATTTGTCTTTTATACATAAATAAAAATATTTTCCTTGTATTAAGAGCATCTGAATATCCAACTCCAGCATTCAAATTCAAATAAAATGGTCTTTCAAATAAATTTAGATTAGTTTTGATGAATTTCAATTGTTGTGGTAACATTCATATAATTTAAAATGTAGCGTTTTAACCACTTTAGAGCATATTTTCATTGACATTAGGTTCGGACATGGCAGACATTATCACTACTATTCATCTCTCAAATCTCCATCTCATCCTAAATGAAACTGTACCTATCAATCAGTAACTTTTCAGTCCCTTGGCAACCCTATTTCTGTGTCAACCAACCTCTTCTAAGTGGGGTCACACTGCTAAGAGAATAAGCCAGTTAGTAGTGCTATTTTCAAATCAAAGCTCACCTCTGCTGCAGCCTGTATCGTATGCAATGCTGAATTATATTCTACTATATGCATCAAAACATTTTGTATTACCAATCATCCTCTGAGGGACTTGTGGGTTGTTTCTAGAGCTAAGTGTCAGGAGCAGTGAACACACAGTTCACTATGTGCCTGTGCCTGAGTCCTAGATTTTGATTCTTTCTGTTATTCACACAGAAGCAGAACTGCTGAGCTATACGGCGGTTCCATGTTTAACCTTCAAAAACAAAGCAACCGCCAACTATGTTTCTGCACCACCGCACTGTACAGCATTTACTGGGTGATGTTTATGCACTTTGGGTCGGCACTGAACCACAGGGTTAAGACCGAGGTTCATCTATCTTTTACAGATGTCTAAGCAAACCAGAGAAGGCTAGACCTTTGTGACAGCACAGTGAGCTGGAGCTGGTGCTCAGTGTGTCTGTGCCTCCTTCCCCTGCAGCTAAGCTTTTCATGGCATGTCAACGGGGGGGAGGGGGGGGGCATTTTCTTAGCCTGGCTGGAGCAGGGAAAGGTCTGTAGCTGAGCTGGGCCAGCCATCTGCTTTCTCGTTCTTTCATAAAGGGATATTGATTAGATCCATAAAGTGGACTTAAATATTTTGGTTGACTTTTTAAAAAATTGTTTGAAAATAAAATTCTCGTTCCTAACCAGTAAGTTTAGTTTTAGAAAAGTATCCCAACTTGGAATTGTGCCTGTTCATACAAACACAGCTTAGGTTGGGCTTCTGAGTTTAGCTTAGTGGTTCTCAGTGTTTAACACACATCCCAGTACTTGAATGGCTTTCTAAAATGCAGATTATTGTACTAAACCTTTGAAGTTGCGTTTCTGATTAAAGGTGCCTGCGGGATAGCCTAAGAATCTATCATTATACCATCTCAGAGCAACATTCATTCCTCCATATTTTAAGTGAGATCAGGAGATACGGAAGACTCTGCTGAATGCTGTGGGAAGAGGACACTTTGGCTACCTATGATTAGGACACACGGCTTTATGATGCGGTGAGCACCAAGATTCCCGTGGGATTCTAAAATAAAAGAAAGATATAAAAATAATTTCAAGTTTTAAACACACCCTTTAAAAAGTAATTATGATAAGCTGGGCAGTGGTGGCGCACACCTGTAATCCCAGCCTTCAGGAGGCAGAGGCAGGCAGATCTCTGTGAGTTCAAGGCTAGCCTGGTCTACAGAGTGAGTTCCAGGACAGCTAGAGTTACCCAGACAAACCCTGACTTGAAAAACAAGACAAAAAGTAATTATGATAGATACTGACTCTCCCAAACACTTACAGTGTTTAACTCCCATTCCCACGAGAAATCACATTTGTCTAGAAGGTGCTAAGTTCTGACATAAACTTCACAAAAGAACATACTTAAAAAGAGAGTCCAAACTCAAGCTGATCTTCAATTACCATCCAACGTAATAGCTTACAGTCGCAGAAAGGCTGACACTCTGTTGTGACAATACAAATGGGACTTGGGGCTGGAGAGTATTATGCTCAGTGCAGTCAGGTGGTATCTACAGAAGTTGATCTCATAAAGTTGAGTAGAATACTGGCTTCCAAAAGCTGGGGCAGGGGGAGGTGGGAGGGATGGGAAAGATGGACAATGTGTCCCAGGTCATATTAGATAAGAGAATGCGCTATTGTACTGTAAAGAATGACTATCTCAAAGAAGAAAGGATTATGAATATTTTTAGTATAAAAAAAGTTAAACCTTAGCAAACCCAGACAGGCTTCATCTGACCTGAACACTGTGTGTGCATTAAAACATCACATGGTAGCCTGTAAAGATGTATAGATATTATTTCACTATTATCTTCTGGGGTTCAGGGTTTAAACTTTAGGTCTCATGCTTATTAGACAAATACTCTAGTACTGACTATATCTTCACTCTAACATTTATTATTATTGTGTCAATTAAAAAATACAATAAAACATCCCTTACTCTGGTAGGTTGGAAAAATCTACATTCTCTGTCAATATCAAATGCAAGAAGAAATGCAAATTCTAAAAGGTTGTTAACCCTGAATCTTTGATAACTTTTATATTAAAATATTATCACTCCTGTAATCTTTATCTTTGCCAAATTTCTCTTCCTATTAGTAACAAAATCTGATGTTCTACATCCTTTTCATTTTCTGAATTAAACTTTAATTGTTCCAAAAGATAGACTGCTCAGTCCTCAGAGACCAAGGGTCCAGATCTGCACAAGTCTCATAAAATCCTCAGCCGATTTCATTAATCTTCCTTCTTCCTACTGTCAATTCCCCAGGAAGCTCTATTCAGCCCAGACAGCATTCTTCAGGCCTACCATTAATCTTTTTCCCCAAAACTATTTTCTTTACTCAGCATTCTCTGAGTAAAATTTTCAAGCCCAATAAAATGCAAATGTTTTATTCTTGCTACCAATGTCTATCAAGTGAGTTGAGCTTCAGTTTTGTCACTACCAGTAGCCCTAGAAGGTACATTCCTGTGTGCAGATAGAACTGGCATTAACACCTCCTCATAAAGATTGAATCTGATTATGAATAATCCCAGAGATAGCTAGCTCATTCCAGTCATCTTATGTACTGAATTTAGGCCTTGACATTCGAATTCCTTTTGTGTGATTCAGATCACAATGCAGAGTCAAGTCAGAGCTGGGTTCAGTGGACCTCTCTGTGGATAGTGTTCACACACAGAGAGTGTGTCCCAGTTGTGTGGGTAGTGTTCACACACAGACAGTGTGTCCCAGTTGTGTGGGTAGTGTTCACACATAGAGAGTGTGTCCCAGTTGTGAGGGTAGTGTTCACATAAGAGTGTGTCCCGGTTGTGTGGGTAGTGTTCACACAAGAGAGTGTGTCCCAGTTGTGTGGGTAGTGTTCACAAGAGAGTGTGTCCCAGTTGTGTGGGTAGTGTTCACACAAGAGAGTGTGTCCCAGTTGTGTGGGTAATGTTAACACAAGAGAGCGTGTCCCGGTTGTGTGGATAGTGTTCACACAAGAGAGTGTGTCCCAGTTGTGTGGGTAGTGTTCACACAGAGAGTGTGTCCCGGTTGTGTGGGTAGTGTTCACACAGAGAGTGTGTCCCGGTTGTGTGGGTAGTGTTCACACAGAGAGTGTGTCCCAGTTGTGTCCTAAATCTTCCATTGGATTTTAAAAGCCAATTTGGAAATAAAATGACCTTTATTAATATTCTGAGAGATTTGGAGGGCATAAGGCTGTATTATATGTACTTTTTCTAACTGAATGGTAAATCAGTACAATAGTTACTTTAACAGTTGTCTATATTCCAAAGATTCCAGCAAGTTTTTCTGTGATACAGGCATAATGTTTAAAGAACAAATATTCCCATTGTCCTACCAAAATGAAAAATAAAAAAATGCTAACAAGATGGGTGATTATTCTTCAACTTTATTGATGACCTGGGACTTCAGGTTTTCACAGGAAGCACCAGTTTCTAAGTGCTGAGTGCATTCCTTCCCCTGCTCAGTCTTAAAACTAGTCAAAACTCAGGAGACAAGAACAGAAGCTGAAGTATAATAAATATTGCTACTGAATTCCTTTAAGAGGTTTTTGTTTTTTGTTTTCCATCAAATTGCTAATTCCTTAGGAACATAAGCAATTGTTAAAACATAACCAGTAGTAGATGCCTTGCAATAAAGGGAGGAATAAAGCAATCTGGCAACAGGTTCCAAACAGACCTCTACAACTCATGTGCACAAAACCTAGGAGGCTTCAGCATGTACCACAGCCTTGATCCAAACAAGAATTTGATGATGCTTTCTGTGCAAATGGAAACATCTGTTCTGCTATATGGCCACATTTCTCAGTGTAGAGGCAGTTTCTCAAGAACAACTTGCTGCTAGTCGAACCAAACACTGTGCTGCTGACCTTTATACTATGTAAAAGCCAAAGTGTCTCTTTCCTTGGGGGTATCCTTATTAAAATTAGTTGAACATCTCTTTTGCTGTTGCTACTGCTGCTGCTACTACTACTACTATTTTTTTTTGTACTGTACAATTGAGTATCTTTAGGAAGCTTGAGAAAATACTTTTGGAAGTTTCTTCTTGAACAATTTATCTACCCTCATACAATATCTCAAGCCATCAGTTGTTACAGAGTTTGAGCTGGAAAGGATGTCAGAAATCATGTCTTCTATGAATAAGAAATGAAGGAACTAGGAAAGCAACATATCTGGACTAAGTGCACCCATTAGTAAGAACTGTGCACACAGAAGAGATTAGAGCAGTTCTCTGGATCCTCAGGATTACTGCCTCCACAATGAATGCATTTATAAAAATAATCAGTGGTTTTTATTTTTTTATTTTTTGGTTTTTCGAGACAGGGTTTCTCTGTGTAGCCTTGGCCATCCTGGACTCACTTTGTAGACCAGGCTGGCCTTGAACTCACAGCGATCCTCCTGCCTCTGTCTCCCAAGTGCTGGGATTAAAGGCGTGTGCCACCACGCCTGGCTCGTGGTTTTTGTTTTTAATAAAAACATTCTTAATTAGGCATGACCATCTATAATTCTGCTGCTAAAACAGCAAGACAGGGTTTCAAGACAAGAGTTCTTCTCTGTAGCCCTGGCTGTCCTGGACTTGTTTGTACACCAGGCTGGCCTTGAACTCACAGAGATCTGCCTACTTCTGCCTCCCTGAGTGCTGAGATTAAAGGTGTGCGCCACCATGCTCAGCTTATATGTGTTTCTTTTAATGCGGTTTCTAAGACTGGTAAAAAACAAAAACAAGAAAAACTTAGGAGCCTGGCTTGGTGGTTTCTGCTTTTAATCCCAGCACTGAGGAGGCAGAGGCAGGTGAAGTTTAAGGCCAGTCAGTCTGGCCTATATAGCCAGTTCCAGGACAGCCAGGGATACATAGAGAGACCTGTCTCAAATCATCATCATCATCATCATCATCCTCCTTAGTCCCCCGTGGTGCTTTGAATGACAATGGCCCTCATATGCTCATATGTTTTAATGCTTAGTCTCCAGTTGGTACACCTGTTTGGGAAGGATTGGGAGGTGTGGCCTTGTTGGAGGGATGTGTCACTGGGAGTAAGCTCTGAAGTTTCAAAGGCTCAGTTGGTTTCTTCTCTGTCTCATGTTTGCTGTCTCAGTATGTAATCTCTCAGCCAGGCCTGTTTGCTGTCTCTGTCCCCATCATGATGGTCATGGACTAACTCTTTGCAGCTGTGAGACCCTTACAAACTATTTTGAGTTTATCATGCCTTTATCATGGTGTCTCTTCACAGCAGCAGAAAAAGAACTAAGACAATGTCCAACCAGGATGAGATGGTCTACTTCATAAAAGCGAGACACAGCCATCTTCATGATTTCATATGGACTCCAGAGAATGTGCTAAGATGGTTCAACTCTTGATGAAGGTGGCTTGATAACAGTCTTTGTTTTCCTTCTGATTCGACATTGTTGATCACGTAATACTAAAAACTCCTTAGCACCTAAGCATTCTCAGGGTGTTCACCGGGTCTGTGTTGTCCAATAGACTTATGTGTCAGCTGACAGATAGACCAAGCCCTAAAAGGGGAATTTGCCTGCTGCAATGGTAAGAGCTTATGCATCATCTACTAGGCAGAAAGGGTTATGTGATGGCAATGACCAGAAGGGCAGCCACAACCAGAGCACTACATGATCTGAACGCTATAGCTAATAAAAAACTCCAGCGCACTACCCACTTTTAAAATGCCATGTTTTTCAAGTAAAATTCAACAGTAGACTTAGGTGGCATTTCCTGTAGATACCATAATAATAGGAGCAGCCAGATACTACTTTCTCATTGTCTTCTCTTTATTTTACAATGACTTAAAAGCAATTTTCTTAATTTTTATGCCATAGTGCTGGTTTTATTAATTTAGCCTAACAAGACTGCTATAAATTCATGTGAACAGTAGAGAATTAAACTCTGTTGACACCTTGGCTTCCTTCACAGAAGAGAAAACCCCACTTAAAAATTTATATTGCAAATAAAGCATACATACCGTTGGTATAGTTATAGTAGACCCACTGCCCACTCTTGGGTTTGGGCAGTGACATAGGAGTCTCTTCAGCAGGAAGACTGTAGAACCGGCACTCAATGAACAGCCGCTGGATGGTGTCATCCCTGCTTACCTGAGAATCGTTAAGGCTCAGAGCTATGATCTCAATCCGAATTTCCTCTGATGGCTGTTTAAAGAGCAAAATAAAAAAATAAGCAACCACCACAAAAAATCAGACAAAAATCATTTATTCTATTCTACTATTAGTTTAGAATAAAATGTCACAGCCAATAGGTTTCTTTTCTGGAATGCAGTGTGCACTACTGTACAGTTCACATGATAGATTATTCACGACACATAGAGAGAATGAGATTCTAATGCCCTAGGGTTTGAAGTTAACAGTGTCACGGCAACAGTCTCCTGATTTACATTTGAGGCTATAAACACCGCACTGGTAGTCTGTGAAGAGTGAAGATTATGAGGTCTTCATCTCCAATGGCTTCCAGAATGACAAGCATCAGTTGGCCTTGTTTCAAATCAGGTAATGAGGCACATGTTTGTCACTGCTCTATCTAAGCTGTAGTACCTGGGAACACTCAATTACACAGTGATCAAAGCACGTGGGACACTTCAGCACTATTATGCTAATATATAGCTATGTCAATCTATAGCAACGGGAGCAGAAACTACAGCCCCTTCTCCCATTTCTGCCATAATTTACTTCATTCAGTAAGTAACACATTTCAAACAAAAAAACCAAAATCTTATAGTTAAGTTTACATATTATTTCTTGCAACTTATTTTCCATTTCATATTCATAGAAGGAAGAATTAAAATGACATGTTTGATTTTCTTCTAGAACACGCAGGCATTAACGAGTTTTAGAAATGCTCCTTGACGAATGACCTCAGTTGACAGCTATGACTTCAATATTTTATCATAGTACATCATTTCCTTAGTTAAATGTGCTTCTCACCATTTAAAATTTGTCTTTTTTATTGTTAAAATTCTTTTTTACTATCAGAGCCATGCTACTTTCAATCATATAAACTTTAAATAATATTTAGAGAACCATGAAAATAACACGTGTTTTGTGATCTGGCTGTAAGAATTCACTGTTAAGTGTATACCAGCACTGAAATCCACTATAGTGACTATGTAGACATGTCAGAGTATGTAATTAAGCAAACTTAAAAAAAAATGAGTATCCATGCAAGAATGTGTCCACAAAGAACCATTTCCATTGCTGTCAACCTCCCTCAATATTTGATGAAGTAATTTTACCTGCTTTTTTCAAAAGACATTTTCTTTTATTATGCATTCTAAGACACTTTAACTAAAAACTGAAATCTGAATATTTCAATAAGGTTATTTTATTATTCAGTAGATTCATGGAAATTTTACTAGGATGACAGAGAAAATTCCACACCGTTCTGTCTGCACTAATACAGGTACAAGGCTGCAGCTGGCAATATTACCAGGATTAGCACAGTATGATGAAATATTTAAAGGAAATTTTTTTCTAAAACCTAATAAATCAAATGACTGCCAAATGTCATTAAAGTGACGGTCTTTGACTTGAATATGCTTTTCATATTCAAATTTGAAAAGAAAGAGATGAAAGCCTGGAAAGGTTACTCGGTTTCAACTAATAACCTCAAGCCCTCTCTGTTCACGTGCATAAAAAATGAAGTTGGCGCTATTGTCTAACCTCAGCTCAGAAAAACCCCGTCTGACTGGTGAAGTCTACATGGTAAAGAAAGTATCTTAAACACTATTATTTTTTCCTTAGAATGTATTGTAGTAGTAAGAAGTGTACACGTGTTTTATAGTGCTGGCACGAGTAAAGCACAATGTGGAAGTAAACAGGGCAGCTTAGACTTGCAGGGTAAGAACACGTTACATAACATTATGCTTCTCCCAAAAGAAGGTAAGGAAACAGCTGTGAGGAAGACAAATGTACTTGATTATAGCTTGTGAAGGCCAGAATGTAAAACTGTTTGTGACACATCTTATGAAGATAGAAATGAATTTTAAGACAGCATAACATTCTAATTTATTTAAGATGTTATTTTATTAACAATGTATTGGCTATACAATTCCTGAGCAGAAACTTGTATGATTTTAAGAACTACTTTGAGTTGTCAGGATGACATGGAACTCTCCAGAGAGAACAACTACAGGGAAATGCACAGAATTATCCCAAAAGCGGGGTGGAGGGCATTTAAACGTATTTGTCTACTTTTTCTTCTGCTTCAGTTTTGTGATTTTGCTGACTTCTCCCACCCCAATATTCTAATTTCCTGCCAAATACTATGCATGTAAGCCATGGTGACTTTGCTCATTTGATGCTGTACGAATCTCTAAGGGAGTGCATCAAGTCACCTATGTCCAGAGATCAAGTTTTGAAGAAGGCATTTTTTTCAAGTGATTGTCATTAATAGTACTAGGCAATTTATTTTGAGCACTTTATTTACTCTGCTAAGTGCAAGTCAAAAGTTCACCTAGTTCATGTAGCAAGACCTGGGGATGAAGGGGCCCAGCAGCTGTGTGGCTGCACGTGCCAGAATCACTCTTCTCTCTTCCTTCTCATCCTGTTCGTCCTCTGGCATTTCCTGCTTTCGCCAACAAGGTTGACCTTTGATTGCTGTCACTCACAGCTAAAAGGTCTGGAGTCTTCTCGCTGTTTGTATCTTTCCTGCCCTCCAACTATATTGTATAGATTACTATTTCTGTTTATTTTAATTCCTATTTCAATGCTTTGCTGGAATGTTCAGACATTGTGCAACCACTGCTCCCTTTTCTCATTCATTATCTGAGAAATGTCTTTAGATTCTTATTGGGGCTAACTTTTAATATGGGGTTTTAGTTATTAAAAATAGTAATTTGACAGAACGAGGGAGAAACTAGAAGGGATTAGCATAATAGATAACTTGTTAGCAATGGGAAACAGACTTTATCAACAAGTTCAGTCACAGTGAGGACAACTATTGTGTGCACCCAGTAAGCAGATCTACTCTCATGACCACAAAACCACATGTAAGGCACGAGGCAGCCTGACCTCTAAGCTCGTGCCTTTAGTCCCAACCATTCTTCTTTTGCCAGAGAATTCCCCAAGGCCAATGTGTATCACCTTTTATTTTGCTTGAAGATCTTTCTACTATCCTATACTCCAGCCATTTCCTCAAGCCATGGTGTGCTGGATATGTTTTTGTTTTTTTGCATCTGTAGTTTATTCTGTATGAAATAGCCTTTTCACAGGAAAAAAAAAATCCATCCAGCCATTGTAGACACTTTGTGCTGACCTCTAAGTGACTGCTGGCTGCTTTTTCCCACAGCCCTACTGCACTGCATGGACCCATCACCTAGCTGCTCCAGCAGGCAGGCACAGAGCTTACCAGTCTGCTCATTAACATCCTTTCCAGCACCTGGCACACAGTAGGCTTACAATAACCATTTAGTGGAAAACAGGAGAATGAATATCCTCTATATGGCCAGATGCCTTTTATGCTGCTAGAATTGTTTGAAGCAGCTGTTTCTTGGGCTTTCTCATTTGGAAAATATTTTTTTGCATGATAGAATTTTAGAAATAGGTGATTTTTAACTATTGCACAAACTCTTATTGCTATGGATTTTATGTTGTGAAGACTGTTTGAAATGTTAATACACTGAATCTGGGTGGCAGGATAGTATTACTGTAACTCTTTTGTATGTTGGAAGTTTGTCACATTAAGAAGACTTTAATTAAGAGAATTAGGAGTAATATAATGATTGGGAAGACAGTGGATGAAGCTGGGAATGGTCCCCAGCCCTTAGGAGCTAAGGCAGGAGAATCAACATGAGTTTGAGGTTAGCCTGGGGCACGTGCGCGCACACATACACACACTAAAAAAAGGGACTCCATTATCCTGTGTGTAATATAAGTCATCAAGAGTTAGAATGATTTGACTAAAATAAGTAAATCTGAAAACATAATATTGGATGAAAAAAAACTAATCATGAAATGACTAGTAGTGTATACTACCACCAATGAAAACCCTAAGAATAGAAGGAACATCGTATGTTGTGTATGGACACATACAGACATAGAAAATATGATTGTGTGCTTTGAGATGATCCAGCCAATTTCAGAACAGTGCCTCCTTGGGGGGCCAGGAAAGACAGGGAAGAATTTAGCATTTGGGGATTTGCCTTTATTAATATTAGTGTTGATACTCATTTCTTCAGCAGAGGGTTGACTTGCACATAGCAAAGTGTAGCAGCTGTGTAAGACTGGGTATTTGAAGAGCCAAATTATTATTTTTTTTTTTTTTACCTTTTCTGACATTTTCATATTTTATAATTGAAAAATTAAATGTGAGAGCAGCAAAGTGGCTTACTGGGTAGTGCTCACTGCCAAGCCTGAGTACTTGAGTTCAGTCCTCAGGACACACAAGGTAGAGGAGGGAAAGACTCCCTCAGATTGTCCTCTGGCTACACACTTACTGTGGTGCACGCACACATGCATGCACACACATATACACACACTAAATAAATGTAATTTTAAAAATTAAATACTAAATAATCAAATGCCATCTTATTATAGAAACTGAGACTAAAAGTCAATACATCAGTAATCTCAGTATTGCCAGATGCAAATCTTACTGGCTGAGACAAGTTGCAAAGCATCGCCATGAGTTATCCTCACAGAAATCCATGATACCATGTGTAGGGCTGTCAGGTTGGATTACTTTTTAAAAAAACAAATAGTCAAGTGGCACAGTGCCCATCTAGCATATGCAGGGTCCTAGGTTCAATCCCCAGCACTGGAGAATAAAGCCAAACCAACTCCACTGTGTCAGATGAATCAAGCAGGCTGTTGTGAGATCAAGTGTGGACATTTTCAGCCTGCTAATAACAACCTATACCCACTATGGAGAACTGTGGCTGATGTAAACTAGCATCAGTCGGGGGCAGTCATGGAACGGGGCCAAATCGTGAGAGCTCGGATATTTCTCTCTCTGTGCATACTACAAGCTGTCAGCGCACTTCCAGATCACTCTGTCACATAATGTGTAGTGTCCGTCTATGCTGACAGCTAAAAGTAAGTCTCATGCAGCTCTTATTTCAGTCACTTCTGCTCACCTCAGTCACAACTACATGCTGATGTTGACATCTCCCTAACTCGGGAAGCTGATAGGGCAACTGGTGAACAAGACAGTGATGGAAAGCATCAACTTACCTAGTACCAAGGTCCACATGATAAAGAGGAAACTACAAGACAGCTCAAGCCTATACCTTCTGGTGGATGCTAATGCTGTGTAGGAGTGTCACCCGTCCTTTACTTGTCTCAATCAATATATCTCTGTCTGTCTGTCTGTCTGTCTGTCTGTCTCTCTTTGAGTGTGTGTGTGTGTGTGTGTGTGTGTATGTGTGTGTGTTTGGTTTATTGTCTCCATCAGACTGGCCTGAGGGGCATATTCTTGATTTTTGACTGACACAGGAGGGCCCAGCACACTTGGACAGTGCTATCCCTACACAGACGAGTCTGGGCTGTATAGGAAAGGCAGCTGAGCAAGCCAAGGAAGCAAACCAGCAAGCAGCACTCCTATGTGAGGTCTGCTTCAAGCTCCTGGAACCGTGACCTCCCTTCATGATGGGCTGTAATCTGTAAACAAACTAAACTCCTTTCTCTCAAAGGTGTTTTTAATCGTGATATTTTATTACAGCAACAGGAAAGCAAACTAATGTGTACCTCACAATGTCTACTTACAGGAGACACAGTATGTGGGACTTGGTTCTTTGAGGCAAAGCAAATAGAAACAATAGAAATAGAAGGTGATCTGTGTGTGAACCACTGAAGAGTTAAACTGAGGTGGTAACTTCAAAGTCACCTTCGGTGGTGATAGAGGCATGTGTAAGGAGCCTGGTGTGCACACTGATTAAAGGAGTCCTCTTCTTCCTTCCTTCAGGCTGGGTATAGGAAAAGCCACCCAAAGATTCAAAGAAGCCCCCTTGACTTTATATCAGGCCCCATGGCATCTGGGCAGCAGGAATGATATCTATTTTTGGGAGGCATGGTGGTACACGCCCTAACACCAGCCCTTGGGAGGCTGAGAGGAAGACAGTGAGTTCCAGGACAGTCTGGGTTACCGAATGAGATGCTGCAATCAATAAAACCAGCGCTAAGGACGTTGCTCAGTGTTAGCACACAGTACAAGGCTCTGGGTTCGACTCCCAGCATCCCTCCTTCCTCCCACCAAATTCATCTTCATACAAGCTTTGAAAAGTTATACTTTTGAAGATGGTAATTATTTAGGAGAAATAAGAAGACTAGGGAGATAGTGTGTCTCCAGAACTCACAGTGCTGAGGTAATGTCTTTAACAAACAAAGCGAAGCCAAGCTAGTTTTCATTAATGGATAAGCTCACTTTTCTAACATGCTCTGCTAACATGTACCATACTGAAAACTTCAGTGATGGGATTAAAGTGGTACTAGGGGTGATGGAGAGTATTTGTTTTAAAAATGTTCTTATGTCCCTCTACCCCATGAAAACTACCATGTCTTTAATGGTCAACAAATTAGAGAGGCTTGTTAGCACATGTTCTAAAACATAGCTTTTAAGATATTTCTTGTCCTACAAGGACAGATACCCACGGCTTATTCTATTATCCAGGTGGTTTACCATGGTAGCAAGTGAAAGATGAAGAAAGGTTTTAAAAGCCCCTCAGCTCCAGGAGACTCTAATGCAGCTGCACCTGTACAAGCAGCTACAACAGGTGTCTCAATGGCTCTCAGTCAGGCTGCTTATTAGACTCACTGGGGAGCTACAAACACTGTCCTAGTTGAACTGATGTGGGTGGAGTCCAGGCACTAAAAAAGTATTCCTCCGGTGCATCTGTCTTGAGTAAGACTCAAGGGTTTGCCCCTCTCACAAATTGTCAGATGATCCGGATGCTGCTGGTTTGAAGTTTACCCTTAAAAAGCACTGTTCCAGCCACCTCTACACTCATACTCACTGATCCTTCTCTGCTACTTAGAGAGAAGCTTCCAGAATGATCACACTAAACTGTTTCTTAGTCACATGATATTTTTAGTACAGAGTTATTTATACATTATTTCTCTTGCAGAGGCAATCTATGTCATGATTAGAAACAGTTTAGTATAAATTAACCATAAGCAGCTTTTGTTTAATCTTTAAAAAGTAAAGTTCCTTGGACAGTAAGTCTAGTTATATTTACCGGAACAAACAAGAGCCAATGGATTTGTGCGCTGGGCAACTCCAGAACCAGAGCAAGCTCTAAGAATGCCAGAAAGCCATGTGATCAGACAGCAGCTACCAAAAACCATGTGAGAATAACTGGCTATAACTTATTCAAGCAGCCAGTTGGTTGCAGTTTGACTGATTGTTCCTGACTTGAGGAGCTGACTAGATTGCCTTTCAGGACTAAATAGAACTCAGTGACTGTGATTTGGTGTATGCTGAGTCAGTCTTCTCAGCCCAGTATAGATGCTCAGCCCTATCTATGGTCTCCTATAGAGTTTTACTTAGCACAGTCCACCCAGTAACTGGATAGCTGACAGTTTCTCCTGTAAGGATCAGACAGCAAATACTTTTGGCAATGCATGTTACATAGTCTCTGTCGAAACCACTCAATTTCCCCTTGTAGAGGACACAGGCAATAAACTAGGAAGCACTGTAGCTAAATGCCAGCAAATCATGACTTTTCACACATGTATAAAAATGTTCATTTTAACCAAAAGAGTTTGTATTAGCCAAAAATGTTCAAAACTCAGGGGTGTACCAAAACACCCTATTTAAATAAACGTGGAACAGCTGCATTACAGAATATTATGCATATATTAAAGCCAAGTATGTCTATACTATAGAAAGATGCTTCACATATTAGAGATTAAGTTAAAAAACAAAAAAATAGTTTTAAGGGAAATTATTATCGGTGAAACAACTCAACATTTCTAGTTTTATATAAACCATACTTAAAAATCTGCCTGCTAGCTAAAGTTTCTACATCGAAATCACTGAGGGGCTTATTACTCATTGGTAGACCGTCATATTAGATTCTGAAGTGACTTGATAATTACTTCATAGGTGGATTCTAAATCTAGACAATTGCTTTTTCATCTTGACCACTGAGGTTTTAAAGTCTATCTGCTGGACATCATCTCTGCAGCAGCTAGAAGCCAGTGTGCTGGTCAGTGATGGTGTTCTCAATGTTAGTCCAAATGACTGAGCCTGCTTTTACACAACTGCCATTACCAGAAACAGAGAGAGTGGTATCAAGGTATCCTGCACACAAAAGCCTACTCTCTCTTGCCTGCAATTTGCTATTCTTACCTTTGTTCACATTTAATACACCTGCATTAGCCAGGATTCTTTAGAGGAACAGAGCTGACAATCAATCAATCTCTCTCTATAGAGAAACAGGATTTATTAGAATGGCCTACAGGCCACAGTCCAACTAGTGCAACAATGGCTGTCTACCAATAGAAGGCCCAAGAATCAGTAGTTGTTCAGTCCATGAGGCTGGATGTCTCAGCTGGTCTCTACTACACACTGGAATCCTAAAGAAGTAGGCTCTAATGCTAGGAAAGGAATAAACTTGACAGGGAGAGCAGAGAGCAGAGAGCAGAGAGCAGAGAGCAGAGAGCAAGCTTCCTTCTTCCATGTCTCTATACAGGCTGCCACCAGAAGACATGGCCCAGATTAAAGGTGGATCTTCCCACCTCAAAACATCTGCACTAAAAGTGCATCTTTCCACTTTGAATACCTCACAGGTGAACCCAGCGACTTGGGTTTTAGGTGCTTCCGGATGTGGTCAACTTGATAACTAAAAACAGTTGTCATCACACCCAGGCGCTGATGGCCGTATATTTTGTTGTGGAAAGCAGACACATTCTTTAAAGTGTAACCTTGACAATGATGCAAAAGGATTAATTTTTCAATGCCATGGCAAGTGCAAGTTCTGTTTTGACATCTATTTTGAGGCCCTGAAACAAGGCTTTTAATCGATGTATTATACATCAAATTGATACTGTTAACTTATGATTATTCAAATTAATAAAATATTCATAGAGAAATGTCCAAAGTTTTACATTTCCCAGACTTTTGTTCCCCACCCCCATTAATTATCATGCCTAGAAGCTTTTTAGCAAAAGCAGCAGTCATCAGACTGACGGAATCTGACAGGCCAGCAAGGCCCAATTACACTCGCACTCTGTGCCACTTTGATGTCCGGGAAACGAAGAGAGATAGGGGCCAATTGGGTAGCACATTATGTTAATGACTTGATTTAATCCCGCCACTAAACTTTATGTAGCCTGTTAAAGAAGATGCTAACTGTAATTATACCACTTTGGAAAGGAAAGGAGGGGACAAGCATTTCATACTGACAAAATGAAGCTCATAAATGTTGGAAATGAAATGAAACAAAATGAAGTAATCTATGATGAATTATAGATCACAGACATGAGGAAAGAGAAGGAATATGTCCAAGTTCTGGGAAATCTGTTAGATTCCTTTTAAGGATCAACATTCTAAGAAATAACTATGAGCTGTCAGGATTGGTTAACATTAAAAAGAAAGAAAGAAAGAAAGAAAGAAAGAAAGAAAGAAAGGAAGAAACTGTGATCTTAAACTGCTTACACAGTGATACTAGAGAATTCAGATCCACAGTGGAATTGGCATAAGTAAGATTTATCTGGGACACTATTTCTAGTCCTAACTGCAACATTATAAAAGGAAGTGGTTTTAAAGGTCTGTGCAGAAGGGATAACATCAGGGGAGGGCTCCCTAGAAACTTTAAAACTACTTTATATCTAAACTAGTCTTGACATTGACTTTATCTCTTCAAGTGCATTCCCAAAACACAGACTTCTGAAGAAGAGCCTGGATAACTCAGTGCTCTTCTTACTGCTCTTGTAGGAGACCCAGGTGCAGTTCTCAGCAGTCATGTAGGCATACGCAACTGTCTCTAACTCCAGTTCCAGGGATTGGACACCATTTGTCTGGCCTCTGGGTGGTACAGACACACATGTAGGCAAAACACTCATATACATAAAATAAATACCAGAGAAATCTAAACTATAGGATATCCTACTAAACATGTGACCTGTGGCCTAATAACAGTTAATGTTATAAAAGACCCAAGCAAATGCCAAGCAACCATTACAGATCAATAAAAGCTAAAGAGAAATAGGGGAAAAAAAAGGGACACAATTCAGATACCTATAAGTGATACTGCTGGCAGAAATGTAAAGAGAACTGTAGATGAGTGGGACACTGTGGTCTTTCTAGTAGCCTAGCCTCTGGAGTGAGAGCAGTCTTCTGTTCCTACTGAGATGACTAGGTGCTGCTTTCCCAAAAGACCACTTTGGATTGAAGAGTTGTGACTCGCTGTTATACTTCCTAACCTCAAGGAATGGAAGAGCGCTGAGGGCCAGCCTGTCTATCAGTGGCCAGTGACTTAATCCATTAGACTTATGTAACAGAGACCCCATACAGTCCTCCAAGCTGTGAGGATGCAGTTCTCTGAAGAGACGTGGGGTTCTCAAACATGGTGCACTCAGAGAGGGAATGGAGGCACCACAGCCCTCCTTAAATATTTTCTCCTAAGTGTCTTCACCTCCATGTGAAACATAAGGCAAATAAGGTTACCCTGTGCTCTGTGAGCCACTCTAGTGAATTAATTGAACCCCTTGGGGTTGTTGGCATCCCAGTTTATTGTCAAAAGCACATATAAAACACTCTGAGTGAGCCTGGTATCTAGAGTTGGGGGTTCAGTCCTGTGGGACTGTTCTATTACTTGCAGCATCTGATACTGTTTATAGATGTATCAGAGGTCACGTGTCTACTGTTTCTTGAAGAAGTACGTGGTTTATGGGGAAAACCACAAACATCCGATTAAGAAGTGTTGTGAAAGTTCAGTAGAGGAAATAGAGATTGTTTTACCTCAGGTACTCAGAATTATATAACAGCATTGTCTTGTGGCTATGAAGTTCTTAGAGGTAAAAGGACTTTTTTTTTTAAAAGTTCTGAAATGGTTCCTAATAATATATAAAAGGATATATTTACATATTACAAACAAACACATATATTCACCGAAGGGTAAAATAAATGCAGTGAAATGCCAACAATTTGTGGATCTGGATGAAGGATATGCAACTGTCTATGAATTTTGTAATCATTAAAGTTTTAAAAAGGTTCTATTTTTCACATTAAATGATTTATAAAGTAGTATGCAGGAAAAATGACATAATCAATAGAAAATATGCACATCACTGTCTTAGTACATTTGTACAATGTTACAGATGGGGTAATTTATAATTACTAAAACCATTTGCACAGTTCCAAAGGGTGAGCAGCTCAAGGTCAAGGTGAAGGTGCGGGTGGGTCTCGTGTCTGCTCTGTCTCTGATGATACCTTGATGCTGTGTCCTTTAGTGAGGAGGAACACTATGGTCTCTTGTGGCAGGAGAGCAGGAGTGCTCCCTCTCATTCTGCTTTGTTATATGTGTGCTAATATTATTCATGATCTTAGAGTCCTCATGACCCAGCCTACCTCCCCAGGCCTCAGCTCTTAACATTACTGCCTTGGGGGTGAAGCTTCAATACTTCCTCATGAATTGTATTTTGTACAGAAAATTAAGACTGCATTGGCTCATTAAGCTGGGGAGCTTTTTGTTGTGGGTCTTGCACATTGCAGCGTGCTTAGTTTAAGCCCTGACTTCTGCCCATGAGATGCCAGGAGCAGTTCCTCTTAATGTGACAATTAGAAATGTTTTCAAATGGTGCCTAATGTGAAGCTTTGATGGTCTAGGATCCTAAGATACAGAAAACCATTTTCTCTGCATTCAAAGTTAAAGATGATGAATAGTATTTAAAAGGTAGGGTTAACTGACATGCTCCTGTTGTCTACTTTAGGCTAACTAACATCCAGAGCATCTGTGGGTCCACTGCGCTGTAAACTGTGAGACGGCCTTCTTCTCTCAAAAAGGCTACAGTTTGGTTCATTCTTGCATCTCTCCCTGTTCTGCATGTGCAGACGAATTTCTTTTTGTCCTTGAGATTACACAGCTACAACCGGACCTTCTTTACTGTACGGTGCAGAGTGGTAATAATGATGGGCCCAGTCCAGAGGTTAGATAGGACTGATCTGGCCTCTTTCCTTGGGGATAGGCATTTTTGTCTGACTATCTTTGGGCAACAAGCAAAGGAAGCAGATAAAGTCAGCTAAATGACTGAAAGGGAAGGAGGTGGGCATGCCAGCTCAGAGCATATGTATCCTGTAGAGTTTCCAATTTTAGAATTACCCCAAATAGGTCCTTCCTTTCAACTTCCTTAACTAGGGAGATGGCTGTAGGCATTCTCTTTCTTTCAAAGTCAGTTAACTTATTTGAAGAATGAGAAAGTAGGTCATAAATTAGCTAAAGAATTCAAGTATTGACTGACTTAGTTATTGCTATGCTCTCTTGATATTATTTCAATCTAACATGAACTATTAACACTAGTTGGCGAAACACAGTTTATCTTTTGGATCAGTATAGAGGTTCCCTGAAAGCAGGAGCATCATCTTGTGTGTTTACTATCATGATAGGCTGTGAACCCCTGGCTTACAGCGTGAGGAACAAGTGCTGTTTATAAACTGACAAGATAAATATATTCTTGCATTACTGTCTTCAGAGACCCAGCACTGATTCAATATCTTAGAATCTTGTGTTCAAGACTAAATCATTTATGTAACCAAAAGAAAAGAGAAAAACTTGGCTGATGTAGGCATTGTCTTACAAAATAAACTGATGATTGATGATACAAGACAGAAAAATCAAAATTCAGACACAATAAATGGAAGGTTCTTAGTAAAATGGTGTGATGGTTCATTTTATTTGCCAAGCTTATTAAGCCGTAGGGTGCCCAGACATTTGGTCAATTCATAATAGTTGTGAAATACTTCATGACTTGACAACCCAGTATTTGTGAGATGCTTCTGGATAGCTTAAAATCCAGATAGACTCAATAAAGCAAATTAATCTTCCTAGTGTGGATGAGCTCTGTCCAGGCAGTTAAAGGGATAATAGCACCAAAAGGCTGAGTAAGAGGTGATGCACACCTTTAATCCCAGCACTCGGAAGGCAGAGTCAGGTGGATCTCTGTGAATTTGAGGCCAGTCTGATCTATAAAGTGAGTTTAGGACAGTTAGAGTGATACAGTGAGACCCTGTCTCAAAAACCTCTCTCTCTCTCTCTCTCTCTCTCTCTCTCTCTCTCTCTCTCTCTCTCTCTCTCTCACTCTCTCTTTCTCTCTCTCTCTCTCTCTCTCTCTCACACACACACACACACATACACATACACACACACACACGAGGAAAAAAAGGGGGGAGCTCCTTGTACCAGGGTGCTATCAAAAAGGACAGGCCCTCAAACTTGGCCTGAAGCAGATTCGCTGTTCCTGAGCCTGCTGGCTTTCAGATAAGAATATATGCCACTGGATGTCCTGCCTCCCAGGCCTTTGAACTCAATCTGGCAATACATAATCTATTCTGTACTACTAGCTTCCTGACTGAAGACCTCCATTACAGTAGCCAATTGTTTAGTAAGTCTGTGTGTCTGTCTGTCTAATCACTCCATCCATCCACCCATCCATCCATCCACCCACCCATCCATCCATCCATCCATCCATCTATCCATCCATCATTTATTGTCAGTTCTGCTTAAGACTATAAAACCAAACCTTACACAGAACGCTTACCCTCTTACTGATATCATTATCAGTTCTAATGGGAGCCTGAGAATTTCCATTCACTGGTTTGATAAAATTATTTAACATTTCAGCATTTGATTAAGCAAAAACATTAACTGAGTACTATAATTACAACTGCTCAGATAAACAAATAAAAATTCCTTCTTTGACTTATCAAATTTGAGCAATGCAAGTCCTGCATACCAGGTTACCTCAGGTTAGGTAATTAATATAAGTGGTAATTAGATACTAATTATAGTAATACAACTTTAGAAAGATGACATGTTTTCTTTATTAGACACAAAATAGATATCTTGGGTTGTGCAATCATGAGGACCCAAGTTCAATCCCCAGTGGCTATGTAAAAACTGAGGGCAGCAGCAGGTACCTGTAGCCCTCAGCATCGGGGAGGTAGACACAGGCAGACAGATTGGAGTTCACAGGCCAAACAATGTAGCCCATCAGTGAGCACCAGGTTCAGTGAGAGAGCATGCTTAAACAAAAGGTGGACAGTGATGGGGAAATGTCAGCTGCTGTACACACATACACACGAACACATACACATATATAAAAATGTATATCTTCGTTTCATGGAGGCCCTGTACAAACCTGTTATACTCATGGTTTTGTTTTACAGAGATATCAAATTTACAATATGTGAAAGAGGAGTTGAACAGAAGTATTGGATTTTTTCCAATAGAGAAGAAATTCCAAAATAAATAAAATATCCATGGAAATTAATATAGATGAAGAGAGACCTTTGGTGTGGGAAAGCTTAAGTTTTGTCACAGGTGGAAGCAATCTTGGCGGGCTTTACCCTTGGGGCACCCCATGAATACCCTGTGACAGACTGAGTGGAGCCATCCCGGGTCTGGAATTCAGGAAGCAGACCTGGGAACCCCACCTGGACTATTGTCTTTCTAATTGACCCTCACCGGGAGAAGGAGGGCCCTTCCCCTGTGACTCAGGCAGTTGGGGAGGAGAGAACAACAAGTTGAGCCTGGGGGAGAGAGCATGGGGAGCAGCGGACCTGCTGGACCAGCACGTGGGCCAGAGAAACACCTAAGGACCCGTCCCATGGAACAGATACCAGAAGGTTCACTCTTTTGTCCCTTTAACCTTTTTTCCTTCTTGTGTAAGCTAGTTGGGTTGTATAATAAAGTTTAATTATTAAGAAACAGAGCCAACACTTTGGTCTCTCCATCCTTGCTCTCTAGTGATGGGGATCAAGGCCTTGAATACCAGGCAAGGGCTTGACCACTGAACCACACCACAGATCTTCCCTTTCTTTTCTTTTCTTTTCTTTTGGTTTTTCGAGACGGGGTTTCTCTGTGCATCCCTGGCTGTCCTGGACTTGCTTTGTAGACCAGACTGGCCTTGAACTCACAGCGATCTGCCTGCTTCTGCCTCCTGAGTGCTGGGATTAAAGGCATGTGTCACCATGCCCAGCCCCTCTTTCTTTTCTGAAAAATAATCCTTACATATTTATCTATTTTGTGTTATATATGTGGGTGTACATGTGCCATGATATGTGTGGAGATGATAACTTGCAGGAGTGTATTTTTCCCTTCCACTATGCCGTATCCAGAGATTGAACACAGGTCCATTAACAACTACACAATGTCGCCGGTCCTTGTTTCTTTTTCTAAGGTAGCTAGGCTTGAACTTGTGCTTCTCCTGCCTCATTCTCCTGAGTATTAAGAACTTAGGCCTGTGTTACCTGCCTGGTGGTATTTACAAAGCTTCCCCCATGATAAAAATGCTCTTATACTCAGGAAATCTCCCATTTATATTTTGAAATACAATTTTCATTTCAATGTTTCAGTTTATATACCACATTTCAGTGATGTGATTAAAAAAACCCAATGAATTCTTGGACATGTTTAATTATTTACTGAATAGTTTTGATTTTTTTGTCTGAACTAACAGTTTACCAAGAGACATGCTTAGACTCTATGAAGCTGTGTAGGGTAAGCTACTCTAGTTTCCATGCAATCTCACAGTTGTAACCTGTGAGACACAAATCTGCTTTAATGCATCTTTGTACACAGAAACTGAAAGGGCAGTCAGCTGGTTTTAGCAAGAGGTGGATCATACTACCAGGTTGGGTATCCTTGTAAAAAGCAAGGCTTGCATGTTGCAGCCCATGCCATAATACAAGTGCCAGCAGGCTGAGGAGGTGGTTCAGTTGGTTATATGTTTGCTGTGCGAGCGTGAGCGGCTGAGTTGGATACAGCAGTATGAATCTGTAATGCCAGCACCAGGGAGATGGGGACAGGAAGGTCTCTGGGCATGCTTGCCAATTGGCAGGGCCAGAAAAAGAGCCTTGGTGTTGATTTCTGACCTCTACATACATGCACAAGCATGTGCCTACATATAGACATGTACACACACACATACACAAGACAAAATGTGTCTTGCAGTAGACACATTAAATTTTTTCCAGAAACACTTTTGCCTTAAGTATCCATTTATGAAGAATGAAAGTCAACCTCAGTTTAGGACACCACACAAGCTGCTCACCTTATTGGTGTTCTTGGCGACTGAACTGGGAATGACACAGTCATCACTGTCTGAAGCTGATCTGTCTTCATCTGTCAGAAAACATGGGACAACATTTACCCAGGTTAGCCAATGTAGCCACTGTACATGCCACAGGACAACATAAAAGAACAACCCAACAACCAGGTCTGTCACTTCTAGCTGCAAGGACATTTGCATGTACACTTTAGGAAAGGAAAATGTAACCCAAGAAAACTCCCATGTTTAATTTTAGTAAATACAAAAATAAAAATAATTATTGTTATGTTATGAAATTAATGAAAGCAATGGAAGCATAAGATAATAGATGTTGCTTTTTTTCTTAAATTTTAAAATTTAGTTGTTTCTTGTGCACATGCGCGCACGTGCGTGTGATAGGCACTAATGTGGAGATCAGAGAAAAACTTTTGGGAATCAGTTCTCTCCTTCCGTTATGTGGGGAATGAAACTCAGGTTCTCAGGGTCGGAGGCAAGAACCTCTTCCCACTGAGCCGTCTCTCCAGCCCTTTCTTTTTTCTCTTTAGATCTGTACTTTATTATGCTTCATAATTTCTCAAATTATTTAAAATGTTCCTATGTTCTGCTTACTGTACTTTAAGCTAGGAGCAGTTTGACAAATTTCCATATATGCTGGTAGCAAACAAAACTCAAAACATTTGCATTTTATTATAATCCCAAGTAGAGAACACCGTCAAGAGCTAGGATAGCCAATGCATGCACAGGAAAGGTGGACTATGCTTTCATGAAAATGGAACCATTTCAATGGAAAGACATCAAAGACTGAAGGAAGGAGATCATTTCCCAAAGAGAAGCCACACTTCCATCACAGTTTATATTATTTGTGCATGGATGGCATTAAGTAAATACTTTCAGGATACTCACAAAATACAGGTGAGTGGGACTGCAAATCTTTCAAATATTCTGGGCATATGAATTTATGCAGCAATTAAAATGTGTTATTGTAATACATGTGATAAAAAAGAAGGTGGGATTAGCTGGGGGAGAAAGACAACCAGCTGTAGTGGCGTAGGGAGGAAAATGAATGAAAGCAAGCTATAATGACACAAATGTACGGAAATGCAATGAGGACATGTATTACTTTGTATATTATCCTAAAAAATTAGTAAAAACATCTGAACATAGTTAACTACAGTCAAAAGTATACCGGTGAGATTGTGAACAACACTAACAAGAAGCTGAATGTTTTATGTGTCCATTTCTCCTTCCTTCATCAGTCTGTGGGTTTGAAGGATGCTATGCTCATCTGTGCTGATGAACCAGCCAGCAGGCTGCACATACCTATGCCAAGGTATACCATCACTGCTCATGCCATGCAGCAGTCTTACAGGGCAGTACATGGGCAGGACCATACCATGAAATGGTGTGCTTCTGTAAGAAAACTGTACTGTGATAAAGTCTTTCTCTTTTTTACACCAGTAGGAAGCTGACAAAACTGTGTCACTAGGCCATCAGCAGCTATAGCTACACAGTGAAAGACAGCCCTTTTATATCCATGCAATTGAGCATGAGACATAAGCTATCTAGCCAGGCTGGATCTGTGGTCATCAATTATAGAAAGAACATCTTTCTTCTAGTTCCCGCCTACGCATTCTTTTAAGTTGCCATATGAATTTTCATCTACTTAGTAATTAAGCCTGAGAGGTACTGGTGCCTGCTAGAGTGTCTGGGGTGGTAAGCAGAGACTGGTGCTCAGCCCCAGCTCTTATGCGGCAGTCAAGCTGCCCCAATAACCAAGCCTACATCTGCATCATACAGCAGATACTTTTCAATGGCTCACACAAAATATCGTGTAAAAAAATCCTGTTTAAAAATACAACTCATTAAGTAAAAAACACATATACAATAAATTACATACATATTTAAACTACAAAATTTGATACTTGACATTTAATTCTGTGGAACTATCTTCCAAATTAAAATAATGAATATGGGCCAGCAAGATGGTTCAGCGAGTAAAGGGCCTGTCACCAAACCTGATGACCTAAATTTGTACCTGGAACCCACATAGAAGGAGAGAACCAACCTGCAAAAGACATTCTCTGACTTCCAACTGTGTGTGCAGCATGCATACATGTACATACACATGCAAAATCAATACATGCCTTTAAAAAGGTAGGGGACCTAGCCAACACTCCTCTGTTTCCTTCAGAATATCTTTCCTCTGCTCCAGGCTACCTACCTGCTTCCTGTCTAAACAGTCAGTTCCCTTTTATATAAATGAAATGAGACAGTACATTGTCTTTTTTAAAGTTGCAATTCTTGATTTTAATTTTAGAAAGTCAAAGCTAAAGAATGACCCAACTGATAATATTAAACCCAAAGAGAATATAACATGTCTAGAACATAAGTTGTGGACAGCCTCAGCAAGAACACGTGTGTTCTATGCGGGAGCCCCAAGTAGACCTAAGAAGAGAGAGATGGCTATTACGTATAAAGCAGCTATGAACATGGTTGAGCATATGTCCCTGTTGTGTGGTAGGGCATTTTCTGGGTATATTCCAAGGAGTGGGATAGCTGGGTCTTGAGGAAGCCCTATTCCCATTTTTCTGAGAAAGCGCCAGATAGCTTTCCAAAGTGGTTGTACTAGTTTGCATTCCCACCAGCAATGAAAGAGTGTTCTTCAATCTCTACATCCTCGCCAATATGTGGTGTCATTTGAGTTTTTGATCTTAGCCATTCTGATGGGTGTAAGATGGAATCTCAGTGTCGTTTTGATTTGCATTTCTCTGATGACTAACGAGGACAAGCATTTCTTTAAATGTTTCTCGGCCAAGAGCATATATAGGGAGAGGAGGTCTCCCTCAATCACAGACATAGGGGAGGGGAGAAGGGGGGAAGCGGGAGGGAGGGAAGAATGGGAGGAAACAGGGGAAGGGCTAACAATCGAGATGTAATATGAATAAATTAATAAAAAAATGTAAAAAAAAAAAAAAAAAAAAAAAAAGAGAGAGAGATAACAGCCAAAGACCTATGTGGGGAGCCCTGCTAAATTCTGCCATGTCCGAAATCCTGCGCTTAGGCTGCAGGCTATGACCTTCCAGCTGCTGAGCTCTGCTGGAGGAGGTCTTTGTGTTCCAGGCCATCCTTGGACTATTTACCTTTGAAACAAGTAGGGAATACTAGTTTACATTCCCACCACCAATGAAGGAGTGTTCCTCTCTCTCCACATCCTCACTTTGGAAATCTATCTGACGCTATATCAGAAAACCGGGAATAGGGCTTCCTCAAGACCTAGCTATTCCACTCCTTGGAATATACCCAGAAGATGCTCCAGCACACAACAAGAACATTTGCTCAACCATGTTCATAGCAGCCTTATTCATAATAGCCAGAACATGGAAACAGCCTAAGTGTCCCTCAGTAGAAGAATGGATAAAGAAACTGTGGTACATATACACTATGGAATACTACTCAGCTATTAAAAACAAGGAATTCCCGAAATTTGTGGACAAATGGATTGAACTAGAAATGATCATAATGAGTGAGTTAACCCAGAAGCAGTGGTATATACTCACTTATATCTGGACACTAGCCCAAGGGATATGTCCCATTAAAGTCTTCACTTACCAGGAAAGTGGGACAGAGGGGAGGACATCCTATTGGGACTCTAGGTGAGAGAAACATGGGAGAATGGGGAAATAGAAGGATCTAGAGGGTCCTAGAAACCTACAAGAAGAATATTATGATGGGCAGATCTGGGCCCAGGGGTCCTGTTCAAACTATGGCACCAGCCAAGGACAATACGTGCAGTAAACATCGAACCCCCTACCCAGGTCTAGCCAATGGACAGGACATTCTCCACAGTTGAGTGGAGAGTGGGGATTGACTTTCACACGAACTCTGGTGCCCCGTATTTGACCACATCCTCTGGATGGGGAGGCCTGGTGGAACTCAGAGGAAGGATAGCAGGCTACCAAGAAGAGACTTGATACTCTATGAGCATATACAGGAGGAGGAGGTCCCCCCCACAGGGGAGGGGAGTAAGGGGAAAATGGGAGGGAGAGAGGAATGGGAGGATACAAGGGATGGGATAACAATTGAGATGTAATATGAATAAATTAATAAAATATATTTATAAAATCACACACACACACACACACACACACACACACACACACACACACACACACACACACACACACACGAAAGAAGTAGGGAAGTCCCTACTGAGAAACACCTGGAAGGTTAAGGAAATCCTTTCAGAGAGCTACTCAGTAATAGGAAGTTCTTACAGAGAGCTATTCAGGCTATTGTGTTCTTCTTGCCTTGGGAGCTAGGGAGAGAGGGATCAGAATAGATCCTAGTGACCTTACTATATAAAGTCTTACTCGTCTGCATTAAAGAAGAATCTTGATAAGAAATTTTCTGACTTGATTTGTTATTTCTCACGTCTCTGTATCCTACTTTCAATCCCCACCCCCTCTTTCAGGTGAACCCTCATTCGATTTTTCCCGTGGGCCGGGACACGAGCACCTCTCACCACCACTTCTGTCGAGAGGCGGGTATCACAAGGTGGGTTCACTACTGAACTATGTGTAGTATATGGCATGCGTGCTGTCACAGACAAAGCAAGGCAGAGTCAGGTGAACAGCAACAGTTTAAACACAAAGTCACCTTCTGGCTCCAGTTCTTCCGTTATTTCTGTTTCATCTTCAGAGGAAGCCACACTTTGTGATGCAAGCTGACCCTCAGATAGGAAAGAGATGTCATTGTCTTTTCCTTGCTGCATTTTCTCCATGTTTTCTTCTACCTCAGCCAAACTGCTTTCCTGTGAAACATGCAGAGGAGAAGCACACTGCTGTAGTTATTGCTTGGGTTACATTTTATAGCATTCTTGCTGGAGCACCTGAATAATAAAAGGTACACTGAGACTTGAGTGCACAGACATCCAGCTGGCCAGTCTCCCATGCAGATCATCCCAACACTCAGGAGGCCAGCATGGGCTGTACAAGGAGAAGCGAGTTCAAAGTTAGTCTGAGCTACACGTGAGCTTCTGTCTCTAAACCACCACCTCCTCCTCTACCAGCTCCCCCACTTCTTGCTCCACAATTAGCATTGTCACTGAAAACCACAAAACACACAGAGATATGCTACATAGCTATTAAAAACTCATTTAAAAAAGTCATTTAGATTGTATGGATGAAAGCACACAGGTCAATACAATCCAAGTATGCACCAAGAATGAAGGCCATAGGTTAGCCTGATGTGGTAGTGCATGTCTGTAGAACCATCACATGAAAGCAGAGGCTTGTGGATGTGGAATTCCAGGTCATCCACAGCTACACAGTGACTTTGAGACCAGCCTGGCATACATAAAATCATGTCTCAACAAAACTAAATAAAACAATAAAGATGTGTCAATCTCAAATGACCTTTATATTGATTTTAGTCTATATACTTATATTCTCTGTCAATACATGGGCAACTATATCTGTTATACTTATTATTTTAAAAATCTATCATAAAAAGACATATATAAGAGTAGGAAAGATACAATGATTTCATGAATCAGGTCTAGACAAAGGTTTTAAAGTCCCCAAACACTTTTCAAAATAATTTTAATACAAAGGCATACCTTGGAAGTGTATGTATCAGCTGGCGTACTGTTTTCTGTCTCTGGTGTATGTGCCACTTCTGGGGAACTGTCCTTTGTATCGTTAGGAGGAGGAGAAGTCTCCTTGAATTAATGGGAAAAACCCATGTATGTTATTTTGTATTCATTAGAGAGCAGTTTTAGGAAGATACATGTTTGGCTGTGTAAAATCAAAAAACAATGTGAGGGAAGGGAAACAGCATTTATAAACTTCTTTGAGGGCTGTTGTGTGAATGGGAGCAGAAGACTCTGTGGGAAGCTGGAAAGGGCTGCAGGGTGATGGAAGGCCCGTCGGCTACCACGGTAAAGACATGCTGCGCTTCCTGTCTTCGCTATATCAGGAAGGGGCAGTACAGTCTATACTCTCAAGTATTTGCTACAGGAAAGGGAAGTAGGTATTTAGAGTATTTATTACTTACAGGACTCAGGTGCGGCATGGTATCCACAAAAGAGACCTTTTTGTCCACAAGTGTTAAACGTTGTCTTGGTTTAGGTTTTGGTGCCTAAGATAAAGTGGTATGTCAGACGTGATGATCACTGCATTTTAGAGGAGGCTTCAGTTAGTTTTTGGTAGAATTATATGGCTATTAAGCTTATATTGCAAGTATTCTACTTGAAATCGAAAGTCACCATCACTCACCACTGACGTAGGGGCCGAGGATGCTGGAGGTAGTCTCTGCACAGCCTCTGGCTCTTCTCTGCATATGAATTTCCCTAGGTCTTCAGTACTTATTGATCCACTTGGTGGAAGGTAGGTGAATTTCCATTTCAATATAACTTGGATGGTTCCTGCAGCATGCTTTTCATTATCCATTAACTCAAATATCCCTGCAAATTATGAAATCATCTTCTCAATGCCAGAGTGAAGCTTTGTTACTGTAGGGATTACAGCCACGCCCTGGGAGCCTGAAGGTCACTAGAGCCAGCGCAGCAGGGAGCCTCATCATGGATCCTCAAAGTCCTATCCCAAGCTCTGTAGCGGCACATCTACTGTGGTCTCCCCTTCCTTCCTGTCTCCTGACCCCCAGGCCAGGGAAGCAGGTAGACTGACTGCAGATCTTCCCCTGCCCTCCTCTCCTCCTCGGCTGTGTGGCGGCCTACCTGCTGCAGCCTTGCCCCCTATCTGCCCACACAGAGGAAACACACAGATCTTCCCCTCCAAAGTTTCTTCACCCCACTCATTGCTTTATCCCGGCCTTTAGAGCCAGCAGGCGGTCTCTGGGAACCTGGAGGTCAGTCTTGCCAGGAAAGAAGGCAGTCTAACTAGATCTTCACCCCCATCCTGTTATCCCCGCCCCCAATCCCAGCAGGCTTTCTCTGGGAACCTGTGAGCCAAGCCTGACAGAGAATCAAGTAGATCAGGAAAGCAGGTAGACTAAATGCAGATTTTCACTCTCCCTCCTTTCCTCCATATCCATCTCCCAGTCTCATCCCCAGCTCTGTAGAAAACTACCTAATGTGGCTTCTCCCCTGCCCTCTCTCCTCCTATTCCCAGAGGACTAAGCAGATTCGGGAGGAACACCCTGCTTTCCTCTCTCCTATGGGCCTTCTTAGCTCTTACACCTATAGAACAAAAGGAAGAATATTAAAAGTAACAAGGGACAAAGAACAAGTAACATATAAAGGCAGACCTCTTAGAATTATGCCTGACTTCCCAGTGGAGACTCTAAAAGCCAGAAGAGCCTGAACAGATGTGCTAAAGACTCTTAAGAGACCACAATGCCAGTCCAAATTACTATACCCAGCAAAATTTTCAATCATCATAGATGGAATAAATGAGACATTTCATGATAAAGCAAAATTTAAGCAATATCTATTTACAAATCTGTAGAGAAGTTCTCTTTAGGTTAACTATGTCAAAGAAAACACAAGAAATAAATAATCACAGACCAGTAAAGACAAAAGAAGGGACACACACATACATACACACACACACACACACACACACACACACACACACACACACCACCAACATCATCAACAAAAATAACAGAAATATACAATCATTGGTCACTGGTATATTTCAACATCAATGGTACGAAATCCCCCAGTAAATAGTCAAAGACTAACAAAATGAATGCAAAAAAAAAAAAAAAAGGATCCATACTTCCGATGTACCAAGAAACACATCTTATTAGGATAGACATAATTCTAGGGCAAAGGGGTGGGAAAAAGTATTCTAAGCAAGCGGACCTAAGAAACAAGGTGATGTAGCCATTTTAATATCTGACAAAATAGTATTCAATCAAAAAATTAATCAGAATAGGGAAAGACATTAAATACTTATCAAAGGAAAAATCCACCAAGAGGAAGTTGTAATTCTTAATGTCTGTGCACCAAACACAAGGACATTCAAAGTCACAAGAGAAACACTACTATAGGTTAAGCCACACATTGACCCTCACACTCTTACAGTGGGAGACTTAAATACACTACTCTCACCAATACACAGATCATCCAAACAAAAACTGAACAGAAATTTTGGTGCTAACAGATATAAACCAAATGGAACTAACAGATATTTACAGAATACGTCAACCAAACACAAAAGAATATACTGTCTTCTCAGCATCTCATGGAACTTTCTCCAAACTGACATAAATCAAATTTCAACAAATACAGCAAAGTTGAAATAACACTGCATCCTATCTGAAACTATGGATTAAAGTTATATATCATCAACAACAGATAGCTAAAATCTCATAGAAACAAACAACTCATTACTGAATGAAAAATGGGCTGACAGAAATTAAGAAACCAAATCTTTCTAGAATTGAATGAAAATGAATACACAACATAGTTATGGTGTTAAGTGCCTACAAAAAGATCAGCTCTCATATTAGTAACTTTACAGCATATTGAAAGCTCTAGAACAAAAGAAAAAAATCACACCCAAAAGGAGTGGATAGCAAAAATAATCAAACTCAGGGCTGAAATCAATAAAATAGAAAAACAAACAAGCAAAGAATCAATGAAACAAAGAGTTGTTTCTCTGGGAAAATCATTAAGATTGGCAAACTCCTATCCAAATTGCATAAAAGGCAGAGAGAGAATATCCAAATCAACAAAATCAGAAATGAGAAGGGGCTATAAGAGCAGGCGCTGGTGACCTATGGAGAATCTTAAGGATATACTTGAAAACAACCGGCCACTACCAACCTCGAAATCTAAAAGAAATGGGCACTTTTTTTTTGATACTACTACTTACTAAAATTAAAGCAGTGTCAGATAATTTCAACAGGCCTATGGCCCTTAGTGAAATAGAGGCAGTAATTAAAAGTCTCCCAACCAAAATAAGCCCAGGGCTAGATGGTTTTAGCACAGAATTCTACCAGACTTTCAAAGAAGCATTAATGCCAATACTCTTCAAACTATTCTACAAAGTATAAGCAGAAGGAACATTGCCCAATTTGTTTTACAAGACCAAAGTTACCCTGATATCCAAACCACATAAAGACACAATAAAGAGAATTACAGACCAATTTCCTTTTTAACATAGACGCAAAAAATTCTCAATAAAATAATTGCAAACCAAGTCCAAGAACACATCAAAAAGATTATCCATGGTGATCAAGGATACTTCATCCCAGAAATGCAGGGATGGTTCAACGTACATAAATTGATAAAGGTAATACACCACCTAAACAAACTGAAAGAGAAAAACCCCCACAGGATCACATCATTAGATGTGGAAAAAAACATTTGACAAAAATACAACACCCCCTTTATAATAAATGGAGAGAAACTCAAAGCAACTCAAGTAAAACCAGGTATAAGATAAGGTTGTCCACTCTCCCCATACCTATTCAATATAGTACTTAAAGTCTCACCTAAGAAAACTGAAGGTGATCAATGGGATACAAATTGGAAAGTTAGAGCCAGGTGGTGGTGGCGCATGCCTTTAATCCCAGCACTTGGGAGGCAGAGGCAGGAGGCTGTCTTTGAGTTTGAGGCCAGCCTGGACTACAGAGAGAGTTCCAGGACAGCTAAAGCTGTTACACAGAGAAACCCTGTCTCAACAAACAAACAAACAAAAACCCCAAAACAAAAAAAAAAAAAAAAAAAAGCAAAGAAATTAGAAAATTAAAGTATCTTTATTTGCAGATGATATGATTGTATAAATAAATGACTCTAAAAATCCCCCTGGAGAACACCTATAACTAATAAAACCTTCAGCAAAATAGCCGGATGCAAAACTAACTCATAAGATCAGTAGCCCTCCTATATATGGCAAATGAAATGAGAGAGAAATCAGGGAAACAACACCTTTAATGATAGCTTTAAATAATATAAAATATCCTGGGGTGACTCCAACCAAGCAAGTGAAAGACTTATATAATGAAAACTTTAGGACACTGAAGGAAGAAACTGCAAAAGGCAGAAGATGGAAAGATCTCCTGTGCTCACAGTTTTATAAAGTAGAAATGACCATCCTACCAAAAGCAATGTACAGATTCAATGCAATCCCTATCCGAATTCCAAACAAATTCATCATAAAAATTGAAAAAAACAATTTTCAGTTTCATATGGAAACACAGATAGACAAACTCAGGATAGCTAAAACAACCCAGAATAAGAATAATAAAAAACCTGCTGGTGGTATCACCATCCCAGATTTCAAGCTGTATTTCAGAGCTACAGTAATACAAACAGCATTGTATTGGCACAAAAAGAGACATGCCAATTAATAAGATTGAATGGAAGACCCAGATATAAGTCCAAACACCTATGGATAGCTGATTATTGAAAAAAAAAAAAATCCAAAAACACACACTAGCAAAAACGCAGCATCTTGAGCAAATGTTGCCAGTCAAACTGGATATCTGCATCTTGAATACTGCAAATTAATCCACATTTATCACCATGCATAAAGCTCAGCTCCAAATGGATCAAGGTTCTTAACGTAAGACCAGACACCCTGGATCTGACAGTGAGAATACTCTTAAACTCATTGGCACAGGGAAAGACTTTCTGAACAGAACAGTGACAGCACAGGCTCTAAGAGCAATAACTAATAAACAGGATGGCCTTGAAGAAACAAAAAAGCTTCTGCATGGCAAAGGACAACATCATTAAAGTAAAGTAGCAGGGTACAGAACAGCATTTTTAAGAACCAATTTCACATCTGACAGAGGGTTTGTATCTAAAATACATACAGAAATAAAAAATACTGGACATCAAGAAAACAACCCAATTAAAAAATGGAGGCACAGAACTAAAACAGAATTCTCAAAAGGTGAAACACAACTGGCCAAGACACACTTTAAAATGTTCAATATCTTTAGTCATCAGAAAAATGCGAGTTAAAACTACTTAAAGATTTCATCTTCTACCAGTCAGGATCACCAAGATCAATAAAGCGAATGGTAGCTCATGTTGTCAAGGGTGTTGGGAAAGGGAACACCTATTCATTGCTCAAGGGGGTTCAAACTTGTTTAAACTGCTATGGAAATCAGTGTGGCAGATCCTTAAGGCTGGGAACAGACCTACCTCAAGATCTAGGTATACCACTCCTGGGTATATACCCGAAGCACCCTACATCCTATCATAGAGAGACGTGCTCATGCATGTTCATTGCTGCTCTACTCAAAGCAAGAAAGCGGAAATAGCTTTGATGGTCATCAACAGATGAATGGATAATGCCAATGGAATACATTTACACAATGGAATATTAATAAGTGGTTCAGCCAAAATTACAAAAAAAAATTCAGGTAAATGGATAGTTAAAAAACAAAACGCTCCAACAATTCTGAGGTAATCCAGGCCCCAAGACAAAATTTGTTTGCTTTTTCTTATATGTGCACACTAGTGTCTAAGCCTTTAATAGGTATGTTATAACTTATATAAGCACAGAGGTTATGCATCATGTCCCAAGTGAGGGACTTGGGGAGAAGGGAGGATCTCTCAAGGAAGGGGAGATAGATTATTAGTTTTGAAGAGACAGGAGGGAGATGTTAGTGGAAGGATTAAGTGGGAGACGGGGTGGGTGACAAAGGGAAGAAAGGGAGTATGGGGAGGGAAAACTAACATTAGGCTATTGAGAGGGGCATATGGAAATCTACTCCTTTAGAAGCATCTAAAAATATAAACGTATTTGAAAGAGATATAAATGGAGTCACCATATAAAGGGGGAGACAGTGCCACAGCTAGATATCTTTAGCCACCAATTGAAGTATCCAGTTCCAGAAAGGGGTTATATCTAGTTGAATAGTTGGCCAAAGGGGCCCCATGGAAACCCACAAACATTCTAGGCTATTGCCGGGTTATTGGTCACTCTCCACAACCTGTACAGGCTCAAACCTGATGTGCTCACAGTGCTGAAAGGGAAAGTGGACACAGGCTCCCATTCCTAACTCACAACTTAAATGCAATTGACACCTGCTTGAAAAGGAAAAATTAGATTTCTCAAATGGAGTTTCACTGGGTATATTAACCATACTGAAGGGCAGGCCGTGTGCCCAATTGTAGATGGCCAACACTAAACAAACTTCACGCTATTTTTTGTCTAAATTGCTTTGTTTGGGAATTTTTGTTTTTGTCTTATTGGTCTTTTGTGTGTATATTATGGTTTCCAATTTTGTGTTCTTATGGGTTTTGTTTGTTTTATGGGTTTGTGTGTTTTTTCTTAATTTCTTTTTGTTTACTTTCTAAAGAGAGAGAAAGTAAGGGCATAGTGTTGGGTGGAAGGATCTTGGAAGAGTCAAGGGAAAGGAAAGTATGATTTGAATGTATTTTATGAAAAAGTTTTCAATAAAAATGTTTAAGAAAAAAGTAAAACTTATGACAATGACTTATCAAATAGAAACAGTAAAGAGAATCTATCTTTCATCTATGTGTCTGTCTGTCTGAAATGGTGTTAGACTATCAGCAAGTGATAGAGTGCTTGCTTTTGTGAGCCTCTGGAGACCTAGCACTGGGAGTGGAAGTAGAGGATGGTAGAGAAGAGAATAAAAAGTAGTACCAGAAATGACGGAGCAGTGGAATACATCTAACAGTGGGCCCAGCAGGAGAGGTAACGTGGCACAGGAAATAATCCAGTGGACTTGAAGACACAGCAGTAAAGCTATCGAATATAAATGATGAGAAGAGAGACCTGCAGCGTGTTATCAAATATACCGACCTGTGTGTCAGGAGAAACTAATAACCGAAGAAGAAATGATGGAGAACTTTCCAAATCAGATGTGCAGCACTGTACTACACATATTGGAAGCCCAGTAAGCTACAAGCAGGAGAGACACAAGAGGAAACACATCTAGACACAAACTATTGAGAGCCTCAAGCAAAGCCTTAAAAGCAGCATCATGTTTATGTGACTTACAGTCAGGTCCACAGGAGGCTTCTTAGAAAGAATGGCTTTCCCATAGCCACTGGGTTGATGGACTGCATGTGTTAGAAGGATAGCAAACCAAACCAAAACCCAACCACCAAACTACCAGACAACAAGGCTATCCCTCAAAAAATTCAAAAAAAGTAAGAATACTCCAAGATAAAAATTACTGAAACTATTTGCTGGCAGTAGACCTGATTTATAGCACATATCAAATAAGTTTTCTTCAGGCTGAAAGAAAATGACACATGACGCTAACTCAAGTCCATGCATCTGAGGGGCCAAAGGGTAACTGCATACATAGTTTTAAAAGACTATGCAAATATCTTTTCTTTTCTCCTCTTAAATGTTTAAAAGATAATTATATAAGCCAATGATTATAAATTATATTGTTGGGTTCATAACCCTCAAGATAGCATTGCTTTTAAGTATACCATAAATGCCCTCAAGCACCCCAAGTGCTATAATTTTAAGCAAAGAAATAACTAAAAATATAAACAGTATTATAGACCTGTACAAATATTGTTTAAGGTTAGGAATATTAGTTACTGATGAATCATATCTGTAACACTAAGTTATACTTTAGGTTTTTCTTTACAATTTTATAGAACCAAGAACATACTCTTACCTGAGACACACCTGTCATGTGCCAGGGAAATCAGAGGCACATTGACTTTTCCTATGTAAATATTCTCCTGGGTATCACTATCATCAAACACATAAAAACTCAGAGACTCTGACTTAAGGTATCGATCCAAATCCATACTCATTGGCACTGGGAAACACATATGGTCATCAAATTGTGGATCGTTGCTACTGGGAATGATGGCTGTATCATGGTCTGGAAAATCAAAAAACTTGTACACAACATATGCGTGTGGCTGCAGGTGGCTTGCTCGGGATTGGAGGTTGCTGCAACATCTTACTGTAATGTGAAGTTCATTTAAGTTGCCATCTGTGGAATCTGTTGAACTGATCTGAGCAGTTGTGGGTGCCTGCTGACTCAACTGGAAAAACATACAGATTTATATTATAGAAAGAATACAATTAAAAGATAATTACTAGCTGCCAACCTTCGAACAAAATTTTGTAAATGGACAAAACTACATACTTTCATATAAAGGTCCTTTCCTCAGAAAAAAGATTTGTATTAAAGGCTAACATGCTTTAGAACAGTACAATGAAAGACCAAGCACGTGTGAGAATATACACCCTGTGCTGTGGGCAACAAACATGGATGGCCAACATTTGTAGAAATTGGTCCCAATATCAGATAAACCCAAGAAAAAAAGCTAAGGTAATATTCTTTAATTCTGCTGAATTACTGAAGAGCTAAGGCGGTGATGGGTCTGAAGAATGTCCTAACTAAAGGAGACTCACCTGCTCACCAGAGTGTGGTCTGAGATAAACCTGAAAGGGTAAAACGCTGGATTGGGAGGGCATTCCTGAAGAGACAAGCAAAGGCACTGCGCAGAGCTGGAAACTATTCCATGTCCCTCTTGGGAACACCACTAAGCACACCAGATGTTAGAAAACATTTGTAGTAAGTGATAACTTTTATAGCTGTTGTGATAGAGATGAAGAAAATGCTAATGTTCCTGTGCCTCACTTAGCTTAGCATTGGAGAGCTTTCTACCTTGCCCCTTCTGCAGTCTGGACTGTGCAAGAGACACTGGCAACAATGCCCCTGTGGCGACCTCCGCTGGTGTGCAGTAAGAAACAAGAGCAGGTACAATACAGCTTGCACTCAACCAAGGAAAGGCCAGTGGAATGATTTTTAAAGTACTCCCTCTCCCTACCTCTGCTCCCTCAATCAAGCAATTAAAGCAGAAAACCAAGAAAAAACTAACTCTCATCTCTGTAACAGATTCTTTCAAGGTGTGCTGTGAAGAATACTCCATGAAGGTGATCTCTGGAAAGCAGGTGTCATGTCCCTTTTGGTTTGAGAATCTACATTTACACATGCCTTTTAAGCTAAAGCCAAAGAAAACAATATACCTCGAATAAGTAACAAAGAAGACCATTTCACATAACAGTACAGGGATATGTCATGGATCTGTACAACAGAAATAGGGTTGGTCCCCAGCAAGCTTGTATGATTGGGAAAACACTAGAATTTACTGTTTGTTTTCCATTTTTCTCTGAATACCAGCACATTATTCTCTCTTCAGATTCTTTGTATATTTCATCTTGTAGGCAAACATGATGGAAGATGGCTGTAGACAGCTTCCACCTTTACATGCTCTAGGCATTAGAGTCTTGCTCTCACTTGCTCTTAGAAGGCCACAAGGATAGTCCTAAATGATAACTGGGTGGACTACTAGAGGAAATGGGATCACCTAACATGAACCTGGCTCCCAGGGCCCAGACCATCTACTCCAAGGAAAGAAGACAGATAATTATGACTGCACACATCTTTCAACGTGCTTCTACCATGTTCACTCCTAGTCATTCACATCTTTTGTTTTCTTTTGATATTCATGTTATATGTAAGAGGCCATCAACTCCAGAATTCTATTAAACTTGATTTAGTGCATATACTAGTTCATGAAACCAATTGAATTGTGCTATTAAGACTCACTGAAATACAGTTTGAGTAATGGAGAGCTGCATTTAAACTCCTGGTTTTCAGTAACAAAATATTAATTTTATATTCTACTTTGCATTTCAAAAATCTAATGATAGGGAACAGTTTGAAAGAAGAATAGAGAGTAATATAGTTATTTCTTTAACAGTAGAAACAATTAATTGAAGGTCTTGATGTGTGATAACACCACTACAGTTATGTTTCCTAAAAGTGTCTTAGGGAGTACAAGGGAATTCTTTCTTATCAATGGATCAGTTCTATGTCTTGTGGTAGTGGTTTAGTGAATATCTACAGACAATAATACTTCAGAGAATGAACGCACAAATGACTGTGTACAAATACTGATGAAGTCTGAAAAAATTGTAGAGCTCAGCTAGTAGTACATAGTATCAATTTCTTGTCTTATTTGTTTTTCAGCACCAGGGAGTGAACCAAGAGCCCAGCATTGTACATGCCAGGCAAGTACTCTACCCCAGAACTACATCCGTAGCCCTTTAAAATGTTTTAATTCAGGATCTGGCAAAGTTGCCAAGGCTGGTCTTGAACCTCTAATCTTTGTGCTCCTGTCCCCCAAAGAGCTGGGATACCACTGACACAACCATATTCCCAGTTTGATTTCTACCTTTCAGGGTTATAACTGTGTAAGATGTTGGAGTTGGGAGAACGTATACATAGGCCAGCTCTATTGTTCTCACTACTTCTTGAGAGTCTGATTATTTTAAAATAAAAGGTTAAATTAGCTGTTTGATGCCTGTAAAAGAAAACAATTTTAGTTTAAAACATGAGATATAAAGAGATAGTACAGATTCCCGTGCTATAAAAAGGTCTTACAGTCAAACAAGCTCACCAATTGCACTTTCTCTGGCTTCTTAAAATTTGATGTTATATATCCTAATGCCTTTGCCCGCTCTCGATAAAGTCGAATTGCTTGATCCATGGGAACTCTTAATCGGAACCAGTATTCTACTGTGCCAAAATCTGGGATGTCTCCTTTAGTTCCTGCACATAATCAATGCATGACCGTTTGTTAAAATAGTCACATAAATGAGAATATATACAAGTAAAATACACTAATGGTACTATATATTAAAGGCATAAATTTCATACAGGGGAAAATAATATGACTTGCACAAATGATGTTTGATTGGCAAATAGCAGAGATGAAGAAAAGTTATGTCTGGAGTATGAGTTTCACTGCATGTTAAATATTAAAGAGCCATGTCAAGCTTTGATTGAGCTATTTCAATTCGTATCATTTCAATCTTGCTAATAAAGAAAAATCTAAACAGTGGATCAGATACTCCACAGATTCTTATGGCTACTATGGTACTTTTCTTTAAACAAGTTGGACTCAATCTTGCCTGACATTTACAATATACAACCTTGAAATTATAAATACGACATTCCACATTCTGATTCAACTTTTAAGGGGGTCTTTGGCATCCTTCCACTTCTTTGGACCACAAGCATATGGAAGAGGTCATAGACATGCCAAATAACAGCACTGTCAATGCACCCTTGTATGGTACTTGCCCTGCACACTCCACTTAGGCAGCTTCTCTTTCTCTACTAAGACTGCTCCATGGTGTCTGAAAGATTTAACAGCTCTAAGCATCTGCTGCAGAGCTGGATGTCCTTACTGCACTGATCACACAGTCTGTCTATTCACCCATGTGCAGTATGTACACCATATCCACTTCTTAGGGGCAAGGACACTAAGTTGCCCTCCCTTCTCGTTCAGAGGCCTCTCACTTGGCTTCTGGAGGACCGCATGCTCAAGTTTTCCTGCTGTACACTGGCCACTGTTTTCTTGATTGTTCCTTCTTCCTCTTCCTGAACCCAACAAATGCTGGAGCGTCCCAATGTTCAGGCATTGGTCTCCTCTTCTTTGTCTGGATTTTCTTCAAATGTGGTATTATCTGAACCCAAGGAGTAAATACATCTACAAGCTAATGATTCTCATTTATGGGTCTCCATTCCAGGTTATAGACAATTTACCCAACTGCCTACCTGATACCTCCATTCAGATGTTTAATAGGCAGGCCCATCTTGTCTAACAGAATCTTTCATTTTATTCTTTGTATTTGTTCCTGTTTGGGTCTCCCTTGGTGAGTTACAGTATCATTCTCCTACTTGCTCTTGCCAGAAAAATCTGCTTCACATTCAACTGATTGGCAAATAATCTTTTTTTTTTTTTTTTTTTTTTTTTTTTTTCCCTTTTGGAGATAGGGTGTCTAACTAAGGCTGGCCTCAAACTCATGACCTTGAACTTCTGATCCTTCTGCATCTACCTTCCAAGAACTGGGGTTACAGACCTGCATGCCATGTATTAGGAATCAACCGCAGGGCTTTGTGCATGCTATGCAAGCATGCTACCAACTGAGCTACATCCTCAGCTCAGCAAATCTTGAGGGAAGTGCGAATGGACAGACAGGGTGAAGTTAGTAATGGTATGTATGGTTCCTTTTCTTACCATCCTTCCCTTGCCTAATAAAACCAGCATCTGTAGGCACCTTGCACAAGACATGAACTATATTCAATTATAGACAGCAGGGTGGGTGGAAGTGGGTTTGGTTCATGAGGCCCTACTCCCTCATGAGGAGTTAATGCCAGTTGACTGTTAGCAGGGGAAAGGGTATCATTTTCTTCAGTAGTGTAGCCATTAGTAAACTGTCCATAGTCCAGTAAATTATCCCTTACCCATATTCAACCAGCAGCCCTAACTATATGAGGGAAAAAAAAAGATACCAGTCACTTGCCTAATATAGACACACACACACACACACACACACACACACAATTTATATATACACACATATATGCATATAACATATATGTATATATTTATATATTATAAGTTTGTGTGTGCTTGTCTTCTCTTCTAGGCATAGGCTTTGTCTGCCTTATTCATCCGTAACTACTATTCCTAGAATGCAACAACAGTGTTGACACGTCTTCAGAAGCACCTGAAGAATGTAGTACACTTAACATTTTAATTAAGCAAGAATATCAATATCAAAGTAAACCTTTGACTTTATAAGTTTAATAGCTATTTATAACGGTTGTATTAATAGCTATTTTGCGCTATCACTCATGACACAGAAGATAGTTCAATTGCCTGTGAGCAGTTTTTTCTGTCCTTACCTAAAATGCCCTTATGTGTGAGATAAGATGCAAATGTAGAATGCCAACCTAGTGATTCAAACATCCAAGAACCATAAACTGTACTTACCAACTAAACTTGCTGTGCAAAATATTCGACCATTTTTTTCTAGAATCTCATGGAATCTCAATTGACATGCTGCAACTGTTTCATAATCTGTGCTGTAGGCTTGGTGGAGCTCCAGAGTAACAGTGTTCTTCTGAATGTACTGCAAAAATAAGTCACTGACATGGACAACATACTGAGAAGTGAAGTTATATTCTGGGTGAAGGCCTCGCACTATGGGAGTTGTCTGGAGCTCAAAGTCATAGAAAGCATAGGTACAGAAAGTAACAGGCTCTTTATCCCCAGATGCCCGCAGGACTTCAGAAGAAAGCGAGACTTTGCTGATGTGGATTTCAAATAGATTTTCTCCTCGTTCTAGGTGGATGGTTTCATCAAATTCATCAACAGAGTCATCTGGCATGATTTCTGGTTTAAATTTGTACTGCTTAGTGCCATAGGCAATATCTTTTAACTGGGCTGCAAGAAAAGATACAGTTTAGAGATGTTAAAATGCTGACGTACACAGATGCAAACTAGCTTCTGAGGTGACCTGATGTCTGGGTGCTTTCACTGAATATTCTTGATGTTAAAGTCTATAACTTCACTGTTATTCTCTGCAAATTATGCTCATTAAAAAATAAATAACAAAATCAAAACTTCAAAATGTATACAACTGTAATTAAGAGAATGAAAATGCAAAGTATTACACATCTAGTTGTAAGACAGCCTTAGCCAGGAACAGGAAAAAGAAAGGTGAGTCGTAGCTGAGGCCACAGGTACCATGTGCTCCTCCAGGTTGGCTACGTGATATCTTTCCTCTTATGAAGTTAACCTCCCCTTTTCCCTGGATATCATCTTTTTAGCTTAATAAGATAGGTCTGCTTCTACTTTGGTGGAGGTAATGGGCGTGTCTGCCATGTTGATTATGATGATGGCTTCATAGTTGTACACATACGCCTAAGCTAAACAAATTTATTCTTTCAATGTGCAGTTAAAAGCATGTCAGTTATGTTTTATAAAGCCATTTTAAAAAAAGATTTTGCATCTTTTTGAAGACCTTATCTAAGACCTATTTTACCTTATATATCTATAGAATCACATCTATCTATTAAACCTAGGATATATATTCATGTGATAAAAATAGATTAGTAATTGACATGACCATGATTTGATCAACTAACAATTAGGTTGTATTACTTAATTATCTTAAATAGCCTGCAATACCACTTTCAAGGTATTGGAAGTAAACCTTGTATTTAATTGAGTTAGATGGGTACAATACCTCATTTTATAGTAGAAATATATATATAAGTGTGTGAAGAACAATCTTAAATTTGAATTCTATACCAATGAATCAAAATTAAACTTACTTTGCATCAATATACAAAATTCTATACTAATGAATTAAAAATAACCTTATTTGTGAGTAACAATGAAGGCCTTAAGCTGAGGAGTAGATTTAATAATCTGCTTTTTGTTCTATCATCGTTATATATTTCTATATCTCCCTTTCTTTCTTTTCAACCCCTATCTCCATACCTTTAAAAGAAAGATAAAGGAAAAGAGAGACATTCCTGACTCCAACCTAGTTTTTTCTCTGTATAAGACCAGTAATAACTTATAACCAACTCCCGATGAAAATAAGCATCTGTAGCCCAAGAGAGCAAACAGAAACTTACCCAATCCCCTTTAGGGGAAAGGGGGCATTGTTCTCTTAAGGTTTCTTACGGTTGATTTGGGGTGAATAATACCATTGTAGGGGCCCAAATAAAATTGGGAAAAATGGTTAAATAAGCCAGGAATAGCATTTGTGGTCCAGTTTCTAAATGTTGAGAAATTCCAGGCTTAATAGGAGTCCTGTATGGGACAGTCTGGGTTTTGCATATTTTTATATGCACAGCTTCCCCTAGAGTTACACTTACATTTCCAGAAGGAATAAAGTGTGTCTCCATCTGCTCCTCCAAGACACTCCTGGTCACCTCTCTGTGAAACTCCCCTTCAAAATGCACCAGGAAGCAGTTCAGCTCTAGAGTGGGTACTGTCAGGCCTTCTGTTAGTTCTTTTCTTTTTTAGGATGACAAGCACTCTCCTTTTTAAACTACTGCCCTATTTTGCTTTTGTGTCACTGTTCCCCTCCTTCTCTTACTTTCCTTTTCATCTTTTAGGGTTTTTTTTCTGTTAGATTCTACAAGGCTAAGTGCTAGCCTCTTTCATGTACACTATCTTCAGTACTTGAGTCAAATAGCTACCTCATCAGCAACCTTATACACTTAAAAGTTATCGAGGATCCCGAAAGTCTTTGATAACAATTTATACTTATTTATCATACTGAAAATATATAAATATTTTAATAACACAACAATAACCTATGCATGTTAATATAAATCATAGTATTTAGTTTTCAAAGTTATAATTTCCAAAAAATGTAAGAAGTGACATTATTTTAATCCTTTCAAGTTAAAAAAGAGTGTTTAAAAAACATTTTTATAAATGTCTTTAGGGTCTGACTTAATAGAAAACAGCTGGAATATGGATCTGGCTGTGTTTAATTTGTTGTGATATCAGACGCCATATAGCCCCTGAAAAACTCCATGCAATTTTCTTGGTTAAAAGGACTTAACATACTTCTTAAATATTCTGTCTCTCAACATAGTTGGATTTGAGGTTAAGTTTCTGATACAGAAACTTTAGGTAACTATCAATGAAACAATGACAATATAATGCCCATTCTGTCTGTGAGATCCACAGACATTACATATAAGATATGAGGCTAACACATATACACACACACACACACACACACACACACACACACACACACACACACACACACACACCACCCTAAGAGAAGCATTCTAGATGTGAGGTAGGAGAAGTGACAGAAAGAAACCTAGGGCAGTTCGGGCTTCTAGCTGGGGGAAGTGCTTAGATATAACACTATCACTTGAGATGCAAAGTCACAAACAGATAGAGACAGAATGGTACCTTCTGTGTTTAACATTTTTAGGAGAGGATCTCGAGATAGTCCAGGCTGCCCATGAGCTCATCACTATGCCCAAGGTGGCTTCAGACCTGTATTCCTCCCACCTTATCCTCTGGAAAGCTGGGATTACCTGTGTGTAACTGCCACACACAGCTTAGATAAACTCTGCATTTGCTAAAGTTTGAAACTCACTATGAGGGCATTTCAGGTAAAGGAGAGGTGGGTGAGTCAATTAGAGCCAGCTTCTGGCATGCTAAATACCAAGATAGCTTTGGAAACACAGAAGGGTATTTATTATCTTTATGTCAAGGAAGAAAGGAACCAAAGCTGGTGCTTGGACTAAGCAAAATGAGTCTAATGAAGAGCAAGCATATAGAGTTGGCTAAGATGCACAGATTGCTTAAAAGAAAAATCACAAAGGTGGCGTGAGTCTGTGACACTTTATGTAGCGCTATGAAATCTTCACTACAATACTGAATTTTAAAACAGCAAATTCTTGAAAAAAAATCCTACTAAAAATTCTTGAGTAGAAAAGAATCAGATTAAGTAGTTTTTCTGGTAATTTATTCCAGCTTCAAATTGGGAAAAAATAGGACAATATTGTGAGTGAGGGTTTGGACGGCATTTTCAATTGCCATAAAACTGTGCACACTGTACCTTCAAGCTTTTGGATGCGTGCAGCCCTGATATCAAGAAGATGAACATATTGTTCCACTTTGAGTTCATAATCTTGCTGCAAATTTTCCATCTTCTGAGTCACTGCTTCAACTTCCATCTAAAAATAAGAGACAGAAAGGTTCACTATTTATGATTATCCTATTTGCATCTGTCAAAGAGACTTTGAGCCAAGCATTTTAAGGTGGAGCTTTAAAGCTACCATGCTAGGATTCAAACATTTCTAGATGGAATTTTTCCGGCTACCATGCTACAAATCAAGCACTTCTAGTTGGAGTTTTCAAAACTAGGATGATTTTAACATCTTTTTGATGGCTATCAGGAACTCTAAAGCATGGTGTCTTTCTGTCACAGCTTATGGCAGTCTTACTGTTGAGCTGATGTGGAGGGCTGTGCTATGGCTTTAGGGTAGTGACTATGACTCACTGTGGTGATACTAATAGAAGTGAGATTATTCCACTAGGACTTCCCTAAACCAAAGCTTTAATCATTTGTTTTAAACTATTTATCCTAACTCTCCAGTTATAGGGCTAAATTCCAGGAATGCATTAATATTTCATAGTTGGTGGCAATAGATAATAAAAGATGATAGCACAAAAATCTCTCTGAAAAGACAGCCATCAGTACAATATTACAGAAAATACACCTTTTCAGTTTAATATCTGATAGTACCTGATAGTCTTTATTGATTTTATGTTGTATAATTAACATATTTCTTGTCTTTTCAAGTTCTTGTACTGTTTCTGCATGAGTTGCTTGAAGTTCTTTCATAGAACGTTCTAGATCTTTATTAGTTTTGCTGTCCACTTTTTCTAAAAATGAAAGGTCTCCATTTTTTTGTTCTTTCTGAGCCTAAAGTAAAACCATAGTTTTTAATTGAAACAAGAATTTATAGAATGTGACCATGTGAATTAATGTGGAATATCAAGCAACACTCAGTTGAATTCACAAGCTTCCATTTTCCCACTAGAAATCAAGCAGTGTTAACATATACATTTGCATAGACATTTGAAACAACTGCAAGGAAATAAAAATGATCTATTAACTTCAGAACAAAAATGAAATCACAGACATTTTTCATCTGATCAAAATGCACACTATAATATAAGCAGAAAAGTGTACCTGTAGATACAGTGTCTCAGAACTAGACAAGACCATATGGTTGAACATCTTACTTCAGAAGGTAAGCTTGGCTTTATAATGGGTCAGGTGAAAACAAAGCATTTTTTTTTTTTTTTTACAGTTAAGGGGCTTTAAATAATAGTGTTGAGGTTTATCTTAACTTGACTCTAATGTCACTATGAAATATGTATATGTTATAACTAAATGTCAGCTAACCATTTTCTGAATCTTAATATAAACACTGATCTCAATCTCCGCCCTTGCCCCCACAAAGACGCAGTGAGTTTTAGAAGACACACACATAATTAACTCTGTAAACAGCAGATTTATAGACAAAGGCCATCACTGCATTGAAACATGAAAACATGGCATCGATGACTAATTGTAAAATGCTACCTTTATAAGAAGGAGTGCTTCGCTCAGGTCATCAGCATTAATATCACTCTCCTGTAATAGAGAAATTCAAAGCTCACAGTGAGGGCTAGTTTACAGCACAGATTCCCACTACACTGACTATCTAATAGAACATACAGTGCCTGAGGTTGTGACTTTAAGAAACCAAGTACTCAGGACATTTTAGCAACTCAGAATACCCTCACATAACATAAGCAACCAAGTGTGTTAGCTGATAAACCAAGTGACACATCTGTACTTCTTGCTTTGCTGTACAGTTTTTTTCTATGCTGAAGACACACACACACACACACACACAGACACACACACACACACACACACACACACACACGCACACTGAGAAAGGGCAATGGTTCACCTGGTTGAAAAACTTGGTGCGGTTTTTAAGCTCGTCCAGCTGCTGCTTCTGCTGCAGACACTGCAGCTGCAGTTCTCTATTCTCTTGCACAAGCTTCTCATTTTGGTCTTAAAAATAAAGTCAGCACATTAGAAAGCAAGGTGAAAATTATGTCGAAGATCACATTTAAAAACCTAAACCTGGATACACAGCAAGCTGGATCTAGTATCATTCTAGTCAGAGAGGAAACAGAGCCAGCACCTCAGACAAAGGCAGCAGGGGATGAGGAACCAACGAGAACCATCATGTGTCCACCACATGACTCACTCACTTATCACAAACTCAAGACTGACAGTCACAGTATTAACACAAGGAAACTGTGGTCTCTGGGACTTCAAAGGAACATTCTACTTAAAATGCCTAAGAATATATGTTTCTAAATATATGATTTTACTTACTTATTAAGGGTCCTGAAAGACATGCAAAAAAAAAGTTGTCTTTTAGTGCTCTGATTGACTTCTTTGAATTTTCTTTTTCTGACTTAGCATAAAGTCTTTGTATTAAAGCAAGATCATTTATTTAATAAACTCCAAATCTGTAACTTAATCAACCATATCCCTAACAAATCTGTTCCAACAGGAGATAGCTTCTGAGGCAGAATCAATGATGACTTGTGTGTATTCTCAGCTCATAGGGTTCCTGCTACTAGCAGGACATGGGCTTCCAGCCACCTTTTAAGGAAAGGTCACATGACCCACAGGCAGGGCTGTAAAGGAGACATCAAGGAAACAGCAAGTTCATATACTAATTTCTTGCTCTCTGTATTAAAAGTGTTTAATTTATAAAGGGGCTGGCACATGGACTAGAAACATGGCTCAGCAGTTATGAGCTGTGGCTGCTTTTCCAGAGGATTTGGGTTCAATTTCCAGCACCCACATGGCACCTTATAAACCACCTGCAACTCCAGTGAGGGGATCTGGTGCCCTCTTTTGACCTCTGCAGGCATTGTATGCACATGGTAGATAGAAATCCATGCAAGCAAAGCACCCAGACACATTAAAAAACAAAAACAAAAACAAAGAAGGCCATTAATGGCTAGCAGGCAGATGCACTGCATTCTTTGTGCTGTGTTCTTCAGTGCACTCTCCATGGCGTGGCTGACTCCTCACGGACTGCTCCTAGATCATGCCATCTCACATGCCTCTCTCAGTCTCTTTTTGATCTCAGGGTTTTTTTGTTTATCATAAGTCCTCAATTCAAGTTGTGCAATTTTGTTTCCTTTTCTTAATAAAAAAGCAAGTAACACATTCACCAAGAATTCTTTCCATGAGTGCATTTGCATTTCGGCTGGATGTTATACAGAGATATGTTTCTGTCTTTTTTCAAGGCTTTGTGCTCCCAAGCTATAAATACTGCACACAAGTAAAAATGTTAAATTACACAGTTAAGAAGAAATGGACTAAATTTGGATATTCTTAATATCATATAGTTCTTGAAAATCCTTGAGTGTATAAAAATACAGAGATATCTTATTATTAAATATATAAACACTTCTGTTATGTGGATATAAAATTAAAGGTTATCTTAGGTGTAAGTTGCTCATATCCAGTAAAATGAAAGAATTTCCAAGTTTGAAAACACCTGGAGAGTTTGAAGGTATGGGTCAAACAGTTGTCTCTAAACTAAAAATTAACATTAATAGTCATTATAAATTCTTATGAAATAAACTTTTTGGTTAGGGTAATGTGTCTTTAACATTAATAATCATCATGAATTCTTATGAAATAAACTTTTTGGTTAGGGGATATAATGGTGATGGGGCACTCCTTATATTGATCCAGTTAAAAGAATTGGTAGGTGGAGTAACAATGACATAGAATAAGAAAATAACAACAAACTGTATAACAGTGACAGAATAACAAAAATGACAACAAAAACCGGTAACTGTGAGAGGGAGAGGAACTTTAGGTGTTGTGATAACTAAATTCACTCTGTGGTCTACAGAAGCAGGAACCCAAAGATACAAATTAAGATACAAAGGCAGTTCATGACCCTTTTGTGGGAAGGGAGTTGAATGACCCTTTCACAGGGACTGCTTATCTGATATTTACATTACAACCCATAAGAGTGGTAAAATTAGTTCTGAAGTAGCAATGGTGTACTTTTATGGTTGGGGGTCACACAGCATGAGGAGCTGTATTAAAGGGCCGCAGCACGAGGAAGGGTGAGAGCCCCTGTACAAAGGGCGCACTGCTCCCTCCTAACATGGACACAGTGTGCACTGGCATCTTTCCTATGCTCTAGGTTTTTTTTTTTTTTTAATCCTTTCAGTTTTGCAGGGCTAAGATATGTCAATAGGTACAAATAAAGTTATGAGAATTTCCATCCTTTACTCTTCTGTTTGACAGCTTTGTCCTCATTCACTGAGATTTTAAAAATAGAGTGCCATTTCTGGGACAAAAACTTAATGGGGAAACATCCCTGAGCACTACTGACCTTCTCTCTATGGAATTTATGTAGAATTATACATTATATTCTCTCATTATCAAGCTGCTTATTTAGGGTATGTTTTGGGTCTTTAAAAATACCGCACTGCTACAGTTCAAAGAGAAAATAGGCTTGCTGAATTATAATACAAAAAAAAATCAAAGCACTCTGTATGAGATGAAAAACAACCCCCTTACCTTACAATTTGACAAAAACCAGGTTAAGCTAAACAGCATTTTATTCAAATGAGATACCATTTCACTCTTTAAGCTTACATTCTTCCAGCACACCATTAATAACAGTGCAGAGAACAATTCAACTAAACAATTTTCAGAGCTCCTTTGTGCTAATATCTTCAGCTGTGATCAATATAACCATATGCATTATGCTGAATTATGCATTTCAGCTAAAGTTAGAAAGGAACGTTCAAAAGCAAGCCCTTAACACATGCAGTTAATTTAAGCATTAACCAAATGCAAACTGCATTTACATATCCTTCCCCTACATATTCACACAATCTGAAACTAATTTGTACCTTGAATAAAGAGGTGAATATTCTCTAAAAATACTGTGCCATTAGATGAATGACTACAAGAAGCCAGGGAAGCATCTGCTGGCGAGGAAGACTTGATACAAGAAAAGGCAAACGTGTGAGGAGAGTTCAAAGGAAAATTAAACCATTTCAAAATCTTTACCACAAAAAGAAACTTTCTGGATATTCAAAGATTTTCTTAAATAGATAATTTCAATATTTTGTTTATTTCCCCAGAAAAATGATTAAAAGCTAGAAAAGTTACTTTTATTATTATTAAAATCTTAAGTTATTTTAACTCATTTTCTTAGGATTCATTAATATTCATCAAAAGCGGTTGCTGAATCATCTTTAGGACATCAGCACACCAGAAACTATAACAGGGATTGTTAATGATGATGGCAGGGATTTAACTTTATACCAGAGGACTGACTTCACAGTACAGCAAGTAAAAGAGCACATTATAAAACTTAACCCATCCATACACACACTCTTAACAACCAGGAGAAGAGCCACAAGTAACAGCAGAGATTTACTTGAGGGCTGCACCAGGATCTAGAACTCTTGCATAGTGCACGTGCAATATTTTCAATATTTAAAGAATCCTTAAAGATAAGAACCACTGAAAAAGATGAGGATGGGCTAGGCGAGTCAGAAGATCTTAGCAAGTATAATACTTAATGACAAGAGTTCTCCAAGTCAATCAAAAAACAATAGTTTAAAGAGAAATTAAGATTCTACCCCTTTTAAGAGTTTTGTTTGAGAGATCAATTCAGCTATCTGAAAGATGAAAGTTTTGGAATTCTTGATATCTAAGAAAATGCAGAAGAAACAGAAATGAAATTGGTGTATTTCATTTCTCTCTCTGTAAAATTATGTAGGGGTGTGTGGGGCATGTGGGGGCCAGAGGACAAGATGCAGGAGGAGGCTCTCTTTCTATGGGATTTGGAGCAAACTCAGGTTGTAAGGCTTGGTGGCAAGATGCTTTTAAGTGTTGAACCATCCTATTGTCCTCTCATTTCCCTTGTCCTTTAAGAATGAGCACAGTGGCGCAAGCCTGTAATCCCAGCACTCTGGGAGGCAGAAGCAGGCGGATCTCTGTGAGTTCGAGGCCAGCCTGGTCTACAAAGGGAGTCCAGGACAGTCAAGGCGACAATGAGAAACCCTGCCTCAAAAAACAAAACAAAACAAAACAACAACAGCAAAAAAAAAAAAAAAAAAAAAAAAAAAAAAAAAAAAAAAGAGCAAGTCATCTATTTTTGGAAAAATGGAATGGGCAATAGGGCACTGATGCTTATTTGTGAACAAGCGTTTCATCAGTGAACGAGAATTTACTGAGCAACTATAGACAAAACACCCCAATAAGCACTTACTAGTGCACACTACAATCAGAAAGCCACCAGGTCGGAAGTCACGTCACCACTTAACTCCATGCACAATCCTCTAGAAAAACTTAAAAACACCGTAGCAGTCAACTTAACCACTTAGTGGGTAAAGAGTGACTGCAGTGTTTCCCTGGGATAAAGATTCCATTGACTACTTGTCCCTATTTTAGGTTTGTGAAATGTAAACATGTCTAACCAGTTTTAAGCTGTTACTGCTTATGGATGTACTCTGATTTCAGGAATAGTGAACATGAAAAAGTATGCTCCATTTAGTCAATAGTGTGACCCTGTGGCAAGAATACTAACTAAAAATGTATTTTTCTTACTAAGTCTGTATTAAACTTTTTAGTTGTTGACAGAGGGTCTTACTGTGTAGCCCAAGGGAGTCTGGAGTTTGCAATTCTCCTGTCTTGGTCTCTTCAGTGCTATGATTACAGGCATGTACCACCATGCCTGGCCATACTAAACTTCAAAAATTCTCATGTAGCTGAATCACAAATGTTCCAAAAGAGCAACCTTATTACTACATTCCTGGGTGTACTACATTATGGGTGTACACAGGTACCACACTTCAATAAAAACATCTGTGACTTCCATTGTGTATCTGTGTGCACGGGATACACCCATGTGTCTGTGTGTATTATAGTGGTCCAGACATCTTTAATTGCATTTTATTTATATGAGACAACACATAATATGACTATGCTTAATTATCATTTTTTAAACAGGGACATTCTGACAAAGTGTCTTGGTTAATAGAATAGGTTTAGATTGTTCTGGTTTGATTTTTCAAAACCAGCACAAAGCTATTTCTTCTACTTGTCTCTGCTTTGAATTTTTCCATTGCATCTGCCACTTCCTGTACCAATACAGGCTTTTGTAACTTAGTGTTGTCTAATGAGGGCAAGTCTTTGTCTTATTTGCTATATCCTCAGAACTTAGAACAATGCTGAACACCAGTTCAATAAATGTTTTTTGACTGTCAAATAAAGAAAAATGCAGAATTTGGAGATATTAAATTAATGAAAGACAAGCTGGATAAAAGTAACTCTGAGAAACAATTCTTTTGGCATATAATATGAGACATATATTACACACAGACACCACCCGCCTGCCCACACGTACAGGCATATATGCACTGATATAAGCTGTGTCCCAAGAGGATAACAGGATGGCTGGCGAACAGTAGGCATACAAGTACTAACTGCATTAGCAAATAAGCATCAGATGTCTGCAAAAGTACACGGGTGGTTACTTCTATGTACCTCTTTCAGTCTTTAATTTGTCAAGGACTTCGGTTTTGTCTGTAAGATCAGATTTTAAGGCACTTTCGAGCTGAGCAATCTGCATTTTCATCTGTTGCTCCTTTAACTTCCACTGTTCCTCATGGGCAGCGCTGAAGGCACTGTAAAACACACGTGACATGCAAGGAGAGCTGGGAAATCAGCTTCACCCGAAAATAATAAAGAGAAAGCTTTTAGTGGCACAGAGACCACTGTCATCATGTCTTAGGAATTAAGTAAACATATGCTGGTCTGCTGCTGTTGAAACCAAGGCGCCTTGCTCAGGCTGCGGTTAGGGAACATGAAAGCGTTTGTGGGATGAGCAAAGGAACTGGCCTTAATTTAGAGCTCCAAAGTCAGAAAAGTTGGCAACACGCAGCTTTTGTGGACTAGTTAGGAATTCAGATACTGTACATACTCCAGAAGAATCCAGGCTCCAAACCTCAGCAACTGACAGGCACGACTGTCCTCTGCTACTTGCAAGCCCACTCACTCAAGACCGAGAAAACACATTTTCCACCTGATCTAAATTTTATTCTGAGAAAATTGTGAGTCTGTGATAACACAGACATAAAATGATAGTATATCAAACCCCAAGGTGGTAATCCTGATACTAAGAAGTTGTGTGAAGGCAGTTTTACCCTAAAAATAAAAGCAATAGGCTAAGAACACTTAATTTGACTTTTATCATAGATCATTTTAAAAACCGGTGCCTCTAATCTAATAAGACTAGGAAGACAGAATTAGAATTGATTCCTTAATAAAAGTGTAGTCCCCAGGCCCTTATTTTTCTAAGACAGGGTCTCAAGGCTGGCCTTGAACTCCTTAGGTAGCTGAGAAAGACCTTGAACTTATGGCCTGGCTTCCCCCTCTGCAGGGCTGAGACTGCAGGTGTGCACTCCCACACCTGCTTTATGAGATGATGGGGAGAGAACCTAGGGCTCTGTGCAAACACTTTATCAACTGAGCTACATCTGCAGCCAAAGTAGTTTCAGTCATGGTTTGAATCTGCTGATGGTCAAGGCCTGGCCTGTGGACGAAGCCACGGCACAGGAAGGGATAAGGAGATGCTACACAGAGAGAAAACAAACCATTTCTTTATCCAGCGGCTCCTGAATGTGGGAAACAATGGTGCTACAGCAGCCTGCTTCACTGACAGTCAGGGACACTTCAAAGGGAGGCCTGGCAATCCGTGTTTCTGTAGCTTCCCAGGTGATAGCCAGACTTCAGGCAAACCTATCGTGATCTGCGTTTCAGCAGAAAACCATTATCTGCAAAGCTTGACATGACTGAGTAATCACCAGCAGCTCTGACTCCTCTACTTATTTTAAACTAGTAAATGAAACAAAACTCTATAAAACCTGCTTTTATACTGATGATGAAGTAAATGGAAAAAAATGTATTACTGAAAATTGCTCTTAATGCTGCTCCCAACTAGTCCTGAGGTTTTATTCCGAGAGATACTGTTTGTAAAAGGCACAGCTTTCAAAAAACTGTGTATTCACTTCACATTTTGAATCTTTTTATTACATTTAAAATAATATCACCTTGGAAATACATGGACCTCTAGAAGTCACTCTAAAGATGACATCTGTTTTGCTCTATCAGTGTTCTCATTTCACATATGGATCCTTAAAAACCAAAAACCATGGAACTGATGTGCCAATATTTTAAGCTAATTTTTATCAAAGGTAGAATTACTTAGATTTAAATGAAATCCAAATAAAACTACAGAATATTCCTTTACAAATTCACTTAAAAATGAAGAACATATCTAATTTCTGTGTCTAGACAAATAAATACATATGCATGAATGTGAATACATATATGTATGTGTGCCTTCTATCATTAAAAACATGCAGCACCCGGGAAAAACTTAGCATGATGAAACAGGACAACTACACATTCCCTCAGATGCCAGCAATTAGAGACAGTAGTGTTCCAGGCCTGTTCATACTGCAGGAGATCACCAGCAGCTAATCTGGCAGGAACATCAGAAGCTGTGTGTGTTTAAATTAAGAACAATTTAGCAGCCGGGTTTCTCCAAACCCACAAAATACTAGTGTAAATCAGCATAAGTCAATCTGAATTTAGCCCACTGCTATCTTCCCTCTAAATTTAGGACTGCATTCCACTGGAGTTTCATGAGGAATTCCTTTTGAATTTTACTATATTCCTCTATGCTTGGAGCCATCTGTGAAGCTATAAATGGTGAACCACAGCTGGCTCCATTTTCATTGAAAGGGCTATATACACGATTAAATCTGCATATGAGAAGAGTGTTTAAGAACTTCTTATTCATGAAAATGTCTTTGTATACACCAACAGTGGCAGCGAAGGGAGGATTCCTGTCTGTACCCACTGCACTGGTATGTTCTGTGACAAGACTGCAGAAGGGGCTGTTGGTGCCTGTGATCACTAGCATGCCCACTGGCTGCCATGGATCTTAAGTGTACTGTTAATAACACCCTTGATTAAAACATGATACAATCAAAATAAAAGCTAAAGAATTCCTCTCTACCCTTGGGTCTTCTTCTTACAGAAAAACTTCATTGCTCCAACGTGCAGGACTTCCTCATGTGAGAAGTGAGGGAGAGTAATCCCCTCTCCCATAAAACCCCACAGGTACTCAGCAAGCGCACTGCAGACAACTGGAGCTCATGGTGCAGACATGAGCAGAGTCTAGGGCTGCCAGCACTGTTCTTCCCAATGCTGAGCAGGGTCACAACAGAAAAGCTTGCTCTGCTCAATTCTTAAAAGGATCTCTACAACAGTCAAACTAAACAAGCAGCTATTAGATCAACATCTCTTGATAAGTTAATACCTTACAGTCACTTCCAACAGGAATCCTGGACCCAACCTTAAAATGAATGGTGGTAGTAGTGCTTTGTGCACACAGTGTGTGTGCGCATACGCATGTGCACTGTAAGACTCAGAAATGTAGTGCAAGGATTCAAATAACCTCCCTAGGTTATGTGTTGAAAGTCTACTGCATTTACTAGTTCCCTGGCACCAAAATTAGACTAATTTCAGAAATGGAACACAGCCTTACCATATTATTGCATGAAGTTTCTCTTTTAGCAAACAGGAAGATTTAATTGCAAAAAAGTTATTCTGAATCTAAGAACTAAATATTTCTTAAAGTTCTTATTTCTTGGCATTGTATCAGAAATGTTTAGCATATTGAAGAGGTCTCATACCACGCACTAACATGAGGGTTTTATCTTACCACATAATTCTCTAATATGTCACATGTCAAGTAATAAACAGATTCAAACTTTCATTTGAAAAAGGAAGATGAAAATGCAATCTGCAAATCATCTTTTTCTCCTGAGAAGCAGCCAACTTGGAATAACAAACACATGTTCTCCATTTTAAAGCACGCTATCATTATGACTAAGCAAACAAGTAGCAAGCGCAGTTTCTGATTAACATTAATTCTAGCATTGATGAATAAGAGTGGAATGAGAGAAAAGACCTGTCAGGATCCAGGGACAATGGTGATGTCTGTAGTCCTCTGTGTTCCCAAGTGCATTTGAGGATTCCATCAGAGGACTCTCATGTTCTACTCATGGTTGCATAGACATGTTGGACTTTAGGCTTAGGTGTCATTGATTTTTTGACATTGTTTGATGCTCATTATAGCCATTTACTTCTGTACACCTCATATAAAATTTATGTGTAAGCAGCACAAGTTTTCAGTGTGATGCTGTAAAAAGGAAGTGTAAGCCCAAAACATTACCCCAAACTCCCAAACCCTCAAAACCTTCAAAGGCAGATTTACACTCTTAGGTCATCTTCTAATATGGAAAGATAAAGTTGTATGGTGATTAAGTAAATATGAGAAAAATATGCCATGTCAAAATTCTATTTATGTATTATTCCCAGATAAGTCTGATGTTTTTATTCCAGGAAAAATGTGTTCAGTAAGTTCTCAAGTTGGAGAGAAGTAGACATTTAGAAGTAATGACCAAATGGCACTTAGCATTTTGTATTTAGACAACATTAAAATATTTCAAGTTACAAGATGCTCAAGACAAATATAAATCAATCAAAATCCCTGAGTGTATGACAGTCCCATCATTTCATAGATGCTTCTTTTTCACACAGATAAATTTCCAAAGCAATTGAAATCAGAGAGAGTGATGCACTGGGGGGGGGGGGGGGGGGGGAATCAAATCTTAGAGTTGAAAGAACTAGGTTCAGTTCCACATTGCTACTCAAGCTGTGCTGTGTGACTCTGCACAAGTTTGTGCATCTGGTGTCTGTCTCAGTTATCTCCTGTATAACATAGAGGGATATTGTCGTTTTTCACCTAGCAGGGCATTGCACAACCTGTATGACACTTAAAACTTTAAACATATGATTATAAAATATATAGATACATCAATGTACATATACACACAATCCCTTAGAGATGGAAAAAGAAACCAGGAGGAGCAATAGATCATTGAGGTCAAGTTAATTAAGGTTAATTAGGATGGGACTGGTACAAAATGGTCTAGGAGGAGCCCTACACAATTCCACATAGGGGTGTTGAGTGAGGCTACCCCTGCCAGAGGGCCCTGAATATTTACATGGTACCCTACTGTGCTAAACCTTAACAAATAGAGAGAAAAGGCACAGAGCATTGGAATAATGCATAACCCTGACTTAGTCATGTTTCCAAATAACAAAAATTCCACACACTCTGTAAAAGCTAAACATTTAAATGCATATAAATTTGTAAAACATTCAATTAAAAGGTTAGAGATATATTTATAGCATAGATACTATTTTCTGAGGTTTCAGTATATTATCAACATGAAGCAATGATTGACTATCAGATAAAACATGTATTTAAATATGCTAAATCTGCTTCTGTATTATCCTTAACTTATCATCACACATACTGGGAAGATGTTAGCAATTATACAGATACACATCGACAGTCAGATCAGAATCATTTAACTAGACTTAGCCATGGGGTAGAATTTCGTTTCAAATATTACCAGAAGGGGTTATTTTCTAAAATACTATAATTATGAAACATATTAAGAGCTGTAAGTGAAGTAGTTCTTCAGAATTCATCTTGAGCTGAGGTCCCTGAGTTTCTCTTTACAAGGGACACAGATAATTGCAAGATAACCTTTCCTGGGCACATTCTGGCCGGGAATTCTGGAAGCCCAGTAGAGAGACCGAAGCTAGCTCAAAGAACTTCTTCAGGCCTTCAGATGACATCATTCTTCAAGAGTACAAACCGTCTGTGAAAGGTACTCCACCCTTGCTCTTTCCTCTGTGCCTGTAACCTGAGCATATAGATTCTGGCAGACCATCCTGCATGACAGTGCTTGTTACAACAAAACTACCTGGCGCTCCGAGTGATGACAGACTACAGCTCGGGTTCAAAACCAGTCACAAGTGCCTTTACGCAGCTTATTTCTCTTTTGCAAAGTAAGTATATGTCTTGTCATGATCTGTTGCTAGGTTTTAAATCAACATTAAATATTGCGACAATAAATGCTTTGATTAAAAAGAGCTTAAACAAGAATGAAACACAGAGAATTGTGATTTACCTGTTATAAAGTTTATCATAGTTTTCCTTTAAAAGTTCTCGCTCCTTTTCTAAATCATTAATTCTATCCTGCAGCTAAAATGAAAATAAAATTACAAAGAGTTTCCATGCTTCAGGGTTAGCACTCTGGCCTCTGAAAATAAAGTTATGCATTAAGTAATTATCATATCAAACCACCCGGTAAGCAAACCAGGAGAGGACAGCCATTCCCTTCAGTACCGACTCCTACACTGCAGCTGCTGACTAGACCACATACCGTGCCTGCATTCAATTCAGTGTTGATTTCTTCCATGTCATTAAATAAACATGAAATTAACACTCCTGCTTTAATTTAGTAGAAACGTATGCACACTTTATGACAGCACGAGCCAGAACTCAATAAATACTGTGTTAAGAGCTTTCTCTTGAGATGCTGGAAACATATTTTTACTTTCGACCCTGGTGAATTCCATCATTATATTAATTTTGTATTAATTTCCAATTGACCCGTAAAAATGAGTATTAATTTTTCTTTGAGTTCATGGTTCAAACAAGTTTGCTAATCACTATTTAATTTAAGGATACAATTTCTCTTGTTCCCTGGAATTTATAAATATTAGCACATCTTAAGAATAACTAAAATTATATCCCTTATTTTCTCCTAGTGAATAAAGTTTTCAAAAATACATATAATTATTAAGTAATATAGTAATTTAATTACGATTAAAATATAGATTGTTATACTGTAGTAGTTAAGGTTTTATTAATAAATATGTTCTGTAGTCCCTTTTTTTTTTTGCTGTGGAACAGAGTACTTAAAGTTCATTTCTATTTTCAACATTCTCTTTTAATGCTAGTGAGAGACAGGAAGGATTCTCCTGAGTGCAGGACAGTATGTAAACCCCTATTCCATTTCCAGGCTCCTTAGGAATAAGTTTAACAGACTTATGCTAGTTGGGAGACATGACTGGCAACAGTAATAGAAGGGCAAGTTTTCAAACAGCCTCCCAGAAAGAAGATAATTTTCCAAAATTGCTGACATAGTAACATCCCCTCAGAAACATCATTCCTATAATTTTATTCTTGTGTCTCCTTGACTATGAGGCATTGTGTTTAGGAAGGCTCTGCTCCTGAGGTCATGTGATACCACGTCCCTTTTCCTTCCTCTCAGGGTCGTTAGTCCCAGATGAGCAGGCTCCCAGCACCTTTGCCGGGTTTTGAAGGATCACTTGGCCACTCACGGCCTCTACTAGCTACTCTACTGTGCTGTGTTCAAAATGCCAAATATATCGCTCAAGATTCTGACATAAATTCAATTTTTGAACTGTTTCCTACTTTTCAAAAGAATTCCAGAGACATTATTACGCAACAAATGACTCCGCTCTCCTAGAGCTCACCTCCTCCACTCTGCGCTCTGCAAACTTCACCGAGTGCAGCTGCTTCTCAAGGCTGCGACACTTTAAGCGCTGTTCCTTCAGCTGCACGTTCAGCTCATCTCCATTTGCCATCAAGGCATCATGGCTGATCCTGAGTGTTCTTTGCTTCTACAGAACAAAGAGAGAAAAGTTTAAGCATTTTAAAAATATTAGACTCTGGAAAATTAATTACAAGTCTATCCATGGCTTTACCCTGGACATTTATGTCACACAAGTTATTCTTCAAGTCATAATGTATGGGTGATACAAAGAAAGAGAAAGTCCCTTAGCCATCACACAGCACAAACTGTCTCCCCTTACTTACCCCTAGGTTTTGACTTGTTGACAGCAACCAGTGAGTAAACTGTTTTTAGTGATTAACTTTCCCCCTTTCTACTATGGTTACAGTGGTTGGATATGGTGTCTAAAAATGCTTCTGCACAGGTCAAAAATGCTGATCACTGACATGTGAACAGAAAGGATTTGCCATCAAAGCATAAATAAACAACTCTGAACGGTTAGCTTTTAACTTTAATACCAGTGAGCTTTTTAATTCTGCAAAAATATTTATAAACTCTTCTTAATTTTTAAGTTCATATGTGAGCCTGCTTTATATTAAATTTTACATAGTTATACACCATATGCTGTTTTAAAAATATAAAATAGGTTACTAATTATAATAAGGTCTTTTGTAGATACCATTTGATCATTATGTGAAATTCCTCACATGCATAAGTCCCAGAAGGTGTTCTTAGCTCACCTAAAGGAAATCGGACCTTTAAGCCTGATTAGTTCTCATCACTGCTACATCTCAGCCTGCGAATTTTACTGACTTTCCTCTGAGCACCTCACGCCATCCTGGCTGTTGGCCCCAACCTCTCAAGCCTTTCTCTACACTACTTCCTAAAAGATGTAGCTTGTACCATAGCTGAAATTTGTTACTTTGTTATCTGAACAAACACAGCAGGGGTCACTGTTACATGGGAATCAAGATAGAGAAGTCAGAGAACGAGAACCTAAAACCATGTTTCATTTCCTCATTTTTGGAATTGCTTTCTCCCACAGGTACTTTTAGTCAAGAGGGACCTGTCTATGCATAGATAGAGGTAACACTCCCACCAACAAAACAGATCCCTCTCCTACAGATTTTTGTTTCTATATGCAAGGTGGTTACACCCGGCATTAAAGGAGTTTCTGTAGGTTGGAAGACATCACTCGGAGTACAGCTGAAAGGTATTTACCTATTCATTTCACTAGTGAAGCGGGCAATATATATGCTTTATATCAATGTACAGCTTTCTTTGTGTCTGTACTTCAAAGAAAGCATGACTTTCTATAAAATCTGATCATCCTGAATGTTTTGGAGTTCATTAATTCCAGGACTTTTGTCAATTATGCAGTACCAATAAATAGTTGCCCTGTGATGGCACATTCTTAGGTACCCACAGTCACTCAAAAGCCATCCTGAGGATGAGCAAGGCTGAGTACTGTTAGATTGTTCTGCCAAAGCTTAAGATAAACACTTGACAAGCTGATATTATGGGTATTCAACTGTGTTCTGATAACAGTGGTGACCAAAGAAACACCAAACCAAACAAAATAAAATCCACACAAAGGAAGATTTAACCTCTATAACTGTCCTGTTTGTAACTGTTGTCTTTATTGCACAAATGTTGAAAGTGAAGATGCACACAAGTGCAGAGACATCTCCAGTGTTCCAGGTCCACTATGGGCTCAGAGAAAAGGAGCTGAGAATGAATGTTCATGGCATGAGAGGATTTATGACAGAGGCACTTATTAAAATGACAGATATTTATAAAAAGCCTAAGTGTTTACCTAGTAACTGTTGTGAAAATATACAAAGGGAAATTATATACATTTAATAAAGCAAACATTAACATAGAATTTTAGTGTTATAACCATTATTAAAAATACAACTTGAATACTATTTTGAATCTTTTCATATACAAACAAAATAACCACAGTACCTCTTGAAGCTGAATAAATTTTCCTTCTATGACTGAAAGAGCATTGCTTTTCTCCACTAGTTGTTTATGAAGCTTAATCATTTCTACATTGTCCCGAATATTTGACCTTCAAAATTGTGTTTAAGAAAAGAAAAGTTAAAAATACAAGTTATAGGAAACAAAGGCCATGCACTTATACAAACAGACACCCCCCCAATTATGGTTGATTTACTTAAATATAATCAAGTCATCTAAATTTTTATATTAATGTAATTTATGGCAGATTATTTAAAAACTACCCAATACCAATTCTGGGTGATGTATACATAAACCCTCTAAGTTTGAAGGGCATTTCCAAACTCTGCAATGTTAGCTTCATCACATTGACAGTCCAGACTGACAGCCATTTTAGGATGTTCTGAAACACTGCATAAAACCAGTTTTTAGCCAGTAGCATCCATTAGCAAACTTTACGCTTCCGTAGAGGGCTGTTCTGCTACTCTCCCTCAGTGTAGAAGAGGCAGCGCTGTCATTCGCTCCCTACCATTCCCTCTGCGTACACAGCATCACAGATTATCATTTATTGGGGTTTCCTCTTGGAGTTTCAACTTTTCAAAACATTTCCCAATAAGTGACTTAGCATTTTATACTAACAATGCCAAAAGCTGGCATTTAAATATGTTGCAGCTGTGCCTTTAGCTGTACGAGATTATTTGATGTCCACAGGGTATATAGAAACCTTATATGCTGCAATACTATTTCGTATTTTTCCTACTGAGATTAAAGCAAATGTAGAATTTAACAGGAAGATCTTGTTAAAGGTTAATCATCGATCTAAATGAATCCCTGTTCTCAAAGGCATTTATTTTCCTGACAGAAAAAAGGTTCCTTAATTTAATGCCTCATTTAAACTTTTTTAAATTTGTGAAGCCTTGATTTTAAGACTTCACTTTAAAAAATATAGAGGTAAAAATTTTAAATTCAGAAAATTATTTCAGCATTTAAACTAAGTAATTTTACTTCTAAGGCTTACCTAGTATTCACATATTGGAAACATTGTCACAAGGCCCAATGGAACCAGCAAATGCACTACAAAGCTCACACATCTGTAAACCAGCTGAGGACTTGAAATACTCAGTTTTCCTCTTTGATATTTGAAAGTTCATTGTATTTTGGCATTGCACAGTTAGTTGTCCTCACACAGAAGATAAACAAGTCCAAGACCCTGGATCTTTCCCAGGGCACAGTCTTAACACAATGTTAAAATAATTATGTGTCTACAACAAGTTATCCAGCAGTTCTGAGCAAAGATTCAACATTGTGCTTATTGCTTTTTTCCTTGTTGTTACATTTTCACTAAAATACAATATGAAGAAAAATATAGTACAAATAAAGAAAAATGAAAAATTGTTTTCATTCAAAATATGAAAACACATTTAAAATAAAAATACAATTTAGTTATTTTCCCCAGAATTAACTGGCTTCACCACTCAGTCATATATGGCATTTGCTGATACAGAAGGACAGAATGTGACTCAAAAATATAAAATCCTTGTTATAGTTTCTGTTGTCTCAGCTTTTAAAAATAATTTTAAAATCTTGTATGTATGTATGTTTTGGCTATAGGTCTGTGCACCAGGTGTATGCCTGGTGGCCCCAGAGGACAGAGGGCAGCTGGCACCCTGGGACTGGAACCCAGGTCCTCTGGGAGAGAAGCCAGTGCTCTTAACTGCTGAGCTATCTCTCCAGAGCCTTTCTTTCTCTGTTTTTGTTCTTTTTACTGGGGGAAGGAGGGAGCTGAGGATCAAATCCAAGCAATGACTCTGATGTTTTGTTTTAAAACAAATTTCCAAGAAGAATCAAATATATTTTAAAGTTAACTGCAGTTTAATGTCAATAACAAGCAATTAAATCTCAACAATCAGTTCAGTATTTTAGCATCACAAAATCTAATGCTGAATTTTCTTTGTACAACAAAGGACAGCAAGTGTTTTAAACACTGTGCTGTTTTGACTGTTGGACTTCTACTGAGCATTTCCCTGAACCGCTTGGGGCGTGGGCTTTCCAAAATGCTGGTAAGAGGCAAAACATTTTATACTAATGATGTCCAACACTAGACATGAACACAGCTGTATTGAAAACAGCAATAATCATGTGTCACTTTGTCAGTTCACCATGGAGTACAGATGCTCCGGACAATGGAAATCCTCCAATTTCATGGAAGGCTCTGCAGGCTGTAGGTATTCATAGCACAATAATTAGTTTCTGAGGAAATGATCTGAAGATGACCATTTGCCACATAAGTGTGATGGTCAGAGATATAAAGTACACCGACATTAAAATCAGCAACACGATACCTGTGGCATGTGTTCATGATGGAGAATCAAATCACCTAAGACTGGATGAACAAGTCAACGTTTCCCTATGGATGAACTTTGGGAAAAGAAGAAGGGTGGAGGTGATAGGATGGGAAAGAGATGTCACAGAAGGCTGGTAAAAGTGTCACAAGCGAGAGGCAGGTGGCTTAAGATGCATTACTAAGCAGTTAGTAGAGGACCTAAATGCCTAAGGAACAAAACCTCAGGTTGGCTTCCTTTAAGAAAGAGCTGTAGGTGGAGGGATGATCAGCAGTCTATTCAGAGGCCTCTGCATAACAACACTGTGCGTCTTTTTGCATACCCAGGGACCAGTCTTCAGGATGGGGAAGTTCTAACGCAAACAAGTATGCACAGATGGGCCCTGACAGTTGTGCAACAATTTATATGAGCTGCATACGTGTGGTAAAATAACCTGCAGGCTGAGAGCACGCATTTTAACTAAATGCTTTGTAAAAGTATATTTCTCAAAATTTCAACAAGATTTTTGAAAAACTATAAAAAATTAAGTTGAAGAATACAGTGACTTTATTTTTCTTTTTTGTTTTCTCTTTCTATAGACATGATTTAGAGTTATGATTGGATCTTCTGAAACTATGAGAAAAGTTGTTGGCTCCTCTCTAGATTAAAAACAAGCTGAGATAAATTAGACTTTATGTTGAAAAAAAGCAACCAAGCTCAACAACCTGTGTGCCAACTTTCTCTTGTATAATTTGAAACAGTCAGGCAATAAACTGAAAAAAAAAATTCGAATGGAAGTCTTGAAAACACTTGACTCCAGCTTTGCTACTGGGCGCCATAATAAATCCAGAATTTTAAAACCTCAGATACACTAGAGAAAGAGAACTTTCAGTGGGGCTATGTAATGTATAGTTTAAGAGGCAGAAATCTTTGCTACAGCTGAAGTTTCATATAGTCTATCCCCCCAACAGTCCCCTCCCTCCTCACCCACCAGCATTTCATTCTTTGCTACAGTAAGGATTAAGAACAGTGTGCTACAGAAGATGGTGAGACTCTACTACACGGAAGCGATGTGGGGTTCTGGGAAGCAGTGAGGCCAAATGTTTATGAGACAGAATGGAAAGCACCACTGTGAGGGATAGCTTTAGGCTGGCTGAGGCCAAAGTATACAGCTAAAAACAATCTTAGCATTAAAAACATTCTTTTTAAATAGCAGTAGAAAGTTGATTGTTGTATTGCTGAAAGAAATGTGGGTCACCGATAACTGGAAAAAAACAAAACAAAACAAAAAAAAAAACACCAGCAAGGATATGTTGAACAGGACTACAGAAGTTTCAAGTCAATTGAGCAGAGTGACTTTCCCTAAAATTGTCAAGAATAGTCGTGAAGGGTAACGGCTCTGCTCATAATCACTACGTGTGATCGTGGGTACAGATGGCTCCATGACTTAAGACTGCATAAAGGAATATGTGTTTATGTAAGTTTAATCTGCCAACACAGCAGAAGTCTCCCGGTGCTGGGACAAAGTAAAAACCACAACTCCAGAACTTTCTTACTGTCACCATTCACAGGAATGGAGGGGAGACCTGACAGAATGTCTCTATGCACATGCTCTCATTGATATGAAGAGAAGGGGCATTCCCCAGCACTGCTTTGGAGCAAGAGTAACCTAAACCCTGGCTTACCTTCTAGAGATGGCCATGTTTAGGACCAAGTTCAATGGACTTCAATCGAAGGCTGAGTGTGACAGCCATGGGAATCTGGGACTTTTTACTATTTCCAAAATCCCAGTGGGAAATGTACTTTTGCTGGCTATTAATCTTGCAAAAGTAAACTTAAGGTTTTTTATCGTTTAAATTCAGTTTTGCACAATTACTTTAATCAAGTGCAAGAACAGGTTGTTTTACAATTATCATAAAGAACAACTAGAATGATAGCAGTTTTGATGACTATAAAATTTTTAAAAAATGAAAACTTAGGAAAACTACTGGGTAGGCAAATCTTTGAGATACACAAGGTTTTGGAAGTAATGACTTATTTACAGGTGGAGAACTACTTGACCATTTCTGTATTCATTTATAAGAGAAATAAAGAATTTGGACAACATGCTTAAGTGATTGAGGCAACACTCAAATCTAGTTTTAGGAGCTAGATTTTTCTTACTATTTTAAGTTACTTTCTCCTTTTAAAATAGTTCTTTCTAGGTTTTCATTTTCCATTCACTGTCATATGTACTAATTCACTAGTTATATGTGCAACAATTTCCATAAGCATTAGAGAAATTTGTTAAGCTGCTATCCAGAAAATCTTAGATAATATTAATAATGAAAAAAACCACAGGGACAAAAGAATATATTATTTGGGTATAATATTTGTCACTGGACAAATTCTAAGTTATTCAAAACAATAGAGGAACCTGGAGGTATTTTAAAAATGAGAGATCGTCCCCCTGCATAATAATATCCCAGGCCCCCATCATCCTTCCATCAGAGAACCAGATGTGCCCTCTAAATTAGGGGACCGGGCAATCAGGCAAATCCAAATTGAGGGGTATTCTACAAACAGCTGTCACTGGACTGGAAAAAAGCAGAGACCGCTCTAGAATAAAGGAAACTTAAAAGACATGGCAATCAACACACGAGCCTCATTGCACCCTAGATGAAAACCAAACCAAACCAAACATACTACTGAAAAACAAAAGCTATAAAAGACATTGGAACAATCACAAAAACTTGGATACAAATTTGGACTGAGTATTAAATGATGCTACTGTGTTGCTCACTAAAGGTTCTGAATAACTGTAGGAGGATGTTCCAGCGCTTTAACATCTCCTAAGTGTACAGCAGGTGAAGTAACAAAACCACCTCTCAAATAGGAAAGGGAGGGATGGAGGGAAGGGAGGAGAGGAAGGGAGGAGAGGAGGAAGAGGAGACAGAAGGAGAGATAGAGGCTGGTAAAGAAGGAAACAGGAAAGGAACTGGGGAGGAAGGAGAGGGGAGGGAATGAGAGAGGAGAGAAAGGAGGGAACAGGAGAAGAAGAGTTTGTGCTAGCAAACCCTAGGCTCCTTTACCATCCGCAGACAAACAAGGCAGAACAAGGCAGAAGACCCAGGAATGCTCACCCAACCACTCTTTTTCAGTCGCTTTACTGCTTTTCCAAGTGAAATGCTGGGAAGAATCTAGAGTGCCAGGAAGTAATCCTGTCTGTGCAAAAGGGAAGAGACAGGCCCAGAGGCCAAGCTGTTTCTTATAATGCACGGCTGCACGGCTGCACAGAACCTTTCAGTTTTAAGATTTGACAGTCTGCTGTCTGCCAAAGGGAACAGGGCAAGTCAGCGTCTGAAACATATATGGTTACAGTTCCTCCCTTGGGACATAACGGCACTTACATGATTTTTAATTAAGAAGATAAATAGTGCCCTAATATTTATTTTTTAAAGAAAGTACAAACTAGTTACACATTTGCTAAGGGTATAAATATTTTTGGAGTTGAAAAAATAAGTAATAGGTAAAACTGTTCTGATTTTAATGTTCATGTACATGTGTTGGCTGGTTACTGCTTTGCATTTAATTTAAGACAGCCTTTTTAATAAGCAGAAAATGTGCATTTTTATATTGTTTAAATTTTAATATGGATTTTTGTTCAAAACAACAGACATTCAGGCTACTTGTAAATGATACAAGATTTTTTGCTAATGAGGCATTATGTAGAACATATGCAAAAATCACAACTCAGTCTTCCAAAATAGACCACAACAACAGGAAAAAACATGACTTTAATAAAAAAGAGCAGCACTGGGGTTTTACTTCAAAGCAATTAAGGGCTTTGGATAACCAAAAGTTTATGTCAAACTGATGCCAAACCAAACTGGTCTATTAAACACATGCTCCGGAGAGTTTCTGCACTGCTCTATGAAAGGCTCTCTGCCATAAATATCAAGTGCCGCCACTCTGCAGACTGCAGCTACGTTAGCATCATGCTTGAGAACAAGGCTCCACCATCCAGATCAGGCTTCTAGAGTTTCAAATCTGAAACAATGTCGTGGTGGAAGAGAAGCTCAAATATGTTTCCATTTTGTGATTTCTCTCTATAGTAAATTACACCAGGTTTTACATTTCCCCCTCAAGTTCTTCAGTAATTTTCCACTCGCCTCAAAAATTGCTGTTACACATAAAACTTTGAGCTACAAGTAAATATAATTTTTTAAAAGCCTTGAAGACCCTTATTTCATTTCTTTAGTTTCAAAAACTGTATTCAAGAAACAATATGCTATTCAACAGAGGTATCTTTCTTTCTAAGGAAATAACATGGATTTTCAGTTTTATAAAATCACTGAGGTAAGGTATTAACTGGCTTATTTCTTTGGCTTCTGTAGCATTTTTTCTTTGCATATAATTTCGTTTCTGCTTTTAATAGTTAAGGTGATAAAAAAGAGACTGCTTCTTCTTATGTGAATAAGCTAGCCCAAATGGAAGGCCATGGGTTAGTTTTCAAGGTAAATGCTCTGTCTTTTGTGGGCAACATTTAGAGTATGAAAGCATGTGGCCTTGTCTGTCATGTCTTTCTGCTCTGCTGTGTCCCAGGATTGAAGAACCTGGGTATCTCCTTTTCAGTTATTACTCAAAGTCTAGCCTAGGATGACCCTATCCATCTGGAACAGGAACAGTTAACACAATCCATCTTATGGTCTTGCACCTTGAGGAATAGGGAAAGTGGTCCCTGATAGTCTTTTACCTAAGGACTGAGTAAAACTGACAGGGACATGTCCCAAGCATGAATCTGTCCCAAGTAAACCTGTGTATGTGGGGCGTTTGTGTGTATGTGTGTGACTGTGTAGGACAGAGAGGTCATGTTTCTCAACCTTAAGTTTTGAGGCAGGGTTTCTCACTGAACCTGGAGCTTGGTGGTTAGCCACTAAGTCCCAGGGATTCTCTTATCTCTGTGTTCTTAGCTCTAGGATTACAGATGCATGCTGCCATGCCTGGCTTTTTACATGGGCATTTGGGATCCAAACTCTGATCCTCATGCTTAAATATAGATCTTCCTCTTAATTATAGATGTTGGTAATAATACTAAGAAGGCACACTCAGATATGAGGCTGGTCCTCTGGCCCTATTCTTTACTAGGAACCATCCCTGTTTCTTTCTTTCTTTAACAACAACAATAACAACAACAACAACAACAACAAACCCTTATTTATAGTTTTACGTATGAGTGCTCTATCTGCATATACCCCTGCATGCCAGAAGAGGGCATGCTGGGAATTGAACTCAGGACCTCCGGAAGAGCAGACAGTGCTCTTAACTGCTGAGCCATCTTTCTAGCTCCCCACCAGCCCAATTCCCATTTCTTAAGGAGGCCAGGAAAACATGGTTAGTGCCTACTTACTAAAATTGGTGTAAATCCAGGGTTTTAATTAGGCCACTAATTTACATATATTTCTCAAAAAATATTTATCTTTCTGCTATGATAAAAGAACAGTATATAATTTAACTAGATAGTAGGATCTCCTCATATAATGTAGTAAACACAGCTTTTTAAGAGTAGAATTTATTAGAAATTACACTAATCTTTTAAATCTAAAGTTTTCCATGTATTTTTAGTATATTTATCAAACAAACAAGCAAGCAAACAAGGTGGGGCTGGAGAAATGGGTCAGTGATGAAGAGCACTAGCTGCTCCTCCAGGGGACTCAGGTTTGAGTCACAGCACCACTGTAGGAGCTCACAACCACCTGTAACTCCAGTTTCTGGGGATTTAACACCTCTGGCCTTTGAGGGCACCAGATGCACAAACATACATGCAGGCGAAACATTTATACATATAAAAATCCTTTTAAAAAACCCAATCTACTACTACACATATTTCCTCAACTTCTTCACACATTTCTATGTAGGGTTAGTTGCTAAGAAGGACTAAGCTTAGTGACATGGCTCAGTGGGAAAGGGCACTTGCTGTCAAGCTGCCTGGTGACCTGACTTTCATTTCTGGATCTCACAGGGAGGAAAAAAAGATCACACTTTTAAGTTATTCTTGTATTTCCACATGGATACTTGCACAATATACAAATGAAATAAATAAATGAAACACCTCCCCTCTTTCTTCTTTAGGGAGAGGGGAGACTTCAATACTCTACCTGAAATGAAAAGTTACGAAATCTTACTGGATTTTAAGAGAGAGAAACCAACTGACCACAGAGTATCAGATAGTTCAGAAAGGAGAAATAGAAGTCAAGTCACTAAATCTCATTTGAAAAACATTATGAGATATGTAAAAAACAAATAAACAAAAGAGATACCAGTACCAAATGCAATGTGTAGATTTTATTTATGGGCCACTGAAATAAATGGTAGAAAGGTATCTTTAGGCAAGTCTGAATATAAACACTATCAAAGAATGACTATTACTTTTGTTGGTATAGAGATACATCCTCAAATACGAGTGACTATGTGGCTGCGGCTAGCTAATTGACAAAAATTAAAGTATAAGTTTAGATAAAGTAAGATGGGTAATATTTTTCATAACTGTTGAAGCTGACTGAGTTGTATATGCACTTGGGCTCCATAAGCTACTCTCTTCAGTGTTTTCAAAAGAAAAGATGTGAGAGGAAAAAGGTAACTGAAGAGAGACTGCGATGAACAGAAGTCTTGTTCAAAGCACAATGTAAACACACAAAATGAACACAACGGGGTCACAACCAAAAGCAACAAAGATGCAGTGGTGGCAAGGAAACCATTGCTAAGGCGAACCATGAGCCACAATAATGATCAGATTTTCTTTTTTTTTGGTTTTTCGAGACAGGGTTTCTCTGTATTATAAGCCGAGTACAAGGAGACAGGACATCTTTGTGGTTACAAACTGCTATAGCACTGTGGAACCACAGGCTGAGCAAACCCTTAAGACTGGACTTCTACACGGTACAATAGTACAGCTCTGGCTACCCATGTTTCTCTGGGCAATTACCATCAAATGGTATAAAGTTCTGCAGTATTGACAAGTGGGGCACACAAACAAAGACAAGATGAGAGTGGCTGCCAGCCTCAGGACAGTGAGGGGAAGCTGCCCCTTCCTCACAGGAGCACTTGACACAGCTAGTAGGTCTACAGCATTTCTACCCAAAGAATACTAAATAGGAACGGGTTTCTAAAATAGTTCCGATGAGTTCTTCTTCTGATGGTTCATGGTAAATTATTTAAGATGAATTTTGAGCACATTAAAGTGACATTTCAGTTTCAACATACCTCTGATCTGTAGCTTGCTGTTCTCGAAGCTGAAGAAGAGATAACTCAATTTCATTTTCTTTTCTCCTCAACTGAGTTTTTAGGATCTCTGTCAAGTGCTCTAGTTCTTCTATCTGGCCTCTCTGTGACTGAATAACATTTTCTCTGAAATAAAGGGTCTTGATAAGAATTTGCAGTTTGGGGAGAAATTTGTACTATTTAAACATAGTGCAAAGATAGTGCTTTATTATAGTATAGGGCAAGGAAAAGTTAATAAAGTAGTTTTATTCCTTCTGCATATAATGAAAGAGCAACAGATCCAATGTGATGGCTTGGCCTTCTATCTGGGACAATTGACGAGATGGCCTTTCAGAAGATACTGCTCTAGGCAATGGGCCGGACTGTGGTTGAGTTTAGCTAAGTGGATACTCGACAATATACTTCACATGTCTTGCTCTTTTATATGTGCACAGCTGCCATATCACCCAATTAATACTTCAGAGAGTAATTATGAACTGTGCAAAGATGACCAGAGTCTCCAGCATGCAGTTATCTCTTCCTTGTCTGGCAGCGTCCCAGTGCAGTGGCCTTGAGGAACTGCACTGGACCCTGGCTTTTCACTTGATTACCTAAGAATGAGAAAATATTTAGTCTCTTATGCCCTTACAAGTTGACTATCAGTGTAATTAGTATTTAAAACACTGAAAAGAAAACATTCAAATCTGTATCATATTATTCTTCAGCAATGTTCTAAGGCTGATATTCTTAGTCTAATGCTTTCTTTCCTTTTTCAATGTTCTGATGATACAGGTAAAGATCTAAATAAGTTCATTTGTACAACTTACAGACACTGAAACAACCAGGCACTAGAAAGGAACTAGAAAAAAAAGGTGAATGTTGCAGAAGTAACTTTTTTGAAAATATGACATGCTGAAGAACTCAAGTCTCACAGAACCACAGGAAAGTGAGAGCTGAAATCCGTATGTATCTGATATCCCCAAACTTTCAAGCCATTCCTCTAAAAGCCTCCCTCTTCCCCCAAAGGGGTGAGTTGGATCTAAATATATTACCTGCTACTTATGAGAATGAAAACATTGTCTCTACGCTGGGCATAGCGTCACACACCTTCAATCCCAGTTCTTGGGAGGTAGAAGTAGGAGGATCTGTGTGAGTTTGAGGCCAGCCTGGTCTATAGAGTGATGAGTTCCAGGATAGGCAGGGCTACATAGTGAGACCCTATCTCAAAATACCAAAAGACAAAAAAAAAAAAAAAAAAAAAAAAGTGTTGTCTCTAAAGCTGAGACTACTCGAAGTGACTGGACTTCAGCCTCTTCCTTGGTAAAATTAACATAAACCCTGCTATTGGAGTAGCTAGATAAGCTATCCACTCCCCTTATTTTACTGAGAACATATCATATAATACTTGTTATTACTCTACAGAACTAGCTGTCTTTTATAAAGCAAATAATTTATACACACTCTGATTTTGTTTACAATAAAGGAGAAAGAAGGATTGAAATAAGACATAATCAATATACAAAGTTCTAAAATGACCATGAAAAAGAATACATACAAATTTCTTATTTCTCCTCTGGCTTCTTCAAGTAAACTACTGCCATATTTTGTGAGCATGGGTTGAACAGTTTCTGCTTCATCTACATTTTGGAATCTTATCCCTAAAAATAAAGTAGTAAAATATTATGGAAAGAGAGTTAGAAAAGACAGATGGTTGATATTTATAGTAAACACTAGGCTACAGTGTTCTTGCACAGAGCAGCGTAAGTACAAGCTAAGGGGACATTTACCCTCAGACACTGGCAAGGAGTATGTGAAACACAGTAAACGCACTGCCCACTGAACAACCCTGCTACAGAGGCCACCAAGAAATCAGTCGATACATCCTGGGACTTAGAACTTCTATCTCAATTTCTGACAGAACCACCATTTTTGATTCAGGGGTTTATAATAAAAACTGAAGTATGACATAGGGTAAAATGAAATACTACTATTGTACTAAAAGAATATAGCAATAAAACAATTTCCTATTGACATTCTCCTATACTCATAGATCAGGGCCTTGTCAGGCATCATCAGGGGAACTTCCTCCTGCAGCAGATAGGAATAAATACAGAGACCCATAGCCAGACAGGTAGAGAGTGAGAGACCTTGGAGCATTCAGTGCACATGTGTTGAAGTCAGATGACAACTTACAGGTCATATGGATCTTGGTGACTGATTGCAGGGCACTAGGCTTGGGGGCAAGCACCATCTTACCAGTCCCTTTTTAAGTATTTTTTATAATAGTATTTTGTATTTAACTATAAACATCCCCTGATCTTACATCCTTAATTTATGTCATCTTTTTGATTATTCGACATAAGAAAATCTGTATTTTAAAAAAGGTAATATGAGAATGAATCATCAATAAGATCTCTTAAAATAAAATAGTGTCCTATACCATTTTCTAATAAAAATAGGTACATGCGCTATGTATGGTGGCAAACCTGTTCAGTCTCAGCTATTTGGGAGGCTGAGGCAGGCAGACTGTTTGAGCACAAAAGTTTGAGCTAGCCTGCGCAATAAAGGGAGACACTCATCTTAAAGGAAAAAAAGAACAGTATATGAAGTTTGATAAGGACAGTCCACTTGTTAAAAGTCAGACATACCTTTAATTACATATGCCATTTTATATTTCTAGAGTCATTAGTGTTTACAGTAAAGTGTAACAAATGATGCATTTTAAATGGACTGAGAGAAAAATTCTCTATAGAAAAGTTTTAACCTTCTCCAAACGTGGTTTCATTATTTCTGAGTGGGCAGATGAAGACAGACCCTCACTCACTCTCTCTGGTGCACTCATTGTCTACCACTGTATTCTACACTACACAATAGGAAAGGCTCTGCCTACAACATTCAGACGTCACTGTGCTACAACTGGCCGGTTATACACATGGCTATAACACTAACTCTTAAGCTTTCCCTTCAGAATCGTGAGAAAATTCTAAATTAGCAGTGGAGTTAAAATACTAAACTCTCAATATATTTAAAAATTTGGACAAATCGTGGTTTGGTTATTAATTAGGAACTGATTATTATTTCTAATTAATGGTTATTACATATTCTTTTCGGTTTTGAGGTGACTGATATAGCCAAGGATGCCTTCAAATTCCACATCCTCTTGTTGTAGTCTTTTAAAGAATAATTCATAATCTCCACCACCACCATCATCATCATCCTCTGTCTGTATGAGTTTATGTCTATGTACCATGTGGATCATGGTGCCCACAGAGGCCAGAGTAGGGTGTCAGATACCCTAGAACTGGATCTACAGACAGTTGTGAGTTGTCACGAATGAAACCCAGGAAGACCAGCCAGTGCTCCTAACTGACGAGTCCTCTCCATCCACTTGCCTCAGTCTTCTGAGTAGTAGGCACAGGATCACAGGCTTGTGCCATGCCTGGGCACTAATAGCTATATTTTAAAAACATACGTATTTTACAAACGGTTTTGTGTCAGTGGCTCTTCAGTAACAACTATGTCTGTATAATGTCTATCACTCTGAAGCCAGTGTTCGTCATCATTTATTCCAAAGTGCAAACAGAGAGTGATGGTGTTTCCCACAGTAGCTTCAGAGCTGAAGTCTCACATGGCTAGAAGGGGCCTGGGCTTCAGCACCCCTGAACCCAGCACAGTCCTGAGACACCGGGCCCACGCCCCAGCCTCAAAGGTAGCCTTGAAGAGTGTACTGCACACTTAAGATTAACTTTGGTAACAACACCTCAGCTTTACTCCTACGCCATGATTAAGTATTCAGCACCATTTACCACAGTGTGATTTCTGTGTCCCAGACTCTACCAATGGGAAACGAATTCTGAATCACAGAGAGAGCACAAATACAAGAAGATCTGTAAGTTTGTACCTTAGGTTTTTAAAGACTGATGCTCTATGGATCATTTTCAAAACAAATGCTTTTTAATAGAGGGGAAGGTAAGCTGATCTCTTTGATTTGAACAGTAATTTAACACAGTAGCTTGCCATATCAATTTACAGTCTTACTCAGCATGAACGACCAGGCAGTCCATCCATACCACTTCATCCACTTCGTTTCTAGATGACAAAACAGGTTGAGAGAAGACATGGCTTTCTGGGGACTGTCCCTGAGTGAGGAGCCTTCCTCCTTCTTATCTAATCTGGCATTATTGTCACTCCATTTTATAGATGGGGAAAATGAGGCCGAGAGGTCAAGGGCTGACTTCACAGCAGAGCGTGGTCCCTGATTTATAATTGGCTGTGCTCACTTTGATTATACCCAAAGGCTCCCGCAATCTCACAGAGCTGGCACCAGCTAAGCCCTTTCATCCTGCAGCTGCCTCCTGTCCGTGTGGAAGCTGTGCTGACTTCAAAGGCACACTATCTAGGGAAGAGACAGTGTTAACATTTTGCTTTGGAAAAGAAAACTACAACATTTCTGCCCTCCCTTCTGTTCATATGGTGTTTCCCTTTTCCGCAATGAATTATAACTAAAGGTTTACATCATTTTTTTAATATTACAAAAGATGTCGGATATTTCTGTGGAGCATATTTCTAATAAAAATAAATTAGAGTTAACAGTTTATTTCCTTCTCTAAAAGCATTTTTAAAAAGCGTCTTAAGCTATTTACATACTTTTAGTTTCATTTTAACAAGCTCTTCTGAGGGTGGGAAGAATTGGCCTAGCCACCTAAATTATTTGATTTGTGAAATGGATTTGTATTATAGGGAGGCTTTGCAACATTCTTTCAGTGTGAAAAATATGATGTGATAACTATTTTAGAGATGGACAAGGCCTTTATAACCACTGGCTCCAGCACTTTTTACACGTAAAGGAAACCACAGATCAGCAGGGATGGCTTGTCCTCCTTCAGCAGCGACAGAGTGCAGTGCTAAGAACTCACGCTCAACGCACTCTCCTCAACCACATCATTTCATGCCTGCGTCCTCTAGCAGTTTTGTTACTGCCTTACTAAATAAGAGTGACATGGGATTCCTGAACAAAACCATCCCTGTCACCGCATTATGATCTTACCAAAAGCAAGCCTCAGACTGTTTTCAGCCCCTTTGAATACATGTACAAACATGAATAAGAAACAAAAATGTGTGTGTGTCAGGGGCAGCAGGCTGAGACTGAGGTCCAGCATCCGGTGACTGCTTTACCTTTCCCGGGGCCTTCCTGCAAGCCTGTACTTGCGCTTGCTTTCCTGCGGCCACTGTTAATGCGGGACTGCACACGGCTGTATGCAGTCTGCCTGGGCCCCTGGACTTGGAGTTGCTGTTTGGCTGCTATTAGTCTGTTCTTGAGAACTTCATTTTGTCTTTCAAGCTCATGAACTTTTTCTTGCAGCTGCTCAATCATTTCTTCCATTTCCACATCTCGTCCCAGCCGCTTGGGGCCGCCACCAACCCGCTCATATCTTTTCTTGTCATTAACTAGCCGTATTAACTTGGTGGCCATTCTAGGGAAATAATAAAAAGATGAAAAGGAATGTGAGAAGTCAGCATAAAATGCATTCTGTTGAAAGGAACATAATCACTGTGAAGACTTCAGTGCAGAACCTGAATAATAAATTTCAGGTTTTGATGTAACTATTACTGCCTGTGAAGAATCCTTTGATGATAATTGAAACCACTGGGCAACAATCTGCTTTATAGCACTGACAAATAGCAGTTTCCTAAGGCTTATCATTTAAGGTTAGTAAAGAGAGGACACATATTTACCCCATATGTTCCAGAAATGCAATTTTTAACGCATGACCTTATATAGGAACGCTGGATGCTCTTAAATGTAGTCACAGAGTGTGGATGGGGTGCGCCGTGTCTACAACTCACAATGAGTCAGAAATTTTAAAAAGTGAGCTAAAAGTATAGAATCTTATATTTCTATAGGATTAAGACAAGGAAATCAGATAAAAATGGTTGAATTCATAGATGTACACATATAAAGTCCAATGGAAATCTCAAAAGAAACCAAAATGTGATGCTAGATGTTGGTTAGTACTCAACAAATGTTTGTGTTTAATTTCAGAAAATAATTATTGTATGCAAGGAATATTATTTTAATGATATTTAAAATTTTTGACATAAATTGTTCTACTGACATCCCGGGAACTTATATCTTTGACTCTTTCAAGTTTTGATAAAAACTGGTCAGACAGAACAAAAGACAGAATGGGCACATGGGGGTGATGTAATATACACTCATGGAAAACGCGCCTGACAGTGAATGGAAAAATCTTGGCAGGACAAGAAAGAAAAGGTGGCTTTGATGAGAGACACAAGTTCAAGACTTTACAAAATTGGTCGCACATCTTCAATAGCTGATTCTAGTTTATTGTGAATCTATTTTTATAAAGACCCAGACAGGAGATTGGAAATAAAAACACGCTACATTTTTCTTTAAGTGGGGTTTGCTTTATTTTAGTATGGTTATGGACAGAAGCTTTTACTTAAGGGAACAAAAGTGAAATAAAAAAAAAAAAAAAAACCTTAATAGCTTTGGGATGTCATAGAACAACATTTTCTCCCTAAGCAGAGCCCTCTGTAAATGCGGTAGTAATACATGTCTATCTACACTTCTGGCTGCTTGGCTACAGCATGTGGCATCAGGGAGAGCTATGCATAACATAATCAGCTAAGATTGTTTTCTCTTTCCCTTGAGGCACATCCACTAAGCATGCTTTATAAAGGATATTGGATAATAAAAACCAAGATCCAAGAGTACCACAAACATCCTGCTAAAATAATCAGTGGATTATTTCCTTTTCCACCTAGTCCAGTAGATGATACATCACTGGGAAACCTGACCAGGTGTTATCATGCAGCAAAACCACACTCTACCTTGCTCAGCAATGAGTTTAGAGTCCTGAGCCCTATTCAATGACATGTCCATAAATATAAGATATTCTTCCAAATGAGAAGCCACTCTAGTATTTGAATACTTATTACAGGAAGATTAGCACTAGAAATATAGCTTGCATTAAAAAGAAAGATACAGATTTAATATCAAACTCAGTCATCTGAAGAATGAGAAATGGTTTTTTAATGGAAGAGAAGGATATTGATAGTGTCTTCAAATTCTGGACATGATATTCAAATAAATTTTGTCAGGAGACATAAGACTGTATTTGCTTGTTTAGTCAAAAGAATGTTTCTCATTTGTTAAGTTATTAGTGAAGTGTAAGTCTTGTGGTAAGGTTTGAATACTTACTTAAAAGCAATTTATAAAATTCATATTTATACAAAAGGTAATACTAACTCACACATTAAGGATATGTGTAAAGGCTATCTGTCCATATGTGGATCTAGCCAATAGCAGCAGGTTAAGGATGAGAAGGCAGTTAAAACTGTGGACAGTGTTCAGTGGGTAGGTATTCCCACAGCTTAGTAAAACAAAGTCTCAGGAGAGTAAGTGGGCCGAGCACAGGGTACCGAGAGAAAGATAATAGAACACATGTACACAACTGGACTCTTAGCCAGTTTCCCCCACTTTAAACTAAGGGGCTAATTATTAATTGTTTTTATTTGTTAATTTTTGTTAGGACAAATTACTAATAGGTAAAGGTTGCAAATTCACTTTTTTTTTTTTTTACTGACCAATTAGGCATGTAAAGAAAAAAAAGTTGCCGGGTGGTGGCATGCCTTTAGTCCCAGGACTAGGGAGGCAGAGGCAGGTGGATCTGTGAGTTTGAGGCCATCCTGGTCTATAGAGTGTGTTCTAGGACAGCCAAGGCTACATGGAGAAACTCTGTCTCAAAAAAACAAAAAGGGAAAAAAGAAAAAATAGTTCAATGGTCACAGACTTCATGTCTCATACTGTCTGGTGGACATGAGTGTGCTACTGGTCAGAAATGAATCAGGCACATCTTAAAAAGAGTATTTTTCTCAATGCTCAGTCTCAAAACAAACTCAAAGTAGAAGGCTTGCTCTGGCCTGGCTGGTGGGTTTGAAAATGAAGTCTGGAGAGGTGAAATGGAATCACTTCTGTAGGTTAAATTCTAAGCAGAAAGCCACCTTTGTCCTTCAGTGGCCACCTTCCATTTCCTTTAAACCTACAGTGGGACTATATACAGGTTTGTATGCACTGGTTGGTTTCCAACGCCAGGCACTCAAACAACGAGCACAGTAGTTCTGAGTCTGAGGGGATTAAAGAGGAACTACTCTGAAGATGTCATTCCTGCACACATTTTTCATGTGTCCATCAAAAGTGACAGTGTACTTTTTCAGAAATGGTAGAGCCTGGTTGAAATAAATATGGAACCAAGACTAATCCAAGTGAAGCTGAACATGACCCAGATATAAGTGATGTTTCCATTAGTAAATCCAAAATCATAAGGGAACATATATTCTAACAAGCTGGAATAGTTAATTACTTTTAAAACTTTCATGACATTTAAAAAGACAGATGCTTGGCTATCTGCTTATTAAGTCATAAATATTAACCCAAAAGTTATTTATAGATCTAATACACTCATGGCACTTGCTATTAGCTGTGTTCTTTCAAAGAGTAACTTCAGACATAATAAACACGATCCTTTTGGTTTATTATTCTACTTTGTAAGATTTTCCATTTTTAAAAAATTCTATTTATTTATAACCTGCCTGTTCCAGAAAAGACTGAAGGTGGGGCTTTCAATTAAGTTTATAAAAAACTATATCCTTCAAATTTTACAGAGTTAAGAAAAAAAGCTAAAAGCTTTTTATCATAACCTTTTAATTTTATCCTCTTGCTTGCGGGCATGCTGTTTAAGTAAAATGTTCTCATCATGCAAACGCAAAAATCTGTCTTCCAGTTCCTCACGGCTGACACGTGACACTGCCTGGCGTGTCTTCATTGTTCGTGTGGTTGAGGTTTCTGAAAAATGCCAAGGTAATTAATTGTAGCAACACTCACTGAAAATAGTCTTTAAAAACTGATAACTTGATATTAAAATAATATCTGATGCATTATTACTTTGTATCCTTTACTCCCCCCCCGTTTTTTTTTTTAATGAAACAGTTTCATGTAGCACATGCTAGCCTTGAACTAGTCATGTGGCTGGGATGACCTTCAACTTTTAGTCCTCCTGCCTTTCCTTCCAGGTGCTGGGGTCACAGGCATGCACCATCACACTCAAACCTCTCTCCACTTCACCTACAAATTGACTTGTTTCCCATTAGCAAACGCTACAGCATTGGTGATGTCGACGATGTCGGGTGAGAGTAAGCATCTTTGAGACCAATGCTTTATGCACAGTATTAGGGACCTGAGCAGCTTTATTCACTAGCATGGACTTAATCACTTTTTCAGACTGCAGGAGGGAACTGACTCAACAGATCTCTAATTTCTATTCCTGAGTGCTGTAAAGCATGATAGAAGAGCCAGGCTGCCCAGTCTGGGAGCAGAGCTCAGTGGCAAAGAGCACTTGCCTAGCATGTGCATGGCAGCAAGAAGAAGTCTTTGTATCTGCAAACATTTAAGCATTTTTTATAGACGTAAAAATTGGAATAATTCAGTGAATATAATAAAATTAGGGCATTTTTTCTGAGCTAGGAAGCTAAGATATACAAAAATAAACTATAAAAAACAAACACAAATCCCTTAAACAAACAACAAACAAGCCAAAAAACCTGTGATTTAAAGTTTCACAAATTATTTCTCTATAGGTTAATATATTGAAAATTAACTTTTTGACCTTGTATAGTGGCATATACTTTTAATCCTAGCACTCAGGAGACAAAGGAAGGCATAGCTCTGTTACATAGTGGGTTCCAGGCTAGCCTGATCTACATAGTGAGTTCCAGGCCAGCCTGGTCTACATAGAGAGTTCTAGGCCAGCTGAGGATACACAGTAAGACACAGTCTCAAAAACAAAACAAAACAAAACAAAATAAAACTCAACACATGCTTCTCATGAGGGAAAAAAATAAAACCCAATACATTTAAGTAACTTTTAAGTAATATACATATTTAATTTTTAATCAGATATCCAAGATGATGATAAGTATTGGTCTTACACAATACCAAAACCCAGTTGCTTTTAAACACTTCAGTTTTATTGGTATTTGAATACCTGATACTGGTTCTATGATCTAAAAATCCTTCCTTTTAATAGTAGGTGTGGTCAATATGTTCTCAGTGAACAATACACTTGCTACCTTCCTAAGGTAGCTAACCCTGGCCATTGACATTGCTGTGATGGAAAGGTATGGAGAGTCCTTGGGATACATTTTGAACCTAAGCCTCCTACAAGCAAGGCATAAGGCATTGTCACGAACAGGAACCTGGCTCTCCTGTCTATGATGGTCTTTAAAGCAGTGCTTTGCTTTCTCAGTTGAAAGTACTCTTCAGCTCTATGGGAACAACTAAATGATAAAAGGACGAAGAAAGCCTTTAATGTCTATTAATGTGATTGAAAACTCACTATCACTTGCATAAACAGGCCATTTTGAGATACTCTACTTGAAAGGCAAAAAATTTTAAAATATGGTATTTCCTCCCATATAAAATTTAAACATAAAGAAGTGTTTTAATGGTGAATGTGATTTAAACCAGGCAATTCAGTTCGGAGGCCTGATACTCTATGCAGTTTCTGCTCATGCGTGGAATTTTAAAAAGATGATTTATACCAACTCTTTATCAGAACAGAGGGGGATCTTGCATTTGCTATGAGCTGTTGATAATTGGTGCATGCAGTAAAATACCATATGTGTTTTAAACTCTCCATCTTGTTTGGTCCAATCAAGAGCTATATAGTACTTAAGTGGCTGGGTTTGTATGGCTATCAGAAATACTTTAAATTAAAAGTAAAGAAATTACTGATCAAAGTTCACAACTGTAATAAATAACAGGTGGGCCAAACCTTGTAACTCTGCAACTCCAAAGAGGTTTAGACCTATATCTTTCACCGGCAGGTCTCCTGCTGTCTCATCACTTGGGCCAGACATGGTCTATCTGTGGAGAAAAGAAAATTCAAACAAACTCTAAGTTATTGCATTAACTATACAATGGAATGAGCCAAATAAAGTGAATAGGAAAGTAGAACTTTAATGGACATGTTATTGCCCACATGTGTTGCTTGAGATGAAAGCTCCTATTCTGAAAGGAACTCTGCATGCAGTCATGAAGATGGTCTTCCTTCGTTTCTTAGGGAATGAGGTAAGACTATCCTTCTTCCTTTCCTTATTCATCCATCCGAAACACAGACAAATCTTTTCAAAATTAAGAAATACTTCTATCCCCAAACTTCTCCTTAAAGAAAGCATGAATTCTGGGGGGGGGGGGGGGGGGGCCCAAACAAAAACACAAACCAAAACAAAACAGAACTCAGCTCATGTACTTGAGTCAAATAGTTTTTTCTACCATCTAATAGTTGGTCAAGTCATTAAGTTTAGCTTAATGACTTTACATTAATTTTACAATTAAGTTTATGTTAATTAAAAAAAATAGAACTTAGACCCATCTCATAGTTATTCTGGAAGCAAATGAGATTGCAAACTAAAGGGATTTAGCAAATGTGTCCGGGATGCCAAGAGTCTAGGAATGCCAATATTCATGGTGTGTTTTCCTTTTGTTGCACCCCCTTTGTTACTTCAGGCAGGTTCCAGGGATTAGCTACATCAACATATTGGCCTGTCTTGCTTGCTCTAGAACTTGTCGTTTCTTTTCTCTATAGAGACACATCACAGTAACTTAGCTTTATATGTGGACACGAATATACACTGGATAGTAAGCAAAGAAGTAAGCACATTCTCTATTTCCATTTTGACCTTTCTAGAGAGTGCCCTTGTAAGGAAGAGACTTCCAAGTTCTAGAATGTTGGTTGTAGAATGTGAGTACCAAGAAAGTAGACCACTTTTCTTATTGCCTGCAGTCTCAGAAACTGGCACAGAGCATGGCATATTCAGTGAGCAGGGAGCTCTTGGATTTCGGTGCCTGAATACTGAGACGGGGTGCCAAGCGTCTCCTTGTATTAAGCATGAAGAGTGTCTCTTAGAGACAGGGTCCGGAAGTTTGATTAGAACTCACAGTGGGTTGAGAACCACTGCTAGGGACACACGTCTCAGGGAGTGGTTCCAGAAATGATGCCAACACATTCCCTAAAGTATGTGTCACAGAGGATGCTCACCATGCTTACAGTGTGCACATGCAATGGCTACTCGAATGGTTCCTGGTATATAAAGAGAAGCTGGGACAAACTAGCTCAGTGGCTCGAGGTCATTCATCCAGGATTGAGTTGTTTGGTTATCACAACTGGGAAGCAAGGTGTTACTGGCACGCAGTGGGTGGATGCCAGCTACGAAGTATAGGATCTATATAGAGATGATTTTTCTGGTCTGGAGTGTGCACATTGCATGGCTTCCCCAATCCCACTGTGAATTCTCCCTCCTCGCTCTCTCTGCTCCTCTCACACTGTCCTCCACTTTCCTCAAGTCTGGCATGCCTTGATCTTGCTCCAAAGGCTCTTGTATTAGCTGTCTCCTCACACTTCAGAGCTCAGGCCAAATGTCACTTCCTTAGACAAAGCTTCTCTGACCATTCTGTGTTAATTTGCTTCCCAGTTTCTAACTTTTTCGAGGGAAACCTACGCAGTCCAGGCTGACCTCAAATTCACCAAGGGCACCAAACACACTGGCCTCACATTCTCTTCTTCTTCTTCTTCTTTTTTTTTCCCTTTCTCTTTTTTAAGAAAAGATCTCACTATGTAAGCCTGGCTGGCCTGGAACTCAGATCTACCTGCCTCTACTTCCTGAGCGCTAGGATTAAAGTCCTGAGTGTGCCCTCACCCCGCTGTGGCTTCTTTCTTACAGCAATAACCTTGCTCGTTATCCCAGAGTTGTTTGGCAATTCATTGCCCTAGAATTCATTTTTAATTCAGCAAATTATATTTTCACATCCATTTCGTTGTTTCTTGCTTATATCTGTCCCTTTACTGCCGCCTACTGCCCACCCCCATCTCTTTAGCTTCCTCTCACGGGTCCCCTTCCTCCCCAAAACGGTCCCCCTTCTGATATCTGATGTCACACAGTGGACGTCAACACTACCATGAATGCCAGGCACCAAGTTTAAACAAAGTCTTTGCCTATAATGACTTTTAAAGACTTAAGGGAGCAGTTAGATGAGAAACAGCAAGAAAAGTGACTGTGGTGGTGGGAACCTGAGGCAAGACCTGTTACTGAATTTGAGACCAGCACGGGCTAAAAAGCTAGTTCAAGGCCAGCCTGGGGTACATAGGACGACCCGGTTTCTTAAAAAAATTGACAACCGCTATCACCAGCAGCAGCAGCAGCAACAACGATGACAACAACAACAACAACCCGACAGTAACAAGCCCCTTGGGGGTGCTTAGGTTCTACCATCCAATCCCAAATTCTAGGAAACAGAGTGAACTGCGACTGTGACCTTCCAGCTGTAGGGTTTTGACGGGGTTGCCAGTTCTTATCAGCTAGGGTTCGGGCTGGGTAAGCGGTCAGGGCGGACTGGGATGTAGGCCCGAGTATGTGGAGGTGTGTCGGGACGGACTGCTTTTCACGCAAGAATCCCAGGCCTTTCCCGGGTTTCGGAGCTGACTCCAGGGCCTCATCTGTGAGGCTGAGCAGGGGCCAGCGAACCTGCTTTTGCCCCCACCTCACAGGGTACTCACCTCTGCGCTCGCCCTCAGCTAGCTACCGTTGCTATAGCGCCCAGGGCGCGAGCCTCCGCAGGCCCAGAGGAGCGCGGGAAAACATAGCGAGTCCCGTTACCTACTGGGAAATGTAGTTCCCCTTACGACGTCGGCTGGTCGGGTAGCGGACTACGCTAGCTTAGCTGGCCGACTTGAGATATTCGGCTCCGAAGCCCAAGGAGTTCTCGGGAGTCTCGCGGAGCATCATGGGAGGAGTAGTTTTTTCGAGTTTTAGAGAGAATGGCGACAGGTGGGAGAGAGCCGCCGAGAGAACTACACACAGGAGGCGGGGTCCGGGGCGAGGGTGGACGCGGCCCTCGGAGGCGAAGGAGGCTTTGGTGGCAACATGAAGCGCGCCCAGACTGCAGAGGAACGAGAGCGCGAAGCTAAGGTAAGTGGGGCTCCGGCCATCTGGGACTGTGCGTTAGTCCGGCACTAAAGGCAGGGAAGCAGCAGGGCCGCTGGGATGGTGAGTGGATGCTCGGCGTTAAGCCAAGGGATGACAGGGCCTTGTGTGCTGGAGACCTGCAGACGTGGTGTGTGTGTGTGTACAGGTCTGTGTGTTGTGTGTGTGTGTGTGTGTGTGTACAGGTCTGTGTGTTGTGTGTGTGTGTGTGTGTACACGTCTGTGCTGTAAATTCGTATTGCTCTGGATGCAGATCTAATACAGTTAGACGTAGTCAAAAAGGAAAAGCTAGGCATCCATGTCCATGTCCTGCTTCTGGACCTATTCCTTGGTTGTAGCCACTCTTCGTGCCTCAGTTTATCAGATGGCTATGATCATACCACCTGCGCTTTCTCAGTCTGAGAGCAGTTGAGCTACAGAATCTGGTGACACGTATTTATTTGGAACATTGCATCAGTAGCCAGGTGACTTGTCTGCGTGGTCAGCACATCAAATATGCTCTACATAGCTTCTGTGGATAGTACATTTCTAGTCTGTGTCTTTTCAGTTAAGCTTTCTGACAGCAGACATTCCATGGGACGACACTAATAACAGCAATAGTGACCTACTTATTTACAGTAATTTTTGTATCTGACATCTACATGAAAAGCATAGTATATTATTTCATATTATTGCCCCAGATGGCAAGACAGATGTTACATAGGTAGAATATAAGCAGTTTATTTGGAAAATGAGGAATGGAAGCTCAATGTTTTCCTTAGCCCCACTCACAAAGTTGAGACCTATTGATTTGCCTTAATATATCAGTATTCGGTCCACTCTTTCATTTCTATTACCTTGGATGCAACTACCATGGTCTCTTTAAGTGGTTGGCTACAACAGCCTTCTTATTGGATGATATTCACTTTCTATCAACTCTTCTGTATCCCCCTTCTACCCCAAACACCCTTCTTCTCCCCACTCTAGAGAGTGATTTTTTTTTCTTTTCAAAATTTAAATCTAGTTATGACCCATTGGCAGACACCTGTTTAAAAGTCTATTAAGGGGGCTGGAGAGATGGCTTAGAGGTTAAGAGCACCAACTATTGTTCCATAGGGCCTGAGCTCAATTCCCAGCAACCACATGGTGGCTCACAACCATCTATAATGTGATCTGATGCCCTCTTTTGGCCTGCAGGTGTACAAGCAGGCAGAGCACTGTATATATAATAAATAAATCAATCTTAAAAAAAAAAAAAGTCTACTAAGGGCCTCTGCTTCTTAGGATAAATTCAAAACTTCTCATAGCCTGATGAAAGATCCTGCATGGTTTGAGTCCAGTGTGCCTCAGTGGGCATTACAGACTGCTCATCTCAAAACTCCTTGGCTGAGGCCTGGCAATGTGGCGCACGCCTTTAATCCCAGCACTTGGGAGGCAGATGCAGGCGGATCCCTGTGAGTTTGAGGCCAGCCTGGTCTACAAAGTGTGAGTCTAGGACAGCCAAGACTACACAGGGAAAACCTGTCTCAAAAAAACCCAAAACCAAACCAACCAAACAACCCTTTTTGGCTGTAGATCATTTGGTTAAAGGCATTTGGATATGCAGTTCAGTGCTTATTCTATGGTAGGTGAGGATCTGTGGGAAATAAAACAGCTACAGTTCTTGCTAGAGTTTTGTCTTGCAAGAGTCGGTCTTAAGTCAATAAAGCTAAGGATTAAAAATTTTGAGTCGTTGTGTAATGACCTGCATTATGTACTAACAGATGTGGAAACAAGAGTCTGGCAGAAGTTGTCCCTTGCTCAGGGCCATTTGTTTTTTAGGGATCAGAATCAGGTCCTGTGACTTTATAATCTAGCCCTGTCTCCATTTCTGAAGAGCAAGCTGCTGTCTTGTTTGCTGTCTAAACATTTCTTTTTCTTCCTCTTCTTTTTTTAAAATCAATTTGTTCATTGAAATAATGGCTGAAACAAAGCACAGGTAGTTGTTTTAAATCTTGGACAGTGTCCAAGTAATTTCTCATTGTGTTCAGCTGAATTGAGGCCTAATTTTTATAGAGTATCTTGTAATCATTTGTTGTGTACCGTTTCATAAGTTTTGACAGTGTACATATATGCAAAATGTCCCAGTGGCATAGAGAACATCACTAACCCTTTAACAATTTATTTTTTTACAGCCAGTTTTCTTCTTTTGTTTTTCCTCCAGGAAGTCACTATGATTTGTCACTATTGTAGAATCTGTATTTTCTAGAGTTTCTTATGTAAGCAGAAGCACACAATATACATTTGTTGTCATTTTTATAGTTCTTGAGATCTATACATGTTCACGTGTGTATTATTGAGTTGTTCCTTTTCTATTGCTGAGGAATCATGCATTTTGTGTGATGCCACGTTTTGTTTGTTCCTCACCTGTTTCTGAGCATTTGGATTGTTATAGACTTGACACCATTAAAAAACAAACAAACAAACAAACCTGTGAACAGTCATGTATCTCTGATTTTGTTTACTCTGGATAGTGCATTTATTTGCAGTTTCCTCAAATATTTCAACTCTATGTCTAGGCAACTACTAATTTTTTGTTTTCTAAGGCTACTTTTTATGGAGATTCAGTGTGTGTGTGTGTGTGTGTGTGTGTGTATGTGTGTGTTTGTGTGGGTGTGTGTTTGTTTGTGTAGGTCTTGGGGATATTACTGAGCTATCTCTTCTGAGAACTATTCCTCAGTACTACTGAGAATAGAGGAAACTGTAGCCCCATCAGAAAGCCATACAAGATGCAGAAATACATTAAGGTCAGGCACAGCGCACAGATATGTGACCAGTGGCAGTCAGGCAGAAATGACTGCAAAGTACTGTGAAGTCAAGAAATATTTGGAACGAGTGTGGAAAAAGCAGGCAGATAAGGTAAAGGAAGGAGGCAGTGGAGGGCGAAATAGCAGTGACGTTAAACGAAAGAAAAAGTAGTTCTGAGAGGGGAGAGGGAAAACAGGAGACTAGAAAAAGAAAAACAGAATTTGCCAATAACTAAACAGTTCAAAACCAAAATTAGATAAACATAAGTACATACATGAAATTAAGAACATAAGTGTATGTATTAAAAATAAGCAAGTAAATAGAACCATTCCCAACAAGATAGTCAAAAATTCTCTTGAGATCAGCATTGGAGAAGGAATTACAGGAGGGAAGAAAAAAAAAAAAAAAAGAAGGAAAAAAGACAAAAGTTAAAGCCAAAGGAAAAAAGATTGCCCAATAACAAAAAAGCAAATAAACAACAAAACTGGATGAATGAGTGAAGGGGAAAATGTACATAAAAAAAAAAGAAATTAAAAATCCTGCTAAAAGTACAGTTAAACAGGAATCACTATGGAGGGGAAATCATTCTAGTGGCTTCTTTTTGGGTCCTTAGACTTTGAGAGACTTCAATTATATGCCCAGAAGATGAGGGGGGTTTACTTCAGTCAGGGTTAGCTTCATTATCAACTTGAAACACTCAAGAAAAGGGAGCTACGACTGAGGGATGGCCGCCATTGTATTGGCCTGTGGGCATGTGTGGGGGGGCATTTTCTTGATGTAGGAGAGCCTAGGTCACCATGGGCAGTGCCATCCCTGGCTAGGTGGGCCTGGGCTGTGCAAGCCAGGTAACTGTGCTCCCCCTTGGCTTCTGTTTAGAGCGCCCACTTGTAGTTCCTACTCTGGCATCCCCTGGTGATGATGGACTATAACGTGTGAGCTAAAATATCTCTGCCCTCAAGTCGATTTTGTCACAGTATTTTATATCAACAGAGAGCAAACTAGGACAATTACAGAGGACACTATGAAAGAGACAGCCAGGCCAGATGGGTGAGATGCTTAGGGCCAGGTGTTGGGGAAGCTCTTTTGCCCTCTCCAGCTGTGCTAGACTCTACTAACCACCATGTATTCAGTTACTGAGAAGATCCTGAAACTCGCTGTGATGCTCTTCATTGACAACTTGATTGGGTTTAGATTTACCAAGGAGACTGGGCACACATTGGTTGTCTGTGAGGGCATTTGAAGAGGTTAAATGAGGGGCAGAGACCCACTCCATAACAAGAGACAAGCATAGCCAGTTTAATCACAGCTTTACCTGACACAGGGAGACTCAGAAGGGCGACCCAATGCTGCAGGAAAAGCCTGTGATTTTTTTTTTTTTAAAGATTTATTTATTTATTATGTATACAGTGTTCTGACAGAAGAGGGCATCAGATCTAATTATAGATGGTTGTGAGCCACCATGTGGTTGTGGTTGCTGGGAATTGAACTCAGGATCCTTGGAAGAGCAGCTGGTGCTCTTAACCTCTGAGCCATCTCTCCAGCTCAAAGCCTGTGATCTTAGCGCTTTGCTTGGGTGAGGAGTGGCTGGTTTGTAGACACACAGGGCTGGATGAAACTGGATCTAAGGGGAATCTGAAATGGGGTCCTGCCTGGGAGACTCTTCTAGATTCCTCTCAAGCATGGGCCAGGGCACTCTTGAAATGAGGGTCTTCGATCTCATGTCAACCAGGCCAGTTATGACCTGTAATGACCTGACAGTAATATTTTTAGCCTTTATGGTTTGTCTTGGGAAAAGGGGCCTCAAGTTACAATGACTCATCCCGGGTAAGAGAGGAATCCTGGTTTGGACTTGCTTCTGGGAGGAAGGAGGGCCAAAGGTCAGAGAAACCTTGGTTCTGAGGTTTCCATCTCCCTTCATTCAAAGTATTCAGCAGGCCGAAACACCCTACGGCAGGATATTGTTTTCTGAGCCCCGGCCTTGCTCCGTGGCTGCCACGTAGCTGTCATCTCGTGAGCTTTCAGAAGATACCTAATGCTTTGATGAGCCCATGGTTTTAGGGGTGACTCTTGGGAAATAGCGATGAAGACCTAGAGCAGATGTTTCACAACATTCTGCCTGGGCCCTCCTTGGCGGTTCCTCTTCTCTTCTTCCCTCCAGATCCTGCTTGGTCTTCTGCTTGTCTTCTCCAGTAGGACCACCTTCTTCACCGTTCTGTGTTTCGTTGCCTTCATTATTTCATTCTAGTTTCCAAATCACTTGAAATACCTCCTGGACATTTAATGCGTGAGACAATTGAGTGAAAACAGTTATTGTTACGTTCCTAATTTCAGGTCTGATTTACATTGTAATGTTGATTTTCAAAATGAAAATCACGGCCTTCTCTCTCCCCAAATGCCTTAGAACCTTTGAGCAACTATTAGCTTATCCAAAAACAGTCTTTGTGTGGAATTCATCTTTTTCTAGTGGTGTGTGTCTTCTATGCTGGAGAGAGATGTTAGCAGTGTCTGCTGAGGGAAGACTGTGTGGCGGAGAGCCTCCAGTGTGTGGTATAAGATACACACGGCCCTTATTAATTCTAGTACCACTTCTGTGGCTGGTAAGCACACTTGCTTTGGCAGAGTTTGGCTAAAGGCTAAAAATATCTCAGTCTGGCAAATGTTTGCCAGTAACCCTCTCATGGTCAACAATAACTGTCAAAACAGACAGTTCTATCTGCAGAGGCAGAACTCAGGCCAGAAAATTAGCCACTGCACTCCCACCCTGATAGGCCCATCCCTGCCCCACAAAACCTGAAGCCCCCGGTGCAGAGTGCACACTCAAAGAGGCTGTAGCCTTAGTTGTTCTGATTGAAAGAACAATTCTGCTCCTGGAGATGCCTGTTCTCCCTCTCTCCCCCCTTTCCCCCCTCCACCCTCTCTCTGTAATATGTGAGGCCATGACCCTGCCCCCTTTCCTAGATGACTCCTTTCTGTCTGTTTCTCTCCTTCTTCCTCCCCTAGTCTCCTCTCATTTTTTTTCCCCACCAAACCCCATTAAGAGATCCTAGTTCCTCCAAACTCACTGGGGACTACACAGTCAGTTATCTTTGCCTTAGTGAATGGTGCAAGTCCCGTTGATGGAAAAGTTGCCCTGCTCTTGTGGAGTTACCAATTTGAGGGCTAACCATAGTTTTGGCTCCTTTCTTTCCTTCCCCCTTATCAATCTCTTTCTGTCACCCCTCTGATCTCCAGGGCATAGACTTTGTGTCATTCAACTACAGCTGAGTAAGCCATGAGGAACAAGCAAGTAGTCAGCAGCATTCTTTTCTTTTTTTTTCTTTTTGAGACAGGGTTTCTCTGTGTAGCTTTGGCTGTCCTAGACCAGGCTGGCTTCGAACTCACAGCCTCCCAGAGTTCTGGGATTACAGGTGTGTGCCACTGTGCCATCGAGAAGCACTCTTTTATGGTCTCTGCATCAGCTCCTGCCTCCAGGTTCCAGCCCTGTTTGAGTTTCTGTCCTGACATCTTTGATAATGAACTTTTGTAGAGGAATTTTAATTTAGAACAAGGCTACTCTGGCAAGAAATCATGTCCAAAGACCTTCTAGGTATGTGTGATCCAGCTGGAATACAAACACACCTTTAATCTAGGAGACAGAGACAAGCACATTTGAGTTCAAGGCCAGCCTAGTATTGAGCAAATTTCAGGTAAAGAAAAGCTTAGGTCCAGGCGTGGTGGTACAAGCCATTAATCACAATCAATGAAGGTAAAGTTAGTTTGTAAAAGGAAGCCCCCATGTTTGAAAGTGATGTCTATTGCGTGGCAGAAAAGGTGACAAATCAGAGACTTTTTGACAAAATAGGATACGTCCAACTCTCATGAGAAGAGAGAGGAAAGGGAAGCTACTTAAGGAGCAACATAGGGAATGGGGCTTGAGGAGGCACTTTTACCTGGACAGTAGTAGGGAGAGTGAGAGAGAGAAAACACAAGTGAAGACAGAATGAGCCAGAGAATGTGAAGGAGTCATGCGATTACAGAAGATTGCTGGAGTTAGTTTGAGGCCAAGCAAAGCAATTCAGAGGCTGAGAGAAAAGGCAGATTGAATAAGTCAGCTGGGAGAGGAGTTTGAACCAGAACAGCTGAGTTGAATCAGCCAGCCCAGAGTACAGTAAAAACAAGAAAAGAGTGAGCTTATTAAGCAGTAAGTCTCAGAGGCTTAAAACATTCTAGGCTTAGGTTAGCGTGTACAGAGGCTAAAAGCCTTCAGGACCAGGCCTAGGTTAGCAGACAGAGGCAGTAATCCTCTGAGACAACAATTATAAACTTTGATGTGGAGTTGTAAGCCAAATAAACTCTTTTCTCCTAAAGTTTCTTTGGTTGTGGTGTTTCATTGCGTCAATTAGAAACTAAGACAAGTTGGTACCAGGATAGTAGGGTATTGCTACAAGAGACCTGACCATGTGTTTTGGGGAGAATTCTTGAAGCACTTTGGAGTGTTAAGATCTCCGTGGGCTGTTCTGTAGGAGCTTGGAAGATAAGAATGTTGAGGGTGACATGGAGGATGGAGGCCTGGCTTGTGAAGTCTCAGAGGAAAGTTTAAAGCCTCCATGGGGCCATTGGCTATTTTGAATTAAGTTTCTGTTCTGGTCAGCGTGGGCTGAAGGTTCAGTTCAGCCATGATTAGCAAGAGAGCAGCACCATTGGATGCAAACCTTTGCATACCTAGGATGACTGATGCCGGGCAGCTGGAGCTGAGAAATTAGCAGTGATTGGGAAGAGACCAGCATCACTGAGGTGAAAGCAGCACACAGAAGCTGTGCTCCTGAGGTGGCAGAGGTTGTGTCTTGTGCTGGCGGCTGAACTTGGTGTAGTGTAAGAGTCACCTAGGTGATGCTGGTTTTGAAGGCATGAAGGGGTAACACAGAGCAGCTGAGGCTTGGCACTGAGTGGCAGTACTGGAGTCCCTAAAGAGAGCACTAGAGGGGCTATTGGTGAAAGTGCAGCCCAGTTGCAGAAAGAGACCTCAGCATTTTGGAGATTCCAGTACGTGGGGCAACCACCAAGGACAGCAGAGATGAAATGGAGCCTGCCTGAGCTTAGATGACAAACTGTGTGCTGCAGAAGGCAGAGCTGGAGAAGTGACCTCGGCCCAGAAGATCATGAGTGGATCCCAGACCCTGGCTGGTGCATTATTTATTACACCACATTAAGGGGTTTGCGTTGATCTGATGGTGACTGTGCCCTGGTTCTTCTCTCTTGAAATAGAAAGTGTTTAAATTAATTTAGATTTTCACAGGAGTCCACAGTTAAAGGACTTTGGACTTTTAAAGAGATTTAGGACTTTTAAAAAGAGACTGGATATTTTAAAGGGACTGAATTTTTTAATGTGTTTGAATTTGTACAGACTGTGACTTTTGAGGTTATGTTTTTAATGTGAGTTCTTGGGGATGAATGAGAAAGGAAAGGTTGTGACTTCATGATGATGTGTATGTGTTTTGTTAAGTTGACAAGGGGTCGATTGCTCTGGATAGTTTTATGTCAGCATGACTCAAGCTACAGTCATCTGAGAAGTGGGAAATGCCTCCATAAGATGAGGCTGCTGGCAAGTCTGTAGGGCATTTTCTTAATCAGTGATTGATGGGGGAGGGCTCAGCCCATGGTGGGTAGCTTCATCCTGGGGCAGGTGGTCCTGGGTTCTATAAGAAAACAGGTGGAGCAAGTCATGAGGAGCAGGCCAGTAAGGAGCACTCACCCCTGGCTTCCGCATCAGCTCCTGCCTCCAGGTTCCTGCCTTGCTTGAGTCCTGGCTTCCTGCAGAGATAATTGTGATGTGCACCTGTAAGTCAAATGAACCTGTTCCTCCCTAAATTTCTTGGTCATGGTGTTTCATCACAGCAATAGTAATCCTGTATAAGGCTGTGCATTCTGCCCCCTTTATCGGCTATATATAGGCAGGTTGCCCGAGCTGAGAAGGTATTTATTCTATGATTTTAATGTTGTTTTGTTCTAATTTTGATAGTTTTTATGGTAACCTCTGCTGGGTTCTGATCTCTGCAGTTTTTGCCTGGTGTCTCCAGGCCTATCCTCCTCTGAGATAAAATGTTTCTTTCTCCTTCAGCAGACCTTTGTTCCACATGGGTCTGCTTTTGTTTCTTCTCAGTCTAGCAATATATTAACTAAAAAAATCTCTATGTTAAGTTTTCTTTTTACAATAAGATTATAAAAGTATAATTCCTACAAACAATAATGTTCAAAGTCTTGGTTTATTAGAATGTCTTATGTAGATCATGTGCATAGGCTGGTGATATACAATTATGTTTTCTTTCTTTACATCATGTACATAGTACCAAATTGATTTACAACTAAATGCTCATTTAAACCGAAGGTTGTTAACTTGGCCCAATGTCATGTTGTACATAATCTAAAATAATCTAAATTCTAATCTAAAATTAAAAAAAATGATAGTGAGTAATGGCCCTAAGTCTTTCTTTGAAACAATTAACATGAAGTTTTTTTTGTTTTGTTTTGTTTTGTTTTCTCCTTTGAGACAGGGTTTCTCTGTGTAATTGTCCTAGCTGTCCTGGAACTCACTCCGTAGACCAGGCTGTCCTTGAACTCAGAGATCCACCTGCCTCTGCTTTCTGAATGCTGGGAATAAAGGCGTGTGCCACTGTTGCCCCTCCTTCTCCTCTTCCTTCTTTTTATAACATGAATTGAGAAATTTTAAAACTGATTTTAATGACAAGACTTCCGTATTATACTTCTGGTTCTACAATGTGGTCCCTGTTGTATGGGGCATAAATGTACTCTTCAGAGACCGTTGCTCCACTCTGGGTTATAGGGTTTTTTTTTTTTTTTTTTTTTTTTTTTTTTTTTTTTTTTTTTTTTGTTGTTGTTGTTGTTGTTGTTTTCTTTTTCATTTGGATAATCGTTCTTCCTGTAAGTAAAAACAGTATGGCTGTGTCTTTAAATGTATTTTATGTGTAAATAAATACAAACATTTTAAGGCTTTTACGGATATTTTTGACCTCCATATTCTCTTTAAAAAACAAACAAGAGGCTGGAGAGATGGTTCAGAGGTTAAGAGCACTGACGGCTGTTCCAGAGGTCCTGAGTTCAATTCCTAGCAACCACATGGTGGCTCATAATCATTTATAATGTGATGATGCCCTCTTCTGTCCTGTAGGTGTACATGCAGACAGAGCACTGCATACATACATAAATAAATAAATATAAAAAAAAAAAACCCAAACAAGCCAACAAATAAACTATAAAATGTCCTTATAAGTACCAAGTAAGCACTTTCTGTCAGTGCTTCTGGGTCACCCACACTCCCACCAGTAACAGTGTCACTGCTTCCGGGTCACCAGTAACCCACACTCCCACCAGTAACCCCTTTCCTGTTCTCTGTAAGCAAGCCCAATAGAGTCATTGGTTCCCCAGGGTGAACTTTGATGAAATAGAATTTTGTTTTGTGATTGGGACTTTATGAAGAGAGCATAGACATCACTTAGTCTCCCCCCATCCCCCAGGGAGAAAATCCTCCCAACAGATAGTAAACTCATTTGTTAATGCTATTGCATTTCTAGAATGGGAAAAATGGAAAAGAAAGCTTTTTGTAAGCTGTGAATGTCCTAATAAGTTATCTAAGGCACTTTAAGGATGAGACTCAAAGATAAGATAAGCAGTTACAAAAACTGGCTAAAATGTATGTCAAATCAAAGTTTATTTAGAACTATATGGCTGTTAACATCTTCAGCAGGAGTTAGAAGTACCAGGTTGGTTCTACAGAAGCATCAGACTGGTGTGGCTGGTCTTCTGGGTCTATTAGCTGTGCTTGTAGGCTATTCTAATGGGGTCAGAGGGACTAAAAAGGCATTCCCCCTCATCCTTCAAGATCACTGAGTTCCTAGGGGACTGTGGACTATCTCTTGAAATGTTCTTTATAACTAGCCATATGAAGTGTTATTTGAACACTTCTCCCGGCAGATATGTTGCCCAGGTATAGCATAAGCCCATCCTTGGTTTACTCCAGTTATCTACAGCTGAGAAAAGCATCCCTATTTTCTTAAATACTGAGGCAAAACTCTAAAAGATGTATTACCAATTTTGGACCACCATCTCTTTTTGGAATAGTGGGTCTCACAGCTGTTGGTGGCTATCCACCCATATTTCTTGATTAAAGGAGACTGCAGGTACTCTGTTACCAAACTCACAGGTTTGGGAAATTATTCTGGATACCCACGTGCTGTCTTTTAAACTTTGCCATAAAAATCCTATAAAAGGACCCACCAGGATTTTATTTCTCTTTTAAATTGTCACTTAGATGCTGACCTTCACTGACTTCCCCTAGGAAGCTTCCAGGTGCTTGTCCCCTGTGCAGGTGGCTCATGTAACAGATAGCTGATTACAGTTACCCTTCTACAGAACTCTGGTCCAGCCAGTTACACAATTAAGTTCATCTTGCTAAACAAAACTCAGGTTAACCATGATGTTAAAGTCGTCACGTTGCCCACGAGGTTGTAGTAGAGGAGACCCAGCAGCTGATTCTGGCCAATGAAAAGGTCTCAAGCTCTTTCAACAAACCAATGGCCTTACATCCTATAATCGACAGCAGTGACAAAGCAGTCCCTCCCTCCGATGGACTCTCCTCTCTAACTGATGCCCTTTCTGCATCGCCCTTTGTCAACTCGAAGCACTTGAGAGAACTGTGTGTGGCCTCAAACCCCTAACAGCAGTTTGGGTGACCTCTGAGAAGGGGACCAATGGGCCATCCAATCATCCTCCTCTTGTCACTTTTGGGCATTTCTTTCAGGACTCAGAACTAAGCCAGCTGGACTGATGCATTCTCTGCATCTGTTATCCTCTGTCTCACCAGCTCCCAGAAAACCTTCAGGAAATTTCACATCAGCTCAACTTCCTTCAGGACCAACTCAGTTCTTTGGCCAGTGCAGGCCTCCAAAATCAAAGAGGACTCAATCTGACCACTGCTGAGGATGGCCTCTGTGCCCTCCCTGAACAAATCCAAATGTTTCAGGATGGGGCCCAAAGACCCAGGGGCCAGACCAAACATTCTGTGGCAAGCCTTCCCCTTGCTTTTCTGACCGCATTGCTTCTTTAGAGGAAGATATCGGCGTTTGTATCACAGGATCTGCGGAGTAACAAGATGCTGAGCTCCTGCTGCAGGAAACCTTCATCCCTGCCACCTCACTCCAGACACACTTGTTTGCATTACTCCTCCCCATTTTCTCTTGTTCCCTTCCTTTGATATGCTGGAGCCTTCTGTTGCTTATGCTACCTTACTTTGGTGTGGCACTCCCGGCACACTAGCCTCTGTCACCCTGCATGGATGCCCAGACACGGGAGGAAACGTTTCTCCTAGCATCCTTTTGCCTCTATGTATCGTAATCTGTGGCTTCATACGATGCCACCCCTAAGCTTCACTCCTGTTGGGGTGAAGCCTCCTCCATCTGTAACTGTCTTCACTGGCCACAGAGCCTTCTTTTCTCCCTCATCCCTCCATCAGGAGCCTCTGTGGCCTCTCCTCCTCCCCCTTCGTGGCACTCTGGAATCCCACTCTAGGCAAACCATCAGTTCACTCTGTAACAAAATCACCTCCTCTCTAATGAGTACTCCTAAAATGCGTCTCTCAGAGTTCATAATGGCAGTCCCAAGCCACTGCAGCTGATCAAGGGTAAACCTTCATATAGCAAGCAGGGCTTTATGTCCTTCAGGTCCTACAAACAGAGCCCAGCCTCCCAACATTTTCTCCCCAGCCAGCCAGAATTAGTGTGTGTGTGGGGAGATTCACTGCCCCCCTTTCCCTTTTTGTTGTCCTCAGGGTCTACAATGAAGGGTAAAAATATCTCAGTCTGGCAAATGCTTGCCCACCCCTCAGCCCCCGTGCTCAAGAATAACTACCAATTTGGACGTCTCCTCTCTGAAACTGCAGAGGCAGAAGTCAGGCTAGAACATTAGCCGCTGAACTCCACCCTGATATGCCCTTCCCCCTTCGAGCCCGACAAAACCTGAAGCCTCCAGTGCTGAGTGCACACTCTCCAGTTCCTCCAACAGACTGTAGCCTTAGTTGTTGGGACTGAAGAAGAATTCTGCTCCCAGAGATGCCTGTCTTCTCTTATTTCCATGTCCCTTTCACCAGTCCCGGTCTAACATCAGTGATGCAAGTTTCGACATTTAGAAGATACAAGAGATTTGGGCTCACTTAAATTTTTTTCTTTTTTTTTTCTTTTGTCATTTCCTATATCCTTCCATCATTTAACATTTGCTAGGCACCCAGCAAACATCCCATAAATATTTATTCAATGAATTCTCAAGAGTGCCACTTGTATTGGTCATGAGGCTTTTTAATAGAGATGGAAGTAGAATTTGAAAGAAATAATGGAAAATGATTAGGCACTTAGGGATTTAAAATTAGTCACACGTTAATGGTATAGCAATTAATTTTGAGAATCAAGATTCACCCATTGAACATGTGCTTTGGCAGCGGTCAACAATGGTTTCTAATGTTTTCTTTCAATTTTAAAATGCCAGTTTGCTATGTATAATAGTATATTCTGTTAACTTTTTTTTTTTTTTTTAGGGTAGATTCCCCCCTCCGCTTCCCTCCTGCTTTCCTTCCCTCCCTGTCCCTACCTCTCCTCCTTTCTTTACTTTGAAATAGTGTCACTATGTAGCCCGGACTGACCTCAAATCTACTGTGTGGCCCCACTGGCCTAGAGCTTGTGTTAATTCTACCTCAGCCTCCTCAGTGCTGGTATTAATGGAAGAGTGAGGTAGATTTCTTGATAGAGTTACTTTGAAAATGTGCCTACCTCCTTTCTAGAGGACCTTATTGTGACATGGCACTTCGGGAGCCTGAGGGAGGATGCACACAGTTTGGAAGTCTGCTAAGCTTGCACATTTAAGCTGTGTTACAGCCTGGTTTTGTGTTGTTGTAGGACCGTGCCTCACTGGTTGCTTTCACGGTGCAAGGTAGGGGGGATCGGGAGGACTGCTCGGCTGGGTCGGGCCACACTTACCAGTTGAGACTTGCATCGATGGGGACCTTTCCCCAGCTACTTGTTCTTGCCATGTTGGCAAGGCTAGCCCTGGCTTTGAAAGGCAAGTCTCAAGTTGGAGCTGTAGATTTCCATGTAAAACATTAAAAAACACCGTGGTTTGAATGGCGTTACAAACCCTCACTGTGCAGTCTGTCCCCAGAGCTCATTTGAAAGCCTATCATACCCTGTTTTAAATGGTGCTGAGCCAGTGCGATGCAGCTGGCCTTTAGCGCTCACTTTTCTCAGCCAGGAGAAACTCCCTTTTGTACTTTCCCTCTGGATCCCCACTCATCACCTTTCTAGTCTCCGAGGCTGCCCTGGTGACTACCAGCCTTACATTTTCATTTATACCCAGTGCCTGGCCGGTTGCTGGGCATTTGTTTGCTCTGTAGTTTTGGAACTGACCTGCTCATAAAGAGCCAATGCCTTCTGTTTGCTTGAAGAACTGTTCTGTAGATAAAGGACAGTAGAGACCTTAGTGCAGGCTCTGACCTTTTCCAAACTACTTTATTTGAGCTTCTTTAATGCTTACACCTCCCTTCCAACCCACCTACCCTAGCTAGGAGAGAAAAGAGGTGAATGAGAACAGGGGAAGTAGACCTTTCTGGACTCAGATCCTGGGAGCGATTCCCCTGGCGTAGTCAGCAGGATTTCAGCAGACCAGCACTTCAACCAAAATTGCTGCTGGAACCTAGAACAGCAGCCGGAACCCGGAGCCCCGAAGCGTTCTCTGGCACGGTTCTCTCTAGGAGCGTCTCGAAGTGCAGCAATGAACAGCCAAACAATACCAAGACTTCAAAAGCCCCAGCCTCCTGTTTTGGGTTTATATATATATATGTGTGTGTATATTTATATTTATATATTTATATTTACTTATTTATTCTCTCAGAGTCTGCACTAAGATGTGTTTCAGCTGGCGAAAACCAAGACCCCACACAAGGTGGTTCATCTTCTAGTGGATAAACCTCACCTGTCTGTTCCCCATCCTTCACTTGGGATCAAGTAAAAAACATGCTTACATCCTTTACATATTCCCATACTTGGGATCAAAACAAAAACATGTGTCCGTCCACTACACCTTAGTGGCTCGTAGAAATCTAGTAGGAACTTGTTTGAAGGCCCACGTCAGGTTGCCTCTGTTCTGAGGAGCTGTGTTGGTAGCAAGTCAGTGCATTCCTAACGGTTTGTGATGAGGAAGTCAGAGTCCTGATTTCTGCCCTATGGCACCATCACTTAGTGACTGGATCACTCACGGGAGAGCCTCAAGGGCCCGTATTTCTCCAGGAATAATATAAAACAGGCTGATGTTGCCACCTCAACTCACTGTGCTGAACTGCGAATGAATAAAGTCTCAGGGCTGTGTTAATAAGGAGTTTCTTTCTGTGTACACCAGTCCATCATCTATCTCACTGTTTTCTGAAAACAGAGATGGGACATTCTGCTGATGAAATTCCCCGTCAGTATGAAATTCTTTTTTTTTTTTTTTTTTAAATTTTTATTTGCTTGAGAACATGAGCTGAGCGCTGGGCCAGTGAATGTAAACACTACAGTTTCTGAGGACGCTAGCCTGTTGTTATGTGAGTCTTGGTATTTAGGTAAATAGCATGCCTTTTAATAATAATAATTATTATAATTATAATTATTATTTACCAGCAGCTAATATACTGCAAAGCAGATTTTGTTTTAGTCACACAGTTATTGGCTGGTCACACTATTAATGAGACAATAATGGGGGAAATAGTAGTCATTGTTTTCATAAAACATGATCCTCCTGTGGCAGGCACAGCCAGGCAGAGGAACCACATATGCAGACAGGAGGCTTGGGTGAGGGCCACTGTGGCCAGCTTTTAAATTCAGCAGACCCCCGCTGCTTAAATTGTCCCAGCTGTTAATGCTGGAGCCATTACAGTAATGGACTGAGCAAATGAAGGAGAGCGAAGACACGCACGCTTTATTGCCGGAGGGCAGTTCCTCCTCATCGGTAACAGCGGCAGTGCTTCGTGTTGATCAAGCCCATCAAGATGCTAATCCTCTGTAAAATTACTTGTTATAACTGAAAATGTGTTAATCCCAATCACTCTGCGTCCTGACTGTCTGCTTACTATTGAATACAGACTATTAGATGGTTTATTTTTCATGATTTAAAGCCTTTGCCTTGAAAATGGCTGGTGCTGCCCTCGCAACACCGAGCGCTTAATCTAAGCTGTAGCCCTGGGTTGTCTTTTTGTTTTAAGCAGAACATCACCCACTTAATTAAGGAGCGAGTGTCTGCCTTGCCGTCTGAGTTAGGCTGTGTTTTATGGTCCTCTGGATTTATTAAGCATCTTGTTTTACAATTCAGCCCGTGGTTTGTGCTGTAAATAAAAACAGAGCCGCTTGCACACATTAGAAATGTGCAGGTAGCAAATGTCAATACGTTACCAGGGGTGGGAGGGTCTTTGATTTGTATTTCAGCACTGGGTTGTGCTCTGTCGTTTGGACCCACAGGCAGGAAGCATCTCGGTGTCTTCTGTTTAGCAGATGTGATTTTTGCGTTGTTGTCGGAGAAAGTTCTGCATCCTTGGTTTAGGAGCTTGCTTCTTAGACAATGAGGCATTTTCACATCTGCACCTCCTACCTGTGATTTGTGAGAAGTGACTATAGCTAGAAATTATAAAAATCTACTAAAAGCTGATTTTTAATACTTAGAAATTATTCCACAAAATTTCCATTTTTTACTCTAATCTCTTCCCACATGCCGTATATGCATATTTGTTTATAGATTCATATGTATATATATACATATATATAATTTTATTTATTCTTTATTTTACTATGTTATTACTCAAAGCAGTCGTGTGACATTTTCTCTAGAGTACTTTCAGTGTCACTTAATTAGTCCTCTTTGTGAGCCAGGCTGTGTGTTAGGAGCTGGAGGATCAGGGACAAATGAAGTATAATCTTTGCCACTGATGACTCCATCGCAGCAGAAGCTAGGCGTGTAAGCAAGTAATGGCTACAGCGCATATGGTAAACAGTGGAAGCCACCATGAATGCAGTTGCTGCGAGTGAGCACAGGCTGTGGTGCGGTAAAGCCAGCCTGAGGGGGTTGCTGCTGTGTCAAAGAGCAGAAATCTGCTGTTCGTATAATTATCCTAAGCCTTGTTTAAGACTGGCTTCTAGTCTTCTGGAAGAATTTTCAGGGGAGGCATGTTTACTGTGCTCTGGGGACAGTAAAAGGAAGGATTTCCGAAAATGTTTTGATCAGTGACTGCGTTTTTGGATATGTATAGCATTTCACTAGGAGACCGCTTTAAAGGAACTGTGTGCTTATTTTATTGCTTATGCCCTGGCCTTTGCATTATAAATCAGTCCTGCTGTTTTCGAAGGTAATTCATCTGGAGAGGCTGTGGCCTGTGCTAGTTCGGAGCGCAGATCCTCAGAGTTTGGATCCAGGCTGCTTTGTTGTGTCCCCTCCCTTGCTACCCACTGGCTGACCGATGGTGGGCAAGTCACATAATCGCTGAGCGTCGCTCATCATCTCTGCAATGGGGCTGATGGTAGTGGTGAAGGTCAAGGGCTTTGAAGAGTGTGAAGCATCTAGGATAGCGACGGCTGCTGCTACCTTAGGTGTGACTGAAATGAAATCAGTCTGCACATGTGAACTATGAGAGTTTGATTTGTAAATTTGTAACCATACTTTGTGTGGTATAAGATGGCGAAACGTTCATTACTTAAAATATTTTTTTTCTGACTGCAGTCATGTTTTAGAGAAACTGAAAAATGGTTTTTTGTAGGTTTTAGAATAAAAGTCCCCTGTAATCCTAGAAATGACCACTGTTACTTTATATTTTTGTTTTGTTTATATTATTGTTCATGGATTTTACTATGTACCATATATATAATATGACCTTTTCATTTAAAATATATTTATGTAATTTAAAAGACATTTTAAAAACTCATTTATTATCTTCACTTAATGAAAATATTTTAAACAAAAATCAGAAATCATACGGTATGTGTTTTGTACCCTGTTTTCTCACCAGTGTCCAATATATTGTAAATCTTCATCATATCATCGCAGTGATAATATTATTTCTTCTTGTGCATTTTTCCTTCTGTCACAGTTCATTGTTCAGTGAACATTCTTGCATTTAAATTCCTGCACATCTGTGGAATTTTCCCCAGGGCGAATGGAAAGAAAATGATTTGTGTGGGACAGCTTTTGTCAAGAGCTTGGTTCAGGGCATCCATTTGCTGCCAAGGAGGGGACACCAGTTTCTTATTTAAAAACCAATACATAAAAGTGATTTTTGGTACACACTCAAACTCTGGGGATTACCATGGAGTGAAAGTACCTGCCAGCTATGGGGAGTAGCAGCAGCTGTTGGAGGTGGAACAAACTCGAAGGATTCCTTCCCAGCCTGTTTATCGCTACACATGGCTCCCTCGGCTCCCTCGGTTCCTGTAGTTCATTCTGCAATGGCAGTTTTGTCTTTTTCGGATTGGTAGGAACTGTTCATTTGTTAGGCATGTGATCTTCTCCCTCTAGCAGGTAACTAGTTATCTCCTCTGCCTTACCTACTTGTCCATGTTGAGTTGAATCTCTTAACTGTTCACCTTTTAGTTTACTTTGCTTTGTTATTATAAACACACTGTTTTGATTGCTATAATTTTATGGTTCCTTTCAACATTTGCAAGTATAAAGACACATAATTATTCTGTTTTCAAATTTTTTTTTGTCTCTTGTACTTTTGGCAACTTTTTCTCCCCTGACCCACCTCCTAATTATTTTTCAAGGCTCCCCATTGGTCTCTCCAATTCTATGGCAATTTAGTTGCTATTATATTACACTTATAAATTAGTAAAGAACTGACCTATTATAATCTTCCCCATTCAACAGTGTAACCTGCCTAGTTGTATTTCTATTTAATTTTGTAAGTTTAGAAAGTTTTATAATTTTAGTTACCATATTATTGTCTTTTGGGTTCATTCCTAGTTATTTGTATTTTTGGTTACTGAGTTTTTACTTTCTAGTATTGTAAAGTTATATCTTTTTAAAGTTATATATTTTGACTGCTATAAAAATGGCTTTGAGTCTAGGACAGACTGTATTCCTAGCATTCTTATTTATTCATTTATTGGTTGATTTTCTTTGTTTTTTAAAGGTATATGTTAGGTAGATAATGTCTTTTGCAAATACATTTTTGTCTTCTTCCTTTTGATAATGTGTCTCCTCCTTCAGTTTCAGAACCCTTGGTGGTAGTGGTGGTGGTGGTTGTGTTGTTGTTGTTGTTGGTAGTGGTACTTGTGGTGGTGGTAGTGGTTGTGGTGGTTGTGGTGGGGGTGGTAGTGGTTGTAGTTGTGGTGGGGTGGTAGGGGTTGTAGTTGTGGTGGGGTGGTAGGGGTTGTAGTTGTGGTGGGGTGGTAGTGGTTGTAGTTGTGGTGGGGTGGTAGTGGTTGTAGTTGTGGTGGGGTGGTAGTGGTTGTAGTTGTGGTGGGGTGGTAGGGGTTGTAGTTGTGGTGGTGGTAGTGGTTGTAGTTGTGGTGGGGTGGTAGTGGTTGTAGTTGTGGTGGGGTGTAGTGGTTTGTAGTGTGGTGGGGTGGTAGGGTTGTAGTTGTGGTGGGGTGGTAGGGGTTGTAGTTGGGGGTGGGGTGGTAGTTTAGTTGTGGTGGGGTGGTAGGGGTTGTAGTTGTGGGGTGGTAGGGGTTGTAGTTGTGATGGGGTGGTAGGGGTTGTAGTTGTGGTGGGGGTGGTAGGGGTTGTAGTTGGGGGTGGTAGGGGTTGTAGTTGTGGTGGGGTGGTAGGGGTTGTAGTTGTGGTGGGGTGGTGGGGGGTGGTGGTAGGGGTTGTAGTTTGTGGGTGGTGGGGTTGTTGGGGTGGTAGGGGTTGTAGTTGTGGTGGGGTGGTAGGGGTTGTAGTTGTGGTGGGGTGGTAGTGGTTGTAGTTGTGGTGGGGTGGTAGGGGTTGTAGTTGTGGTGGGGTGGTAGGGGTTGTAGTTGTGGTGGGGTGGTAGTGGTTGTAGTTGTGGTGGGGTGGTAGGGGTTGTAGTTGTGGTGGTGGTAGTGGTTGTAGTTGTGGGGTGGTAGGGGCTGTAGTTGTGGGGTTGGTAGGGGTTAGTTGTGGTGGTGGGGTGGTAGTGGTTGTAGTTGTGGTTGGGGTGGTGGTAGGGGCTGTGTAGTGGATGGTGTAGGGTTGTGTTGTGGTGGGGTGGTAGGGGTATGTATTTCGTTGTGGTGGGGTGGTCGGGGTTGTCGTAGTGGGTGTGGTGGTCGTGGTTGTTCGTTTGTGATGGGGTGGTCGTGGTTGTAGTGTGTGTGCTGGGGTGGTCGGGGTCTGTCGTTTGTGGTGGGGTGGTCGGGTCTGTCGTTGTGGTGGGGTGGTCGTGGTTTGTCGTTGTGGTGGGGGTGGTACGTGGTTTGTAGTTGTGATGGGGTGGTCGTGGTTGTAGGTGTGCTGGGGTGGTAGTGGTTGTCGTAGTTGTGTGGGTGGGTCGGGTCTGTAGTTGTGCTGTGGTGGGTCGGGCTTGTCGTGTTGGTGGGGGTGGGGTAGGGGTTGTAGTTGTGGTGGGGGTGGTAGGGGTTGTAGTTGTGGTGGGGGTGGTAGTGGTTGTAGTTGTGGTGGGGTGGTAGGGGTCGTAGTTGTGGTGGTTGTGGTGGCAGCAGCAGACAGCCATGCCACTTCGAGTCCAGGGTGAAGTATACTAATAGCAGTTGGCAATAATCTTCGATTTCTAAAATTTTTTTGAAGGATTGACATGGGGTTTTTTATAGAAGTTTTTGGTATCTCTTCACGGGATTATATCTTCTTTTCAAAAAAATTTTGTTAATTTATTCAGATTACAACTCAATTGTTATTCCATCACTTGTATCCTCCCATTCCTCCCTCCTTCCCTATGTCTTCATTTTTATGGAGAGACTCTTAAGTTACCAATACAACTTCTAATAGTGGCTCTGTAGATAATCCTGCTCCATTCATTAATACACTGGTGAATACAACTTCATAGTATTTCAATTACAACAGTAAAATGGGTGTATAGAGGTGATTAACTTAGAACTGAGGGTGGTACCCCTGGGGTTTGTATGAAAATCTGAGTGGACTATTTGGCTTGCGCAAGTGTAGTCACAGTTCAGAGCATTGTTAGCGACGCCCCACAGAGCGCTCACTGCTGCTTGGGTAAAGTAGCAGCCAGAAGCATGACAGTACTAGGAAGCACTCCCTTTTGAGCTTTGTCCTTATTATGCTTGGACGAAGTGAAGGGCGGTGCCTCCCCCTCTGCTTGGAGCCATTTATGATGCATTGCACTGTTTGTTCCTAGACCTTAGACTAACATCCACTCTTTATGTCGTGTTCGCACGAGGTCTCTGTGTTCCCTGCGGTGCTGGCCACATTCAAGGGCTTGCGTGTGCTTAGTCGTTGCTTTGCCACTTTGCCATGTGCGCTCATCCCTGGTTCTGTCTGTTTACTCTTCATCTTTATGAACATACTTGGTTATCATATTTCTTTCAAAAAGGAAGGGTTTCAAATTTATTGACATGCAAGGCAGGAGAAACGACTCAGCATTTAAGAGCGCTGGCTCCATAGCCAGGTGTAGTAGTGCACGCCTTTAATCTCAGGCCTCAGGAGGTAGAGGCAGGCGGATCTCTGAGTTTGAGGCCAGCCTGGTCTATAAAGTGAGTCCAGGACAGCCAGGCCTATATAGAGAAACCCTGTCTCAACAAAACAAAACAAAACAAAACGAGCACTGGCTCCTCTTCCAGAGGACCTGGATTTAACTCCCAGCACCTACATGGCGGCCCATAATTATCTGTAATTTCAGATCTAGGAGATTTGGCCCCCTTTTCTGTCCTCCATGGCCGTCTAGCATGCACAGGGTACATAAACGCACATGCAGGAGCTGGAGAGATGGCTCAGTGGTTAAGAGCACTGACTGCTCCTCCAGAGGTCCTGAGTTCAATTCTCAGCAACCACATGGTGGCTCACAGCCATCTGTAATGTGATCTGATGCATACTGTATACATAATAAATAAATCTTGAAAAAAAATAAACACATGCAGGCAAAACACCCATATGCATAAAAGATGAACTTTTATATGACGTTGAACATATTCTCCTGTTTAGAATTGTGCATTGTTTTATAATTTAAAAGCTTACACCCTACTTTTAATAGTTTTAAAGTTAGAACGTTCTGATTCTAGGTCTCCTCTTTTAAAATGGCTTGCAGGGCTGGAGAAATAGCTGGTCTGTTAACAGTACTTGCTGCTCTTACAGAGGAGCTGGTTCAGTTTTTAGCACCCACATGGGACTCACAACCCTCCCTATCGCCAATTCCAGGCCATGTGATGGCCTCTTCTGGCACCCCTGAGCACCAGACACGTAAAGTTCAGATGGGTGCATGCAAGCAAAAACTCATAACACTCATTGATTTTTTTTTCCACCTTTAGTTTTATTAGTTGCTTTATTCTTTGTTTACCTTCTTTATTAAATTCTTACAAAATGAATACTTCATTTATTTTTATTCTTTCTTTTTTAAGATAGCACTTCAAAATCTTAAAATCTTAAGATAATTGGTCCCCTCCCCCCTTTTCTTCTTTTTTGTGCGTGTTCCTGGAGCAATTTGTACATGGTTTTTTTGTTGCACTTGTAACTGATCCTACTCAGTAGCTATCAGTTAGTACTGTGATCTCTCAGTACTGCGACCACTCAGTAACCACTCAATACCATAATGGTTTTATTTCTCTTAGGCTAAATTTTATATTATTTATTTATTTATTTGTATTGTTGGGGATTAAACCCCCAATCTCCAGTGTGTTAAAAAGTGCACTACTCACCATGGTGATGCATACCTGTAATCCCAGCACTTGGGAGGCCGAGGCAGGCAGAATCTCTGTGAATGCAAGGCCAACCTGGTCTACAAAGTGAGTCCAGAACAACCAGGGCTACACAGGGAAACCCTGTCTTGAAAAAAACAAAAAAACCAAAAGCAGTGTTCTCCTCCTGAGCTACGTTCCTGGCTCCCGAGCGATATTTGATTTATTTTGTACCCCAGCACATGCTTCCTTGAACACAGTCGGCACTAAACTGTTTCCTAATTGAGTATCATCATGAATCAATTGGTTCCCCACCCCGCACCTCAGTAGGTTGTGACAGTGGGGCTATTTATGGGAAGAGCAATTCACTAGTGGTTGAGGGCCAATCTACTCCGATAGATAGTACCAGCCAGACGTTACTGTGCACAAATTCCTCAGTGTCTCTGATGCTTCATCCAAGATAGTACCAAAGATATCCTGAATGTGAAAGAACTTTGAACCTAACAATGTTTTGTAGACACAAATACGATTTAAGGATCTAGGGTAGTTCAGAGTTATATTTGGTATGCATAAGGCCCTAGTTCAAACAGACAAACAAACAGAAGACTTAAGGTGCTGGAGAGGTGGCTTACTGGTTAGGAACACTGTCTGACTTTCCAGTGGACCTGGGTTCAATTCCAAACACCCACCTGGCAGCTCACAGTGATTGGTAGCTCCAGTTCCAGGTGTCTGATGTTGCCCTTCTGCCCTTTACAGGCTCTGCACACATATGGTGCATAGACATACACATACACAGAAAATAAAAAATTAAAAAATGGGAAGAAAGGATTGAAGGTGGATGGCTTTCAGTATTCTTGTCTTATGTGCCACTCTAGTCTGATGTCCTGTAGAAATTATCATATTCTTAAGAGAAGAAATTATTAAAACATCTCGTGTCCTCTGAAAAATTTAGCACACTTTCTTGACTAAGCTTTTCCCAGGATCCACTTTTCAGTTGCCTGTTGCTGCGTGGTCTTTTCTACAAAGACCCAGGAAACCTGTCCCCACCTGTGCTGCTTCTACTTTACTTGGGGAGACTTAGACAGACAGCGTCAGCACAGGTTAGTGTGTGCATGCACACAGCCTAAGGACACAGATGCTACTTGCAACCTCATGTCCGTGGCAGACAGCTGGAGATGGCATATGGTTAAAACGATGTGCGATAGAAAAACTTATTTTTCATGTTTGGGCTTCTTAGACAACATTTTTGTTTTACTTTGCTTTGGAGGACAGTATTCCCTCGAGTTTAGCTATAGGTATGTTACAGTGGCATTGTTTCTTTTGCACTGAATCTTATTTGTGTTTTTAATTTACTTAGTTCCTGCTATGGAGGAATAGTAATTATCTAGTGCTATTAAGATTTCCCCTGTGCTTCAGGAAACTGAGTATCCTCTGATAAGTTCATTTAAGACGAATAGGTTGTTTAAAAATTGTTGAACAGCTCCCAGACATAGTGTTTCTCTGAGTGTGTGTGTGTACGTGTGCACATGCGTGTGCACACTCGCACATGCGGTATCCTCTTGTCCTAGTAGACCACTCATCGCAGTAGGAATAGTAGGGTAGGTGTCATGGCTAGGATATGAAGTGTCTGCCTAAAGGATAATGCACAAGGGGCTTGGTCCTAACTGGCAGTGCTACTTGGGAATGTTCTAGAAACTTCAGGAGGTGAGGTCTAGGTGGAGGAAATATGCCATTGAGGGTGTGTTCTTAGGGACTGTCTTGTCTAGAGCCTCTGTGTTTTTCTTTTTACTTCTTATCTGGGATGGGGTGAATAGCCTCTGCCACATGCTCCTGCCTCCGGGCTTCCAGAACCTGTGGAACCAAGGACTGTGCACTGATAACGCCAACACTGTGACCCAAAAGAAACAGTTCTTCCCTTTAAGGTGTCCAGGCTAAGCTAACTGACCTAGGAGCCAGAGTCTTTTGAAAGCAGTGATAGTTACTCTTTAGACTGCCTTTTAAAGAGATCACACAACCTATGGTGAATTCCCCTTCATTGTTTTTAAGCTTGGAGTGTAGCGTTTTACCAAAATAATTTCATCTGAGAAGTAAAAGTGAACATGGTAATATTGTGGTAGTCCCACAATCCTTGAGGTCTTTTTGTAAATGTCTCCTTGCTCATGAAATTTTCCCGGATATCTGTCCCCTCCCTTCCTCCCCCGCCACATTTCTTTCTCTCTCTCTCTCTCTCTCTCTCTCTCTCTCATTTCTTTTTTTAAATTAATTAATTCATTTTACATCTCAATAGTTATCTCATCCCTTGTATCCTCCCATTCCTCCCTCCCTCCCACTTTCCCCTTACTCCCCTCCCCTATGACTGTGACTGAGGGAGACCTCCTCCCCCTGTATATGCTCATAAGGTATCAAGTCTCTTCTTGGTAGCCTGCTCTCTCTCTCTCATTTCTGGTGTCAAAATGTATGCTGCCTGTAGTAAATATGTATGGTACACTTCCTGTGTGTGGTAGACACCCTATATCCTGCCAGTTAGCCCAATTATTTCTTCTGTCTATTGGTGTGCATGTGTGCGTGCGCGTGTGCGCGCGTGTGTGTGTGTGTGTGTGTGTGTGTGCCTGCATGTAGGAAAGAGCTTAGCATCGAGCATTTTCCTCAGTTATTCTTTACCTTTATTATATATATATATATATATTTTTTTTTAATTTTAATTTTATTTTATTTAAGGCAGGGTGTCTCATGGAATCTGAAGTGCACCATTTTATCAGACTGAAAGGTCAGCAGACCACAGGGATCCTCCTGCCTCTGTCCCCAGCACTGGGATTGAAGATGCGTAGCACTGTACTCAGCCGCTTGTGTGGGTTCTGGGGTCTGAGCCTGGATCCTTATGTTTGTGTGCAGGCACTGTGCTGACTGAGTCACCTACCCAACCTGACACCTATTAGATTTTTAGATGTAATTGCCTTTTCCATAAGGAAATAGTGAGATCCTCCTGGCCATGTTACAAATGTGTGTTTGGGTCTAGAAATGTGCAAAAATGATTGGCTCTCAACAATTTTTTTTTTTTCAAATAGAAACATATATAGGTTAGACGTTGAGGGGCTTGGGGTGAGGGCTTTACCTCGAAGAACATTTTTTTAACTATAGCTCCCAATGTGCTCTCCATCAACAATAGAGAATACTTGAGTAGTAAATGTTTCGTATAAAATCATATAAGAGAGAGCAGATCTCAGGGAAGCATTTATATAGGAAGGCTTCTTACCTATCACTGCTGTGTAAGAGTTATATCTCAGCCACCAAGTGTCCTGCGTCTCTCTGCCATTCCATCTGCAGCTCTTCTTCCTATTTTTATTTAAGACTATAAAGTTACTTTAGTGTAACTGCTGCTGTCACCTTTGCCCTTAGCTAATCAAATAGTTTACCTTGAGGGGAGCATTTATCTCCCACTTTCATTATTATTATTTTTGTAGCTGTAAAGATATATATTTTATGTCTGCAGAAGGCTGTAACAGAGAAACGAGGTATTGATCTGCTGTATTTAGCAATTTCTTTCCACCTTGCCATCAATAGCATGTCAGCATCTGTCTGTACTGGGGCTGACCTCACAAATAGCTCTTTATGCTCCCATTGGATTCAAATGATATACTATGCTGAAAACTAAATCAATGAATGATTATCAAGTTCTTAGTGTGATTTCGTGACCTGGAGGCAACTGGTACCCTTTGCACTGAACAGTTCCACGTACAATGAATATGGTAAAAGGAGTGTGTCTGGCTTTTGTTCATCTGAAAGGAGGAAAGAGGCAGCTGCTTGGGTAGGCACATGCTTCTAAACCAATCATTTCAAAGCATTTAGGCACTTCTGTGAAGCGTCTCGTCTTCTGGACCAGCTATGGACAAGCGTCCCACCCTCCTTTAGTTTTCTTTTCCATCCCAATAACAAGGATGCAGCCATCATCTCTAGAATTATTAAACCGTAGCATAACAACTTTTACTTTTGTTTACAAAAGAAAGATAAAAAGACATCTCCAAATGACGATACGGCTTTGTCAGCGTGTTGCTGAGGACCTAACAAGAAGGCACATTGGAAGAAGATGGAGAGTGACCTTGGTCTAGTTTTCATGATGCTTGTGTCTCCCCACAGCTCCTGAAACAAATGCTGGGGTATGGGCTTGAGGCCGCATGTTCTTCCTCATCTCATTTGTGGTCATTCTTGCATTCCTCCCCCATCTTTAAAGCTCTAAAGTAGCTGGAGTCAACAATTTGTCTTCTTCTGAATGTTGCTGAGTCCAGTGGCTTTTCTTATTTCACTCTTAGAGAGTCAGGTATTCAGATAAAAACAACTTCATAGATAGTAAAGTTGGCATTGGAATGTGGCAAGGTGGGAGAGGATGATGGAGGGATGTGGAAAGTGAGCATAGCCGCCGTTGTGGGATCATTGGTATGAATCAAATGTCTAAGCAGTGACATTTGGGTTCATTCCGTTATCCCAGTTGAATGCTTGATGCTGAAGATTCAGGAAGCCACATGTTGATTCATTCCCCAGACATTTGTTTGAGTATCTACTTTGTCCCCTCTTAGAGAGACCAGATGTCAAGACTAGTTCTTCCCTTCCTCCTGCGTGTTATGAAAAACTGTTGTGCTCAGCTTTATGAAATTCAGCACCCGACTCTGGCTTTGCTCTTGGCAGTGGCTAGCCCTCCTCTCCAGTATGCTCTTTGAGTAGGGAAAACACAAGCTGGATTTTATGATCATGGCCTTAGGTCTGGTCATTCATGATAGGATGGACTGGGCACCCCTCTGTGTAAACAAAGAGCTAGAAACCCAAGCGAGGGATTTCTCTTGGCCTTTGGGATCTGGGGCTGGGAATGACTCGGGTACTGCACCATTTCCAGACCTTACCGGCAGTGTAAAAGTTTGAACATTGAATTGATTTGTATAAAGTTTTCCTTAGTATCTGCTCAGGAGTCTTCTCTTTCTTAAATTACTGGCCTATTGCTGTTATCAAGTGTTTTGGATCCATTTATTAGCCAGTTTTAAAACCTTTGTTGTGTAGGATGGTCCTCGGGAATATGAGTGCTGGCAGTTGTCTCTGGAGTTTACAGGAATACTTCCTTTTTTCTTGTCTTGTGTTAATGTATATTAAACACAAAAGTTCTCCACCTAGGACTAGAATATAAGGATTTGAGGAAGACATTCCCATCTCTGAATTTAGTTTTTATAAGTTTATGTACACACATGATTGAATATTTGGTAAGGAGTTTTCTACTTTAAACTCCCCTTTGGGAAAACAACTCATTTTATCTTGGACTCCTTATCAAGTCTCTGTTTTACAGAATGTTCACTTATTTCCTTTATTAAGTTCTGGCTGGCCTAGAACTTGTTATGTAAACTAAGCCAGCTTTGAACTCACAATGGTTCACTTGCCACTGCCTCCTGAGTTTTGGGATTGTAGGTGTGTGTCTGAGTAGCTGGCTGGCTGAGTAGCTTAACTCTGAAGAACATTTTTAAAAAAAAGATTTGTTTATTTATTATGTATATAGTGGACATCAGATCACATTATAGATGGCTGTGAGCCACCATGTGGTTGCTGGGAATTGAACTCAGACCTCTGGAAGAGCAGTCAGTGCTCTTAACCTCTGAGCCATCTCTCCAGCCTGCATTTTTTTTTTTTTTTTTAAGCAGCCATTTGGATAGTATCTGAATGAATGCTTGTGACTTGAGATATTTTTATTCATCAAAACTACATATAGTAATGTGGGCTTATAATTTTTTGTTTTTTCCTGAGTGAAAGTTGGTACATGGTCATCCATTACTGCCATATTGATTGCTTTAGGCTGCCTGCAGCTCCCAGGAAACTGGCTGTGCTCTTGTTAGAAAATAGGGCAGCCAGTATGGGTTTTAATACTGGTATATGTTGGCTTGTTCCTTACAGATCGTGACTTCTTTCTTCAGGCTCACTTAAGGAAGGGTGGTGCCAGCAATGAGGGTTAAAGAGCTAACTGTAGATCCCTTTTCGATTCCTACCACCGGAGACTGTGTGATGAGGGCTGCTTAGGGGTTTTGCTTGTGGTTATAAGGGATACTGTTGATGATGAAGGATGTAAACAGGTCTGTTCAACTCGAGTCTAGATTCTTGCCAGTTGCTTTTTGTGGCAATCAAATGCCTTCCCAATAAGGGACTCGTCCTCCTTAACCCTAAGTGTCTGGCTTGAGATTCTATGACTCCACGGCATAGCAAACATACTAGCTTGAGCTTACAGGCGTGGAAGGGTGTGCTTTTGTCACATGCTGCACTCTGTGAATGGTAATTTGTATAAACAAACTCTCAACAATTGTGAAATGTGCTAATGAACTATAGCTACTTAAAATTAAACCATTTCAGTAAATATGGTCTTGAATATCCTCAGTTCTCCTGGTACTGGGATGATACAGTAAAATGAGTCCTTTTAAAGATTTCTGTTTAGAGACATCTATGAGGTTTTATTAAAAAAAAAAAAAAACAAGGATATATGAGTTTTGTGTCTTTTTTTTTTTGAGATTATAATTGTATCGTGTCTTTTTTTTTCTTTTTCTTCTTCCAAACCCTTCCATATGTCTCTCCTTCTTTCTTTCAAACTAATGGCTTCTTTTTTCATTAATTATCCCTATTTGAATTTCCCACTTTATTAGAAACTCCTTAGAGAAGAATTTTGTGTTTCCTTTCTAATTTTTTTAGGGTCTGAGAAAGTGCATGTGTATGTGTCCAGAAGCAAAGCCTGCTTAAAACCATGGCTGAAGAGTCATGCTTAAGTGTGTACTTTGCATGCATTTATGATTTGAAATAGGGAAAAAAAGTCAAATTGGAGACAGCTTGAATGGCATGCTGTCAGCTTGGAGCTTCATGAATTGGCAATGGTCTCATTTAGGACCTTCAGATGTGTCTCCGCCTGGACAGAATGAGAACACTCTGCATGTTCCGGAGGAGACAGCCACTCCTTGCTGCTTCTCGCTAGGCAGTGGTGCATGACAGTTGCCCTTCATTGCTGGCTTCTTGGAGCTTGACCTCTGACCCTTCACTTAGTCGCTGAGCAGCAGTTGGAGCAGGTTGGAGATGCTGGTGAATGACGGGCAGTGGCCTGCAACGTGCTTGTCATTATTTGACTGTCAAAAAGGAGCCTGCCATTGGTTTCCATCAAGGCTTGAAACCTCTGTGCAGCAGTCCATATTACTTAACGTCCAAGGCTGTCAACAGGACGCTCAAGTGTGCATAAAAAATCAGAGTGCCGAAGCCATCTTCAATCAGGAGCTAGAAGTTTCCCCTTTTTGCTATTCCTTCTTTCTTTTTCTCTGTTTGTTTATCACTTGGCTTAAATATATTCTGATGACTTTAACAGGCCAAGGGCTTGAGTCTTGCTATGGTGAAGAAAGTGAACTGTTTTTTCAAGTGGTCTAAGTGTCAAATAGCAGAGTTCTTTTTAGATGCAAGCGTCTCTGATGATTAAACTCTGTGTCTTGACTTGCATATGTTGTCACCTTTCGGGTGTAAGGGGTATAAGGCTAGCCCACAAGTGCCTGGGTTAGCTCCTAGGATGTCGCAAAAGAGGAGAGACCACGTTGTAATTAGGAAGCAGGAATAGAAATTTAAAATAAAAAATGAAGTTGGAAGACATCACTAGTAAGACATTTGAGACTCTTTTTCCCCTGTCATGGAGAAGTTCAAATAGAAGAAACTGAGCTGACTGATCAAGCCTTAGAAACTATGATCAGGGGCTGAGGAGATGGCTCAGTCAGTACTTGCATAGGAACTGAGTCTAGATCCTCATCACCCACATAGAAACTGGGTGCTTTGGGGGAGTGGAAACCAGGCATACTGGGCAACTTGAGCTCCGGGTTCGGAGACTATACTCTCTCACACAGACATAGACACACAGACAAAGACACACACAGAGACACACAGACACCCCCACACACACACACACACATAACACAGCAGGGAAAACCTTGAGAAGTCAATCCTTTGTAATACAGCTTCTAAATAGAGAAAGTATGGCAGTGCTAGCCATCTGTGCTAATGGTCTGTCACTGTAACAAAGACTGAGGCAACTACCTTAAAAGAGACAGGCTTGCTTTCAGTTTTGGAGATTCTGATCTATGTTTGATTGGGCTGCTTGCATTTGGGTCTGCTTCGAGGCAGCAAACACATTCTAGTGGGGCCAAATGGCAGAACACAGCTATTTATACTGCATGGAACTCAACTATAAGGAGAAGGTAGGAAAGAAACTGGGGAGAGAAATGTATACACAAGTGCAGAAGTCCCACCATCCTTTCCAGGGGCATATACCCACAGTGATGAAAAGAGCTCTCACTGGCCCTGCTACTCATAACCTCCCAGTAACATGAAACCTTTAACTCTTAACACATGGGCTTTTGGAGAACCCGGAAAATCCAAACTAGAACACTATCTTTAACTTTTTTTTTTTTTGCTTCTGTTTTTTTGCAACAGGGTTTCTCTGTGTAGCCCTGGCTGTCCTGGAACTCACTCTGTAGACCAGGCTGGCCTCGAACTCACAGAGACCCACTTGCCTCTGTCTTCCAGAGTGCTGGGATTACAGTCGTGTGCCACCACTGCTGGGCTGAAATTTGAAACTGAACTAAAAAGTGTCCTGAAGTGGAGGAAGCTGAGGGAGAGCTAAAGGGAGTTCTGGCGTGCAAATGTGGTGCACCAGTATGGTGTGCCCGAGGTCACACAGCCAGAGCTTTAGTTTTCTTTTTCCCTTTCCAGCTGTGTTACAGGATAAGTCACTTAACCGCCAACATCAGTGCCCTCCAGTGCACAAATAGAGGTGCATTTGCTAAGCCCTGGAGTTTGAAGTGTTGTCAAATCTCAGAAGGCACTCTCTCGTCCTTTTTGTTCTCTAATGTTGGATCCAGGGTGAGCAGAAAAATCTTTATTAATAGTTGTAACACAGAAGCTGGCCTGCAAGCACATTTTCAGAGCTTGACATAACCTCTGCGTTTTGACTTTCTCCTTCCTCTCATATAAGTACTTTTTGCTCATAATGCCATAGTTGTAGTAAGTGTGGAAACTACAAGTCAGCGCTGCCTGCCTGCTCCCTTCTCCCTCTGCCCCTTTCTCTTTTTCATTCCTCCACTCACTCAAGCATTTATTGCATTGTGAATGCCAAAGCCTAGTCTAAATTTAGGAGTGCAGCCATGAGCACCTGTCTTTGTGAAGCTCGTGCTATTGAGAGGAGACAGGAAGCACGCAAGTCAGTGCGTAGTGTTCGGTAGCCCTAAATGTAATGAAGGAAATCAGACAGTAAAGACTTGTGAGGGTGGTCAAGGAAGAGCCAACATTTGGGGTTCTTCCCAGCAGAGAGGTGCCTGAGGTTAGGATGAACCTTGGAAAGATCCGAAGACTGTCCCCGAAGGAGTGCCACCTCCCTCCCCCACGCTGCTCATCCAAGTCCTGGCCTTAGTTCTGGTATGTTCCATCCTTCTCTCACATCGTCTCATGGCAGCTGAGGTCAGACTGTGCTCTTTTCCTTGGCTCTGAGCTGTGGTTTTGCCTTCTACCACTTTCTTTGCCGTTCTTCAAAACGTAGAGGTTGGGATGTAGCCCTGTGGAGGCCTCAGGCCCTGCTAAACTAAAGGACAAAATGGAAAAGGCAAAGTGAGCGTGTTACTCACTGTTGACCATTTCTCACAGCTTCAGCATTGGCAACAGATTCAAATTCAGGCTGCAGTTATATGGATTCCTACTATTTTAGAGCCATTTTAATTTTATAAATGACCCCCCTCCTATAGCCCTATAACTTTATAGTGACTCAGGCCAAGAGAGTGTCTTTGTATTCAACAGAGAGTCTTTCTTACCTCAGGTGGGCTTTAACTCAGTATTTAGGGTGCCGGACACTCAAGGCACACAGACTTCTACTGAGTGTGTGTCCTAAGTAAGTGACTTCTCAGACAGACAGGACAGTGTGTGTGTGTGTGTGTGTGTGTGTTGGGGGGAGGGAATATTTAGAAAGAATGGAAAGAACACAGCTCCTGTAGCAGGGGCAGGTCCTCAGAAATGGGATACAACTGGATGGCTAGATTAGGGCTTTTTGTAAAACTTATGGCAGAAGCTAGGGGGATGGGAGGGAGATGGACCGACACAGCCACAGGTGTCCAGCCTCTTCCTTTCAATCTTGGGCACGGTTGGCTTTCAGATAGCGGTGCTCACTTAGAAAAAGAGATAATGAGAAATCAGACATCTTCTGGTGCCCTGGCCAAGACAGACATTGCTCTCTTCTGACCAAGGGCAAGAATCTCTTGAGGTACCCACCTTAAATTGTCCGGTGGGTTTCTTGTCTCCACTCCCCACCCACAGCTTATGCCCCACTGCAGGGGACTTTCGTGCTTGTGTGTGCATTTCTCTCCCAGTTTCTTTCCTATCTTCTCAGTGGTATCCAGACCCCCATTTTCTCAAATGCTACTTGGTCTGAGATATCTCTGACTCTTCTACCCTTGTTTTCAAGACACATCTTCACCCTATGTCACTGGAGCTCTTTGTCCATTTGCTTGTCTGGTCTCTGAGCTCCTCAGAGGCAAGATGACGTCATGCATCTCTTGACCTTTCAATAGTTTGCCTTGTCCACCAGTTGTCACCTGTTGTGGCAGAATCTATAGGAGCACCTAGATCCAGGCTTATAGTGGGGTTTTGGGGAGCTCTTACAGTGTTGTGTTTTCCCTTAGGTCAGGTGCCCAGCATTGTGTTAGAAGAGGAGGGTGAAGCCTTGAGAACATTAGCAAATAGACTACATTCCTCAAAATGGCACCAAGATGTGGTAGTGTTGGGGGAGCAAGTTAGCTCCAGATACGCTTTCACATTACTTAAAAGAAATCCAACATGTGAGTTGAATTGCCTTTGGCAAAACAAGTATCAAAGTTGCTATTTCCATTTGCAAAGGAAATTTAGCAATTCACCCATCCAATTTTGTTGGCTTGTAGAGCTGTCCTTTGTGTGTGTGTTGGTTGCACTTTTAATTATATTCAAAGTGTTTTAATGCCAAACCACAGTAGACCCAAATAGATGCAATAGTTTATTTAACAGTTCCTTATGCCTGACCAATTAGTTGACTCATTAATTTTGGTAGCTCAAACAATGCTCTACTGAACCAGTGGAAAAGTTCCTGGAACACTTGGGGCAAATGATAGGCCTTCTTTAAGGAAATCGATGCATAGTGCCAGATTACGTTTTGGAAAATGTTTGTGCATTTCTCAGTGTAGCTTGGTCTGTAAATTGGCTCTTAGATCATCTGCTGGGTGATTCGGAGGTGTGGTTGGGATTGAAATAGAAGCGATGATCCAGAGCGGAATTTAGTGACAGCCATCAGGAGATCAAGAGAAAAAACTAAAGAGACTGAAAGACTAGTTGTGGCTTTCCGAGGTTCGGTGATCTTCACCTGACCCGGGCTCCCGCAGGCTCTGTAGCTTCATATGGGCACCTGGATGGCTCAGCATCTTATGTGTGTTTTGTTTGCTTATATGTTGGGCAATATTTCTCTCACATTAATAATATGAAACCTGAAAATTTGAAAACTATTGACTGGCAGGTTTTTAAGTGTAATGCTACCTTTTTGTTGTTGTTTGTTTGTTTTGTTTTTGAGTCAAGATTTTGCAGTGTAGCTTGGGCTGTTCTTGGCCTCGTGATCCTCCTGCCTCAGCCTCCTGTGTGCTGAGGTTGTAGGCATGTACTACCGACACCCTTGGCCTCTTCTAATGTTTTGAATTTGTGACTCATGTTGGATTGTGTTCCTGCCTCTGCTGCTCATTTGAGGCATCAGTGTCCTAGCTCATGGTTGCCTGCTCAAAGCCCTTCTCCCTCCCCCCCCCACCCCCCGGCCCCCATCTCGCCAACTCCCACCACAGGGTGGTGACCTCCTGAAGTAGGTGTTCCTGCTGTATCCTCTGTGCCTCACCCTGCCTGGTTGGGACCTGTGTGGGGGAACTCACCGTTTCCCAGCTCCACTCCCTCCGAGTGACTGTGAAGTTCTTTTTGGAAAGTAAGAGCTGAAGGCATCTTAAGGGCAGCCACTTCTTATCTTGCTTTTATCAGCAGTGGTGTCAACATGTACTAAAATGTGATGACCCACTCTCCTTTCTGATAAAAGGAGACCGACTTGCTTGGCATGGATGGAGAGAGAGGTGCCTGAGGCAGATTACATTGTCACCTCTCGAAACAACGACAGGCGTAAAAAAAAAAAAAGCCAGCAGACTTCTATTTAGCCATGGAAATGTTTGACATTTTTGGCTCCTGATGAAATGCATCGGGAAGAAGGGAGTGTGTGACACAGTAGTATGGCAAGGACTGAATGAATAAGGGACACAGAAAGCCAGGCTTTGTATGAGAGATGAAACACACATCTTAGCTGTGGACTCGTCTCATTGCGGAACCCCAAGACCTTAGGCCTCTGAGTCTGGATTTAACATGTGTTGGTTACAAGCAGGCTCACTGGCATGGCTCATCTGACTTTCCTAATGGTGAACTGAATACAGTTGCTTGTAGAATTGATCGTCTCTGAGGTAACAACTGGAGAATGAGAGATAAGGACCCACTCTCCAGGGAAGGAAGGTTTCCCCTGAGTTAAAACACATTGACTTTGACGCCACTGTCAGAGAACTCTTGGAAAAAGATGTGCTTGTTTCGATGTGTTTGATACAATGCAGGATTTTCACTGCACATTAACTGTGTGGGTCAACCTGTCTGCCTTAAGTACCGTGTAGGGCGATGACGAAGTTTTGCCTTCCCCACCACGTGTCTCAGACAGAGCCTTGGTTTGTCTCATGCCTCATAAAGAACATTACAAGTAAATAAGATGACCTGAGGATTTCCTTCAGAGCTTTAAAGTTGTACAGTTCACTTTAGCCAGGGTGAAAGATATCTGTATCTGTATCTATCTATATCTAATCTATATCTGTATCTATATCTATATGGAATACTGACTTGTAAAAGCTAAGAAAAGTTCAGACAAGAATAACAACAATATTAAATTTAGCACACAGTTCTATAGACTACCTGCCTCTGAGCCTTCTGGCTGAGATCAAGTGTATTATCTGATAATGATGACAGTGATTTTAACTTTAGTTGCGTGTGTGAGTACCTGCATTATGTCTGTGCCCCATGTATGTGTCTGGAACCTACAGATGCCAAAATAGGGTGTTGGATCCCCAGGAACTGGAGTTCCAGATGGTTGTGAGCCGCCTTGTGGGTAGTTGCTAGGAACTGAACCTTCAGGAGCAGGTTCTGCAGCTCCACCATAGGTTCTGCAAGTTGTGCTCACAGGAAAACACAATGCCTCTTCAAGTCAAAGGCACTTAAAATTTAATCCCTCATTTGAATCAGTTGAGGACATTTGGAGTGTGTAAATGCTGCCACTTGATATGTAAATGACAAGCTATCTGAGAAAAAGACACTGTCTTGCTATGTAGCCCTGGCTGGCCTAGAGCTCCCTGTGTAGACAAGAGGAGCCTCAAACTCAGAGACCTGCTTGCCTCTGTCTCAGGAATGCTGGGATTAAGTGTGTGCTCAGTCCTCCCTCCCGCTTTCTCATTTTGATAAGGGGTTAGGTAAGGTGGCTTTGGAGTTATGCTGATTGTAATTATGGTCCAATAAAGTAAAACCAGAAGCCACCCAGGGTTCCCCAATGACTTTAGTGCTTACATTCCTAGATGCCTGCAGGTGTGTGGCTTTGAAGAGAGACGGTCATCAATTGTGCTAGAATTTTGCTCTACTGTGGCTGGTGAGAGGCTTCAGCCAGATGCCTGGGTGACGTATCTGTCTCTGTCTCTCTGTATCTGTCTCTTTGTCTCTCTGTCTCTGTCTTTCCCTCTCTGTCTCTGTCTCTCTCTCTCCTCTCTCTGTTTGTTGGTCTCTCATCTACCCAATTTTCCCTGCCTTTCTATCCTGCCTCATAGTTCTCAAAAGAAAACATCATTAATCAGCATCATTAATCACCAAGAAAATGCAAATTAAAAAAACACACAGTGTGATAGCACTTCATCTTGGTTTAGGTTATATTATCTTAAAGGAAAAAAAAATTATGCTGGCATGTGGAGAAAGAAGAAGCCTTATATGCTGTCAGTGAGAGTGTCAGTGTAGCCGTTATGGGGCAGTCTGGAGGCTAAGGGGATGAAATCAACATGTACAAGTAAATCGGCATTTCTTACTTTTAGGTTTTTTTTTTTTAGTTACATGTGTTTACTATTTTCCATATGTGTCTGTATGTTCATCAGTGCGTGCACATCTGCACACATGTAGAGAACAGGACAACTTCCATGACATTCTGTCGTGTGGATCCTAGGGATGAAACTCACGTTGCCAGGCTTGGTGGTGAGCGCCTTTATCTTGGCTCAGGTTTACTGAGGTCAAATCTCACAACGATAGATTACTTTCTCTTTTTTTCCAGACTTTCTTTTTTGTCACGTTCAAAATTCTTGTAGCTTTCCTTTCGTTCAGTGAATGTGTGTCTGTGGCATGTTGGGTGTCCTGCTGTATCATTTTCCACCCTATTCCTTTGAGGCAGGGTCTCTCACTGACCCTGGAGCTGGCTGGACGTTAGCAGGCCCCAGCGGTCCTCCCGTCTCTGTCCTCCAGGGCTCTGGGGCTAGCGTTGTGCATGCACGGACACTTGGGTTTTTACATGGGTGCTGGGATTCAAACTCCGGTCCTTATGCTTGCATAGTGTGCACTCTCATCTCCTAAGCTGTCTTTTCAGCCTACATTTTATACCTTTAAATATGATTTAGATTAGCCACACAGTACAGGATAACCAACCACTCTACAATACGCAGACCTAAAGAAGCTAAAAAACAAGGAAGACTCTAAGGAGGATGCTTAATTCTCACTCAGAAGGGCAAATATAATAGACACCAGAAGTTGTTGAAGAGAAGGAACAGGACAGGAGCTACCATTAGAGGTCCTCTGAAAGACTCCACCCATCAAAGGATCAAAGCAGATGCTCAGACTCACGGCCAAACTTTGGGGTGGAGAGCAGGGAGTCTTATAGAAGAGTTGGGGAATGGAGGGACCTGGAGGGGTCAAGAGCTCCACAAGGAGACCAATGGAGCCAACAAATCTGGGCCTGGGGACGGCGGGTGCTGTAGAGACTGATGTACCAGCCGAGGACAATGCATGGTGAGGACCTAGACCCTCTGCCCAGATGTGGTAGATAGGCAGCACAGCCTCCTTGTGGGTCTTATAATACAGAGAATAAGGGCTATTTCTGACATGGACTCTGGTGCCCACTTATTGGTCACTTCCTCCTGGTGGGGCAGCCGTACCAGGTCACAGAGGAAGAGGAGACAGGCAGTCCAGACGAGACGTGAAAGGCTGAGGTAAGATGATAGGGGCGGAGGGCTTCCCCTTTCTGAGGACTAGGGGAGGGGGGATGAAGGAGAGAGGGTTAGGCCTGGAGGTGACGAGGAAGGGGGCTACAGTTGGGATGTAAAGTGAACAAATGAAAAAATTAAATGAAATTAAAATTGATGACATTAAAAAACTAAATAAAATAAAACATTATTTAGACTAGGAAAAAGCTAGATAGTCCATAGTATTGGGTTCCAGATTTCAGGAAGCTATTTCCGCTGTAGTAGTGTCAGCTTGGTTCTGTTGTTATAACCTCTCTGTCAGAATCTGCGAGAAATAGACATGGTCTGATGAAGGAAGCAATTCTCTAATGTTTTCCACATCACAATTTGCTTCTCAAACAAAGTACAGTGCTCGCTAAATTGGAGATGCTAAACTTCTTCCGCGCAGGTGGAAGGACAGGTGTGAGAGTACAGTGCATGTGCGGTGAAGTGCTGTGTGCCTTGTCTGAGACCATTGTCTACAAGTACCGGGATCCCAGTTAACAGGGAACTAAGGGCCAGACCTTTAGAAACTGTGTGGAAGAAAGTGGGTCTGGCAGGGGCTCCACGGCATATTCAAACTCTGGCCCTTGCTGTAGGGTCTGCTTTGCTGTCTTTAGTGCATGCAGTAGCTCTGTGATGTAGTCAAATGCCGGCCCTTGCTGTAGGTTTCCGCTTCCCTGTCTTTAGTGTGTGCAGTGGCTCCCGCCCTTGCTGTAGGTTTCCGCTTTCCTGTCTTTAGTGCGTAGACTTGTTGATGCTTTGACTTAAACAGCAGTGATCATAAGATGGCTGCACCAGTGTCACTTATTGTGTTCTCATTTAATGGTGGTTAAAGCCAGGAAAGGGACAATAAACTTTAGACTCCATGGTACTAGCAGGCTCCTCCTATACCTTGTTATCCAGAACAGCATTCCTTGGCCATCCCTAGTTTCAGGGGATGTTGGGAAAAAGTGATATCTGTCAGGAGAAAATGAAGTTTTTGCGCTTGGCATAGATAACTCAGGATCCATTCTTTGGGCTCCTTGCTGTTGATAGTAACGGAGGAGGTAAGTCAGGTGTGGAACAGACAGCAGTTCCTGCTGTTCTTTATACATGTGTTGTGTTTGTTTTATTATTTTAATTCTGAGGTGGGTATGCTCACTGTTATATAGTATTATATAACATTTAGGACCTTGAGTAGAGCTTTGCATCATCCAGATCCTTCCCTTTGGTTGTATGCAGTTGTGGCTTCTGTTTGAGTCGCTCTGTTCCTGGCTGCTGTGGTGTTGGTGTGTTCAGTCTCTTTGATGCCAAATCCCTGGAAGATGGGAATGCTGCCTGTACTTGTTTCTGCAGTGTACATGACACAGTTTTTGACATCAGAAGGCCTGACATGCTACTTATGGAAGCATAAGTTGGTGTCCTGACAATTTGCTTTTAATTTTGCATGTTGAACATAATTTATCTTATTTGTCTTTGAGAGGCAGTTTCATGTAAAGCGTCTGTTTATATACACATGTACATACATACACATATATATGAAGGGCAGTTCTTGCCACCTAGAAGGAATGTGCAGCATCCTTTATTTTGCATGGTACCCTCAAAGCAATTGATTAGCTTCATGAGCAAAGACATTCTAGTTTGGTAACTGTATTGTTTTGCATGTGCTCTTTCTAGTAATGAAGCGTCTCCTTACCTTAATAACACATGTTAAAAATAGTCACAGAAAGATTGTAATAAAGTATAATAGAAGTATAACTTCATAACTTACTCCCCCATCTCCCTAGTAAGAGATTACAGCTTTATTGAAATATAAGTTATCATATAATTCATCCTTTTAAACCATATAATTAAAGGCTCTGTATGATACATTCTTAGATTGTGTAACTATTGCTACTGAATGATCACTTTAGGAAGTTTTCATTCCTTTCGAAAGAAATCCTGTACCCACTCTTTGTCTCTCCATAGTCTGTCTTACCTACCTCCCCCCCCCCCCCCCCCCCCCCCCCCCCGAGTCCTGAGCAATTACAAATGTGCCTTCTGTGTTTGTAGGTTTGCCTATAGGAATATTCCATGTTCTATGTACCTATTTCTGTCACTTACCTCCCTGTTTACAAAATTCATTAGAGGTTTTTTAATACCTAAATGCTTTATTTCTTTTTAGGGCTGTGTTCCATTATATGGAGAGACCCCTCCCCCTTTATCCATGCGTTAGTTGGCAATTATTTGGATTATTCTACATTTTAGTTACCACAAATGTTACTGCCATAAGTGTTCAGAGGCAGATTTTTATGTGGACATTGTTCTTATTTCTCTTCAGCGCGCGTGCGCGCGCGCGCGCGCACACACACACACACACACACACACACACACACACACGCACTTCCCACCCCCATGCATACACCTCATCTAGGAGTGGAGTTGATGTCTCACTCTGCGCTTAGCTTAAGGTTTTTAGTAGCTGTCAAGCTCTTTGTTAAGGTGACTGTATCTTGTCACACTCCATTAGCACAGGGTCTTACTGTGTAACCCTGCCTGGCCTGGAACTCTGTATGTATGTATGTACACCAGGGTGGCCTGAAACTCACAGACACCCAACTGCCTTTGCCTCTGCTTCTACCTCTCAGGTGCTGGGATCAAATCTTGTACTACCATGCCTGTGTGTGTGTGTGTGTGTGTGTGTGTGTGTGTGTGTGTGTGTGTATGTATGTATGCCTGTATGTATGTATGTATATATATATATTATGTATGTGTATGTGTCTGTGTGTGGGTGCCTGCACCCATGTCGACAGGAGCCAGAGGTCTTGGTTTTCCCTGGAGCTGGAGTTAAACAGGTGTTTCTGAGCCATGTCATGTAGGGACTCAAACTCAGATCCTCTGGAAGAGCAGTATGTGCTCTTAGCCACTGAGCTCTCTCTCCAGCCCTGAAAGCTTCATGTTAACTGAGAGACTTGTTGTGATGAAGGAAAGAAGTGGTATTGCATAGTTCAGGACAGTACATCATCCAGAAGTTACTTAAAAGGTTTGATTTAAGGCAGCTGTAATGGTGCAGGAGTGCTTGCCGTGCAAGCCTGATGACGTCCAAGGAAGGAGAGAACTTAGTGCACACAGTTGCCCTCTGTCCTTGGCAAGCATACTATTGCACACAGGTACCTCCTCCATCAGATACGCACAAACACACGAGTAATAAATAAAAGTTCTTTAAAAGCTCTGTATTGAGCACCCAGAATACTTTGGATATTAGAGATGGTATTTTCCAACTCCGTATTCTTCAATCGTACTGTATTTTTGTCTGTATCTTTTTGTGATTCCTGTTTTATTGTCTATTTAGTAGCACTTCTAGTATATTATCTTGAAAACATGTGCATATACCCAGTACTCCCCCTTTTAGTAAAAAGGAAGGAGAAATATGCCATTTTGTTTCCGAGGCAGCCATCTTAAACACACATTGGGACTAAGAACAGGAAAGTGTAAAGGGGAGTGAAGCTACTTCTTTTGCAGTTACAAAGGTACCTGTGTTGGCGTCTCTCCATATGTAGGTGTGGCCGGGAATTAGAAGGCTGTGTCTTGCTATCCTGACATAAATATTTAGAAGAGCTTCCACTAACCCTGGGATCACACAAGAAATGTTAACAAGAAGCGCCGGAACTTATGTTTCGCCTGCTCTGTTGTGTTTTCTACAAGAAAGCTGACAGCTGGGATGGTTTTGTGACATCCAGCTGAATGTTACATGTGTACTTACCTGGGGTTTTCCTACGACCTGGACATGGCGACTGGATGCCATCATTCACGTCTGTTTTATAGCACTGGAAGATTTTCTTTGGTTTGGAAGAAAAAAACAAAAAACAAAAACAAAAACAAAAAACAAAAAAAAACCACCAACAACCAGGGCTTAGAATTTCTCAGCTATCTACATGCCCATGACGTTTCCGCTAAGCAAGAAGGCTGCTCTCCAGTAATGAGACTGTGGGCTGAAGATACACTGTGTCTAGGATGTCCAGATGCCTTGGCCTTGTACTCAGTGCATCTTAAGTTACTTTGGGGGAAACATGACCAGTGTATAGTCTTTTTCAGTTGCTGTCTTGTAATGTCTCTTTTGAGTTCTGTTTCCTTCTACTGGGGAGTCTTAGGACCCTGAACATGCCATCTAAGTGTGAGAAATTCCAGAAGCCCATCTCCCTTCCACTAGATCCCATCAGTCTATAAAAGGAGGAAGTTTTGGCTAGGGTAAAACAGTAGTCACAATGCACCTTTATTTAATGTATTTATTATAGATTTATACTGATGCTCTTCCCTTTGAACAAAATTCACTTTCTGGGATTATGACTTGCTATTTGCCAGTTCACTACAGTGTGAATGGGGACTTGCTTGGCCACTAGGTGTGTCCTGTTGGCTCTGCCCTTCCTCTGGTGCCACACTTAGAAGAAACTAAAAGGCCTTGAAGAAGGTCAGGAAGCGAGGGCATCTAAAAGTGAATGGAGCACACACTGTGATGGCTCCAGGGCCCTATTCCTACCTAACTCTCCACTTCTGTTCTTCCTGTGCTCGCAGGCTGATGTTCAGGTAGGTCAAGTCCGGGGAGCCTTAGACATGAGTCTTCAACATTTATCTTCCTTTCATCTTTAAAATAGGAAAGTGGGGCGGGGGAAGTGTGTGAGTATATTTGCTTATCTGACAAATAGCCCAATAATAACCCATCTGAGTCTCAGAAGTCCCTCCTTAGAGCCGTCCAATAAAAGCCAAAGGGAAGCGTTAGCTAATAAAGCCATGGTAACATGCTCACAGAGACTCTTAGGCACAATTTTTAGTAGAGTTTATTATCCTGGGAATACTTGCGTTACTAGGCGGATGATGATTGCGTTTATTAATATTAATTTCCTTGCTCTTTAATATAATAATGCTGGCTGTTCTGTACATTTATTATCTTTTCTAACCCTCACCCATGCTTTTTACTTACCACATTGGCTAATTTGCTTTACATTAATTGCTCCCCTTGCTTTCTGATCCTCCTCCTCCACTTGGAACGTAATCTTGGACATGAGAGTCCCACTTGAGCCATCCACGTGGAAGTGGCTAGCATGTGGCTCTGCAGAAGGAGCTGTGTGGAACTGGCACCTTGGCTGGGAGCAGGCATGTTCCCCACATTGTCTGAAAGATGTGAGCACTGTGCTCTGGATGCAGGCCCCCTTCGGGAAGGCTACTGGCTCCTTGCTGAATTACAAATTGTGTATACATGGGCTCACTTCCTTCCCTCGCCTACCAAGGCCGCACCCATTATCAGAGAAACTGTAGGGCACTTGACCTCATAGCACGGAACCTTCTTCTTTTTCAGTTAAGTACCTGGTAAGAAGAAGAGAAGGCACCAGGCCTTGGGCTTTCTTTGAGACCACTGGCTGATCTGTTCTCTTTTTCCCTTTATTTGCATTAATTTCCAGACTTCTCCAATCATCTTAAAAAATGAGTTGGCTCAGTAGGTTTTCTTTAGTCACGGGTGGTTTAATTGTGTTAGGTGTCTCTCTAGTTGACTTCCCAGGTGTGTGGAGATCTCTGCGGACCATAGGAAAATGTCTAACAAATGTGAGATGAGAGACCTGTCAGGCAGGAAGCACACCCTGGGAAGAAGAGCTGGCAGTGGGAGTCATCCCAGTACTAACAGGCACACCCACCTAAGCCGCCTCCAACACTGTCACTTCTTTCTCTTTGTTCCCCTTCTGGACTCACTTCCTGCCAGTGATTTGTGACATATTTTGCACCAGATCAAATGAGCCCCTGACACTTGATTGCTGAGTGCTTCTTGTTTACAGTTGCTTTCCAAGGACACCGAGACAAGATGGAAAGCTTAACGTGTGGTAATTAAATTTGCATCCGCTCAGTGACAGGACTCAAAGGCGCTTCCCCTCATGAATGAATCTCATTGCAGAGTTCCTACTGTCTTTGACCATAAGCATCTAAGGAAGGCAAGATGTGGACAGGTAAACAGACAATTGGCTCAGCCGGCTGCCTGTCATTACACAGTGAATGGTAAATAGACTCACCAAGCTTCCTTTCTTTTTTGACTGTCTTCTTCTCTTCAGCTACTTATTTAGCCAGGGCTATAACTGGTTTTAAAGGTAAGAACTGCGGCTTGGACGTGATTTGTCATTATTATTTATTTCAGCCTTTTTTTTTAAAGGAAAGCAAGGGAACACTCTGGATTGGTGTAACACCCTTTGGGTTGTGTATTTCTCACACACGCTAATGAATAATTCAGCAAAGCCAAACACAATCTGCTGGTGGTATCTAGTCTGAATCACACTTGCTACTGAATAATTCCCTTTGGCTTTTATTGGACGGCTCTAAGGAGGGACTTCTGAGACTCAGATGGGTTATTATTGGGCTATTTGTCAGTGTCCTTGGGGCTTTGTGAGCCAAAGTCCAGTTTGGCAACCCACTCCACATACCTTCTTTGAGTCTTCTGGGAAACATGCCACTCTCTGCAGCCCAGTCCCAGCTTTTTAGCCTTAGAATCTGTCTGTGAAAGAAACTACAACAGGATTCAGCTCCATTGTAATTTCATCAGTTCAGTTCCTTCATTGTTTCATTCAAATGAAAAATCTTTATTGAGTACCTATAAGATACAAAGGACAGAGCATGGGTTGTGTGTACAGGGCTGAGGTAGATCTGATGTGGTATATCCTCGGAGCAAGTGAGGTGTCTGGTCCAGTGGAGGATGCTCAGAGTCTTCTGTGGAAATGCTTAGCACCGTCTTCTCACACTGTTCTCAGACATGCATTTCAGTGCCTATTTGTTGGCGTCAGCAGAGTTTTGTTGCTTTGAATAACTTTACATCCTGTTTAATCTCTGAACTGCTCACAAAATAAGCTCCTTAATATGATTCCAGCCATGACTGGGTAAATGACTCTTGTTGATTTCTGCTGCACTGAAGAGTGGAGTGAGGAGTGACCTGGTTTTACCAGCTTGCAGAGTCTCCGGGTGTCTACTGTGCGTTTACGCAAGCCCCGGTGCTGTGTGTACCCTGGCAATCTGGCTGTATAACATACAAGTCTGCTGTCAGTGAGATGCTCTCAGCCCCAGGAAGTTGTTTACAGCAGCCTGTATGTGTATTAGTTTTTGCTGGGCAGCTCCTGGTTTGTCTCTCTTTGAGACAATGTTCAGTTTACAGTTCTATAGGAAGTAGGCACATGGTTAGTTCTAGCCAATGAAACATAAGTAGAAGTGCTGGGTACCTTCTCTGTGCTGAATCTCCAGTCTTGAGGCAGTGAGTTTGAGATGGCAGAGTCTCCATTAGATTGGGCCCATGATAGCTGGGTAGAATTGAGCCTACCTCTCTTCAGTTGACTCATATTTGTAACATCAGTGGGAAAGGCACCTGCATCTCAGGAAGCGCCTCAGAGTTGGAGTTCTGGTTTAGCTGTAGCATGGCCTGGGTCATCTCACTGATAGAGAGGGATTAGTGCTAGGAGAGCTGTTTGTGGGAATGCAGACCCGACAGCCAACAAATTTTAGCTAGTTTTATAGGATGTAGTTATTTTTATATACAAAAAAAAATGTCAATTGACAATTATAGTTTTTATGTGGTATAAAGTAGTGATATAATTTATGAATATAACATAAGATATAATTAGTTGCATTTTGCATTATTGCAGTCAAATGCTTGACACAGACAACTTTAAAGCCGGGTTGGTTTTAGCTCCATAGTTCATGTGTTCGGGGAGAACATCATGGCATACGGAGCATGTGGCAGAGGCTATATTTCACTTCTTAGAGAATAAAATTCAGGAAAGGGCCAGGGCAAGAGACAGCCTTGGTGACATTCCCCCCAGTGACACCTTCCTGGGGTTAGGCCCTATCATATGAATCCATTCAAGGATAAATGCAGGTCAGATCTAACTGTCCGTGGAGATGACAGAGGATGATTGCTTCAGGTTCAAGGCTAGCCTGGGCTACAAGGTAAGACCATGTCTCCAAAGTGAATAAGTTAACTAAAAATAGACAAACAAATGGCCGACAGGTACAGAAAGTTCCACATCACTGATCAAGTAGAGGCTGCCTTCCCTCTTCCCTGAGGCATTCCTCAGTCCAGTAAAAATTAACCATCACAGTGTAATTAAATCAAGCTCCTTTGACATATGTTTCCTCAAATACTTAGCATTTCAGATAGTAGGAATATATGGAATTTACTCTCAGTGGTTTTGAAGTGTCCACATAGCTTCCTGCTCACCACAGGGATCGTAGAGGCAGAGCAGCAGGGTAGGAATGTGTGCTTCCTGCCACACCCACTGAGGCCTCCAGCACATGGTAGCAGAATTCCACTCCCTGCCTCTTGGAGTTGAGTTGGTTGTGGGTTTCACATGAAGAGAGAATGGATGATACTTACCTTCCTGTCCCTGGCGCATCTGCCTTGTATGCTGCTCTCCAGCATTTCTGCGAATGGTGGGATCCCTTGCTTTGTCAAAGCTGATGATGGGGTGTGCCCGGTGGTATTTCTGCTACCTTTCCTTTAAATCTGTTCATCTGTTGGTGAGCTCAGATTCCACCCAGGGCGGGTGTGAATAGCACCACACTGAACACAGGCGTGCAGAGACACTTCTTCACCATATCACATTTAGAGCTTCTGGTGGTTATTTCAGGTGTCTTGCTACTGTGACAGAACACCCCAGCAAACACAGTGTAAAGAAGGAGGGGCCCATCTTGGCTCATGGTTCTAAGATACAGTCTGTTGTGTTTGGGATGTCCTGGTGTCAGGAGCGTGAGGCAGTGGGCACCTACATCTGTGCTCAGAAGCAGAGAGAGGAATGGCCCTGCTTAGGTACTTTGTCCTTTCTGTCCTTGGGACCCCAGGCCCTGGAGTGGCAAGTCTCCCCACCTCCACTAACTTAGAGACTTCCTCCGAGACACTACCACAGGCAGACTATTGCGGCTCACAAGCATGCCCAGGAGATGCTAGTCTCCCAGGTGATCTTAGAGCCTGCCAATGACATGCGACACTCAGCATCCCAGGTGTAAATGCTCAGATGTGGAGCTGCTAGATTGGATGCCACTTGTAGTCTTCTGAGGGCCTGTGCAGTGTTTTCCATAATGATTGTACCCATTTACCTGCTCTCGAACAGTGAATGAGCATCTTTTTTCTATCCTCCTCAATGCTTGTCAGCATTGGGCACCTTTATTAATAATGCCATTCTAATACAGCATTATGATTGGCTTTCTGCAGTGACTAGTGCTGCCTAGCATGTCTCATGGATCTATCAGCTTTTTTTTTTTTTCTTTCTTCTTTTTTTTTTAAGACAAGGTCAAGGTCTCACACTATAGCTTAGGTTGGCCTTGGGGTTGTGCCTCAACCTCTTGATGCTGGGATTACACACATGCCACCATGCCTGGCTGTGCTGTTTCTTGTGAGAAATGTCCCTTCAGGTCCCTTGTGAAACTGGATTGCTGTTGTTTTCTGTGGAGTTGTCTGTGCGCCTTATCTGGCCTGCAGGCATTTTCTCCCCATGTGTAGATTGTATCTTCCCTCTGTTCCCTTTCCTATACAGAGAAGCTTTTAATTTTAGTTCTTTTGTGTCAGTTTGACTTGTGTCTGCTGTTGCCTCTGCTCTTCAGATCAAATCTAAAAAGTTGAGCCCAAATTAGTGTCCTAACATCCATCTGTCCCATTTGCTGCCAGCAGTCTTACAATCCAGGCGTAATGTTCAAGTCTTTTGGTTTAGGCCAGTTGGAAGTAAACTTTGGAAATGGTGTGAGGTAAGTAAGGGTCCAATTTCGTGCCTTTCATATGGATATCCAATTCCCCCAGCATCATTTATTGGCTAGACTGTTACCCAGCTATGTACTTGACACTTCTCTAAACTTTAGCTGCCCATACATGTGAGGGCTTGTCATTTCCGAGCTCCTTATTCTGCCTTACTGGCCAGTGGTCTATTTTTACGTTGATACCATGTCGTTTTAATAAATAGCACTTTGTAATTTGAATTAGGGTGTGTGCTGCCTCCATCTGGGTCATGGGCTAATGATAACTCTGCCTAACCAGGGTATTCTGTGGCCCAGCATGACTTTAGGGTTACCCTTTACTATGTTTCTATGAAAAATGTCATTGGAATTTAGGCAGGGCTTACATAGAATCTCAAACATGGACTATCTTTCGATTTATGTGTGCCTTCACAATTATTTCACAACTTTTGTTGGCAAGCTTCTTTTTTTCTTTAACTTCCTTGCTTACACTTGTATCTAAGTGTTTTACTTTTTAATGCAGCTATTATTATTGGGATTTTTGTTTTTTATTTTGTTTTGATTTTTGTTTTTTTGAGTAGAGAGTTGTATGTTAGTGTGTAGAAAGTGCTGCTGGTACATGCATGCTGATTTTATACCCTGCACTTTACTGCATTTATTATTTCTAGCACTCTTTTGCTGGAATTATGTCACCGGGAGAGTGACAGTTTTCCCTTTGACTTTTCTATTCAAATACCTTTTATTTTGATTTTTTTTCTCTTTCTTAATTGATCTGGCTTTGAATTTGAGAGCCATCCACAGCAGCCTCTTAAATGTTGGGATTACAGGTGTGTACTGCCATACCCAATGCTTTTGTTAGTTTAAAAGAACATACAGAATGATGCTGAGTTAGGTTAAATACTTTTTTAGCATCTAATGAAGTGATTGTATTGCTTTTGTGTGTGTGTGTCTGTCTCTGTCTCATCGTCTGTCATTCTGTGTCTGTGTCTGTCTGTCTTTCTGTCTGTCTGTCTGTCTCTCTCTCTCTCTCTCTGCCATCTAGAATTAGTTTTCATTTGGTATTGGAGGGACAAGAAAAAGTTTCAACAGTCAGGCTGAAGGCCAAATTCCACTGGTGTAGAGGGCTATGGGCTTGAGAGTGATTAGTAAATAGAGACAGTTGAGTTGAGGTTATTGTGAGCAATAGAAATAAATTGTCAGTTGTATCCGGCTTGTTGAATTGGTGAGTGTGAACCTGAACCTTTTTTCTTGGTTATGTGATGGCCAAGCCCTTGAGCTGTGAATGGTTTTTACATTTTAAGAAATTGGGCAGGAGGTGGAAGAAGAAGTGAAAAAAATGCAAGAGGAGATTAAGTGACCCATGAGCCTAAATTATGTTTGACACTTAGTGGAAAACATTGCTGACTCTGCACTTACACTCACCAAATCTCTACAAACTGTTACCAGCAGCTGCCACACTCACCACATCTTCAGTTTGTGGACTGGGGAACTTCGAGGTTCCAGCAGGGTTTAAATGAACATGGAGAAGAGGCGATGAAAGATACTCTAGAGGCAGAGATGTGAACAGCACCCCCTTCTCATGCCAGTGACACTTCTAGGGCTTACAGGTAGCACTGTGGGAGTGTACATAACCTTCAGGCTCACTGTTAGGTCAGTGTCCAGTTTGGGGTGATTTTAAAGATTTGACCTTGGGCTCTACAGCCAAGTAGTCCTCAGGGTCTTCGCGCTACCTCAGGGGCTAGTATTTGGGTTTTGAGTCTTTCTTGTCCTGGCAGCTGCTTTTGTTTTCTTCACAAGTTTCTCTCTGTTTACTCACTCATTTTACTTACTTGAAGGTCATGTTTCCACTCAAGAGAAGGGAAAACATATGGCTCTCCAAAAACCTGTTCACAACTCATAGCAGAAATAGCTGGAAAATCGAAGCTACCCCAAATGTCTGTGAGCTGATATGCAGATAAACAAGTATGTATGTAGAGAGAATGTAATATTATTCTCCAGTAAAGATGAAGTTCTGATATGCCCTATAATGTGCATGAATTTTGGAAACACATTTACTGAGAGCTAAGCACAAAAGACTACGTATTATAATAGTCTGCTTATTTGAAATTTCCATCCATGTCTATAGAGTAAATGTTGATTATATTCATCACCCCACCTCCAGGTCTCCTTAGTACCCTGGGTGTGGGGGGAGGGGTAGTGGCAGCCCCATCCCTGGCTGAGCTATTGGCAGCTGACCTCAGCTGGGGGAGAGAGAGTCCATTTTCTTTTCTTCTTTTTTTGTTTTGTTTTGTTTTATTGTTTCTTGAGACGGGGTTTCTCTGTGTAGCCTTGGCTATCCTGGACTCGCTTTGTAGACCAGGCTGGCCTTGAACTCACAGTGATCCGCCTGCCTCTGCCTCCCGAGTGCTGGGATTAAAGGCGTGCGCCACCATGCCCAGCCCAAGAGTCCATTTTCTTATGGGGATGTTGGCTACTGGTAAATTACCCATGCTCCAGTGCAGCGTCCCACCCCCATGTAGCTATGGGCAGGCACTAATTAGACTCAGTGGGTTAAGGAAATAAAATTTAAAAATCTTTTAAAAAGATTCCATTTAGGAAAGTTGTTTGTTACAGGAAGTGGATGGGTGATTGCTTAGGACTGCCAGGTGGGTGGAGTGAGGCTCAGGACCTAGTTGGAGCCAGTCGGCAGAGTTTCTTTTGGGGAATTAGCTAGGTCTTATTCATGCTGTGGTAGTTGTTGTACAACTCTGTGAATATACCCGAAACAGTTGAGTTGTGCGCTTTAAGTGAGTGAGTTTCCTGGTGTGAATTCCACTGCAGAGATGTTTAAGTAATTCTGTGGTGGCTGGCTTCTTTTCTAAAGATACTTACTGACTCTTTGTCCTGTTTACAGCCAGCCATGATTTGAGTCTCTACATCGTATTTTTACCTTCTTAACCTAACCTCTTCAGAAAGCAAGATTGACAGTGAAATCGCCTTTGTTCTACTTACGTAAGCTTACTAGGCTTTATGTACTAGCAAACATGTACACGTTTATAGAATGTATGTTGTGGCATTACATGTAGTGACAAAGCATCATGAACAGCTGCGACAGCTATCCATAGAGAACATCCTAAGTTAAAGGTGGTAAGCCAGGGAGAATGAGATAATCCTTTACATACTGAAGTTAATAAAGCAAGGTGCACAGTGCTATGTGACTATTTGTGTACGTGTTTGCATATAAATAGAATATTCTAAAGTCAACAGTAGTTACCTTTTTGAAAAAGTACAATTTGAGTCTTATAATACATGAGGGTTAGGCTTTTAAAATTATAATCTGAAAATTTCATAGCAATATTATTTGTCCAAAAGTAGAAATAACATGTCTGTTATTTCTATTGTCTATCTGTTGATGAACAGAGAAACACAGTGTGGCTTGTCGACACTTTTTTTATGTAGGGGCAACAGGACTTTGAAAGTAGGTCAATTTTGTTTTGCGAAAAATCTTAATACAAGCAGGTAGTTAAATGTTCAGCATTTAAAAACCTTCCACAGTCAGTTTCTGGAGGGCGGCTGGTTGTGTGTACCCGCTGTGAACCGGTGTGGAGTGATCTGTGCTAGGCTCCGCCCTCCTCACCCCTAGCCACTAATAGTGCTGCAATTATGTGGTGCCACAAGTCATTTCAGCAGCCTTCGTCTTCTGACACAGCTATGCGGTTGCAGTGCATCTGCAGGGCAGGGATGTGGCTTGCAAGGGGCGGTATCCAACTGCCCGCAGTTATTTTAATGTCGCCTGTGAAATGATAAATGAAGTTTATAGTTATAATAAAAGCAAGCCAATTTACCCCAAGGTATAAAGAATGTGCAAATAAAATTCCTGTGTCAGACATGGCTGCTGTTTCTTCTTTTAAAGACTCCTTCATTGAGGACTTCACAACAAATAAGGCAAACAAAAATGCCAACGGGATGAGTTTTCAATGTGAGCATTTGTTCCTATTCAGCCCAATGAAAATGAATAAACATCAAGTTCTTATGTTATAGCTGTTCCTCCAGGAACTTATTTAGCAGTATAACCGAAAAATTATTACAGGTTTTGCACCTTTGTGATTTTCTTTGCAAATACTAACTTCACACAATTTTTACAATATTTACTGTTTTTTTTTTTTTTTCGTGGTACCAGGAAGACCCATAACAGCTGAATAACTCTTGCTTTTTGTGTTTTGATGCCATCTTAGGCTTGTGTCCTTCCTGATTAATGTCCGCCCTCCAGCCTGCCCCCACCTCTCATTCGGAGAGATTGCTGCTGGAGGGTAAAGGGTGGCTGTGGGCAGTAGCAAGCCGCACCCACTACTGTACTGTAGGTATCTCTGTGAGAGTGCATCTCCCTCACTGCTTCTCCCTACATCCGACTCTTGCTGTATGAAGTTCGAATTTCTGATGCCCTCTTCCCGTTGGCAGATGGTCTGTCTGTGCCGTGGGACTGTGCTCTCTTGTCAGGGGTACCCCACTTTCTTCATATTCCCATGCTTGCTACCCACTGACTCACAGCTGGAGGCTGCCATCATTGGGTTCTTCCCTTGCATCCCATGGCACCCCACGTTAGGTACCCAACGCCTTTGTTGTCCTATCTTCTGTGTACCCTTGGAGACCTGTGGAAGCACTCTTTTATAATCCCTTTCAGCTAGGTCCCATTTATGAATTTTGTAAGTATAGATGAATATTTGTGATTGTTACTAGTGAGCTAATCATTTGAACTCCTAATCCCTAGAGGTACCACGTGGCTCTTTGAGTCAGACCTCCCAGAGTAGAGCTGAGGTCACTGGGGCCCAGAGAGTTCATTGGCTGCTTCAGATTCCACGGTGACCAATTACGGGACAGAGTCTATAATTTAGAATGCCAGGTTCAGAGCGCTTTCCATAGACTGACTTAGAAGCTCAAATACCTTGAACTCAAGGGTAAATTAACAGTGACCCAAGAGAGAATTGCTCCACCCAGGGATTAAAAACAAAACTGACCTAATTAAAATATATCAGCGAAGAAATGCTTTGGTAAACAAAGCAATAAAAGAAGTCACAAATCTCCCTCTAATATACTTTTGACAAAAGCTTATCATAGTGTGGCATTGCTGTCTGCCATGGCTCTTCTCTGTGAGAGAAGACAGACAGGCAACACGGGGCCAGAGCTCTGCACCTGTGCTGGAACAACTGTGGAGCCTTCCACATGGCTGTAGGCGAGCTGGAAGCCACGATTCCTAGGTAAAAGGGCTGACCTATTACTACTAGTTGTGTGTAACACATGTTAGGAGAGGCAATTATTTTTAGCTGACTGACTATGACCAAGATTAATAGCTCCTGAGAGGGATATAATGAAAGGCTGCCCCAACTGGCTTCTACATTTTTCTTTATTTTTCCTGCTCTCATCCCTGTCACCTTTAAGTATCAGCCGAATGTCATTCTGTGAGATTTGCCCCTTGGATGTGAAAGGCCACTCTTTCTTAATGATGGGGAGGTGATTGGGCTGCAGGGCTGAGGAACCTGGATAGTTGACAAGGCCCAGAGGAGAATCTCTTCAGGGCTGTGGGAGTCACGGACCCAGGATGCTCACTCTAGAAAGGGGAAGAGCCTGTGAATGTTGATGGGTCACTGGGGTGTGCCTGACTAGCAAGCAGGCTTTTATCGCAATGGTTCTTGGGTCCAGAATGCTTGTATCTTATTCTGAACAGGTTATTGTAAACTATTTCTAGTTTTATAAAAGTTGGAATCCTCATCGTATTAGACTGGAAGTTAACTTGCAAACCACCACTCACTTCTGTCTTGAAATTTGAAGGCATGCAGCTTGTTCAAGTTCAGCTTGCACTTGCCAGTCTCCCTGCAGCCAGTTGTGACCCTGTGACTAAGAGAAGAGGGATACTGTGGCCACTAAGAGACAGCTGTTTCTTCTTACGCTTTTTTTTTTTTTTTTTTTTTTTAAATCCTGCTTCCTGGCTGTTCATGGCATTTGGATGTTGAAGATGCAGGTCAGCCTCTAAAACCTTCATGGGAGCCACAGACAAGTCTATTTGGGGTTCTGTCACCTGTAGGGAAACCTAAACCTAGATACATACCGTTTCTCTACATGGCACAAGAGGAAAGCAAGTCTTATACCCCTATATTTCTAGTTCCCATCCTAAAGACTATCAGAACTCAAACCAATTTCATTCCTACCCTTTCAGTTCCAACACATTTTAAAAAGGGCACCAAAAAAAAAAAAAAAAAAAAAAAAAAAAAAGAAAAAAAAAAGAAAAGAAAAGAAAAAAGAAGACAATAGAATGGTTGACTTAAAGAGAGAAGGCATGGGAGCTGTATTCATAAGTGAGCTATCTGGGCTGGGGCTAGCAAGAAGGATACATGAGAAATAACGTGATGAGGCCAACAAGCTGGGAGCCTTTGGGCAGCATTAGGTCAGGGAGCCCTCACCACAGTTCAGTGCTGGGGCAGTGGCGAGATGGCCTTAGGGATTCAAACTGCCTGGCTTCCTTAAGGCCGGGGGAGCTTTTTAAAACCTCTGGCATCAAATGTCAAGTCTGTGTAGTGCCCCAGGCCCCCTGCAAAGTGCTGCTGTTTCTGTTTGTCTGGCATGTGCTATCTTTAGCACTGTGCTCAGTAGATAATAAGTACTGTATTAGCTGCAGTGGCTTGGAAATTATTATTAATAGCCTTTTAAGAGATGTGAAAATGTGTAATTATTTTCACAAGTTGAAACTTGTGAAAAAGCAAAGCAAGTGTTTGGCTGGCTGCTCTCCTTAGCATTTTTACAGTGACTGGAGAGAGGCATGGTGTCTAGTGCTTCCTTGCTCTGTCTTCCCTTTAACTTGGAGAATGGCCACTCTTGTCTCTTGTTCATGCCAGCTGAGAGTCCCTTCAGCTGTGTCCTCTGTGTGTACTCGGAGCATTTGAATACATGTGATTACACAGTATTGCTGTTTAATGACAATAAAACTGTGACTAAAGGAGATAAACACTTAAGGGACAAATGGCAGGTCTGTGAATGTGAAAGTGAGCTGTTGTTTTTAGTTTGCAGGTACGGAGGCAGCAGAGAGGACTGTTAAGTCTGACGCTGAGTGAAATCTGTGCTTCAGCCCTTCAGAAATGCCATGGCTAGACAGCTTTTATAATAAAAGTACTTTTACTCTTGTGATAAAAATAGATAGTAATTGATATGACCATGACTTGATCAAGTGACAATTAACTTGTATAGCTTACTTATCCTAAATAGCCTGCAATAGCACTTTCAAAGTATTAGAAATAAGCCTTGTACTATAATTGAATTGTGTGGGTATAGTACCTCATATTAGAGTAGAAATATACATAATGTGTGTGAAGAATAATCTTAAATTTGATTTTCTATACCAATGTGTCAAAATAAACTTATTTTGTATCTATATACAAAATTATATAACCAGTGACTTAAAAATAACCTTGTGATTAGCAGTTAAGGCATTAAGTTGAAGAATGGCTTCACTAATCTACTTTCTGTCCTATCATCCCTATATATTTCTATATATTTCCCCTTCCTTCTTTTCAACCCCTATACCCAACATTATAGAGAGTTTTGAGTGGCTGTTCAGGCAGCAAACTGTCTCTGTCATTTTCTCATTTAAGAAGCTACTAACCTGCACTCCGTGTATACTCAGGTAGTTAATTTTATTCCTTCTCAAATTCTCTGAGGGGTTGAAGACCAGATAGTTTAATTTTACAATTAAGCTTAGTTGTTTAGGGGTTAAGATGTTTTTAGGTCTAGATAGATGTTTTAAGTTGATAATGACAAGATATGATAGATATTTATTTACATTCAGAATTGTAGACTCACCAAGATAGGAAAGATGTTTTCTTCGAGGTTGCCAAATACAAATAGTCAAAACACTATGAATGTAACATTTATATAATTCCTGATTGTTTCATGGTTCTTCTTGCTGCAGGTAGTTTATTGTATATATGTATAATAATATAAATATATGTGTAAAAAATTTCAAAAAGAAAAATAAAAGCAAAAAAATATTTTTAAAATTGATAAGACAAGGCTTTTCATTGTATATCCAATGTATATAGTCATCAAATCAATGAATATATATTGCCCTCATATACATACCAGTTTTTAAAATGATGAGAACACAAAATCTAGTCTCAGCAATTTTTAAGTGTAACCATGTTGTACAGTTCCTATCTGGAGGTTTTTTAATTAAAAAAAATTTTTTTATCTGATCACTTTGTATAAAAAAAAAATCTTTGAGCATATGTAAATTGTCCTGGAAACTTCTAAAAATTTCCTTGACACATTTGCTAAATACAGTCATGTGTGTATGTTATATGTTTGTGTGCATATAATATATATATATGAATAATATTCCTATCTGTGTATATTAAGAATATAAATATATTACCTAATTAAAGAACTTTTGGGACTTTTTAAAGCATTAAAAATCAGAATTTGATCTATCTTTAACCCCATAAAACCCTGGTTTCCTTGCCTTTTCATGGAAGAAATCATTCTGAGCGTGTTCTTTCCCTGTGCAAATATACAGGACAAACCCTGTTTCTCCTTTCTTCTTCCCTTTGTCGTTTCTCCCTCTTTCTCTCTCTGCACTGTCTAATCCTTTGGGAAATGCCTTGCTGTTGGAGTGCTGTTTGTTTCTGGGGTGTGAGGTCTGCAGGGATTTGCTTGTCAGTCTGTTTGTTGTCACAGAGTCCTGAAGTGTGTTTAGCCATTTCTTTCCATTTAAAAATTTTTAGATTTATTTATTTTTACATGTAGTGGTGTTTTGCCTGTGTATGTATACATGCACTATGTCCAGACCTAGTGGCTGCAGAGGTTAGAAAAAGGCATCCGATCCCGTGGAATTGGAGTTACAGATGGTTGTGAGTCACTATGTGGGTGCTGGGAACCGATCCTGTGTTCTACCTTTTCTATGTCTATGCAGCCATTTTCCAGGATAACAAAAAGTAAATCAATTAAGATATGTTTTACAGGTGTTTTGCACGTGGGGCACCCGTCACACAGCAGACCTTACACGCTTGCTACCTGCCAGTAGACCAGATGTTAGTCAGACTGACTCTGTCTCAGTTGAAGGGAGGCTTGTGGACTGCTGCCCCAGGGCGCAGAGTGTCAGGGTTTCAGGAAATTGAAGTCTTCAAAAGAAGCTGAAAATGTAATTTTTTTTCCATTTTGAAAGTGCCTTTTTAAAGGAGCTATGTATTAATTTACATCTGTAGCCCACATGATTTTATTATACCTGCAAGTCTGCAAGTTGGAAGGAGTGTGGGCCTTTCTATACCTGAGAGTCCATCAAAGGACGAATGGATAAAGAAGATGTACATGCAGTGCACATATAGTGTGGACGCCGCGGAGTATTATGTATCTATAGAGAAGAGCGCAGTCATGTTTGCAGGAAGAATGAATGTAAATGGAGGTGAACACGTTAAGCTAAATAAGCAAGACTCTTGAAAGACAAGTATTCCATTTTCTCTCAAATGTAGATTTCAGATTTTAAAAAAT